>NC_090804.1:7277333-7587000 GCF_036512215.1 Solanum lycopersicum | reverse complement strand
TGACATCAATACATTGAATGTATGAGTACGCGAGTTGGAAAGCTAAAACAAACTTAAGCTGGAAAAGGAGTAACAATGAACACTTATCTTGGCTAAGTTCAACTCATGAATACTACTCATTTCAATATAATGCAATTTGAAAGTAACAATAAATCTATGAGATGTATGTAAAAATACAAATAAATGATGTATTAAAAATACAATAACTTATGTGGGAACTTCTCTAGTCGATAACCCTCACTTAAGAGCCATAACGATGATACGGTATTACTCAGCCCTTGCTGCCCGGCCATCCTAACCTTGTCGGAGTATAAGACCTAAACTACCTAATGGATTCACTAATAAATTGCGAAAAGGGTTCATCAAAAAAGTATGACCCCTTTCTACCTATGATGGATACATGGTTTTCATGGAGACTTAAGTTAATCTGAAACTCGCACCCCACATCGATGCTCAATACTACTCCCCAAATTATACTGGCTCTTATGTTTTTAAAACATATTGATTTTATGGTTTCATATTAGTTCTCAAAACTTAGCTTTAATAGTTCTCTTGGAAATCATAGTTTCCCTGCTTGCTTCATTTCATAAAGCTATTACTTCTGTCTGAAAACTAGCTGAAGGCTTTTTACTTGTTTAAATGTGAAAATATTTGTAACTTTTATGGATTACTAAGACCCTTTATAACTTTTGAGATTGAACTCAACCATTTACTCTTGCTTAACTTGTAACTCGAGTCTTAAAACAAAGTTAAAAAGGTTTGCGAAAGACTCTTGGAAACTTTAAGAACTCACTTTGACTTGCTTCTTAACTTTTAGACTTGACTCTTAACTTCTTTGATTTTGATCTTAACTTTCCTTGAATAGAATTATGTATTCAAGGATTATGATCTCATGTATATGAATGATTTCATGATGTTTAGATGTACTTTAGAGTGTTGGAATCAACTAGAAATTATAGGTAAATCACTTAGCAACTTATACGAAAAGATGGGGGGAAATATGAGATCTCCATGTGACCCTGGCGCTCTGAGAGGTGCAGAACGCCAGAGCCTGAAGAACAGACACTGTCCTCAGGCGCTCTAGCTGGCGCGGCACACCAGGTTCTGTCCTGAAGGGCTCTGGTTTGCGCGGCGCCCCAGGGCCTTTCCGGTGGAATTTTCAATTTTTCTTCTCCAATTTTCATCTCTAAACCTTCTAAACTCGCACAGATCTTTCCTTAAACACTTAGCATCACTAAAATTCTCAATACCCAATAGTTTAGACTCGTAATACAACCCAGAAACACAAATCAAACAACCAAAGGTATATTACAACTCAACCAAAAAGAATTTAATGGTTTTTCATCAAGAACTTCAATATTCATCATTCAATCTACTCTAATTTCGGTGAATTAAACAAATTATTATGTGGGTGAACCCAACACAGAAAGATCTCACATACATCGATAGGGATCACCCCTGACGAATTTCGCTCATGAAACCTTAGAATTCTTGAAGGATTATTGATCTTCTTCTTCTCTTCTCTTTTCTCCCAAGTCCTAAGCATATTCAACTTTTCTAAAACTTAATTAAGCTTAGTTTTACCCCTAATAGACCCTTAAAAAGAATTAGGAAATTGTACAGAGAAAAGACCACTTTACCCTTACTAAAATTTGAATTGGACTTTCCTTAGTCCAACAGCCCAACTTTCAAAAGACATATCTCCCTCATACGGTATCGAAAATGCCCAAACTCGGCGGGATTGGAAAGTTATTTCCAAGGGATTTCCAACCATTTAAAGAACTGACTTTAACTCATCTTGAGCTAAAATTTATTGTCGTTTGAAAATGACCAACATCAACTTTAAACTTGGGAAATTTTCCAGATTTTATCTATTCTTTCCAAAAATAACTATTAGTAGTTTCTTTGTTCTAGATATTTCAAGTTAAGAGATGTTACAATATCTCCCCCTTGGGAATATTCGTCCGTGATTGAGAACTATTTCTCTAAGCTAAGGGTAGTAACGTCATTTCATCTCTTCAACAAACAAAATCAAGTAATGACATGCTTACACATAGTCTTATATAATGCTAAGAAGAGAATTTAGTACCTTGATTTGCATTCTCTTCGAATTCAAAGCGATGTAGATATATCTTCTTCATATCCTCTTCAGTTTCCCAAGTTCCTTCTTCAACAAATTGGTTCCTCCAAAGGACCTTGACCGATGCAAGTTCCCTTGTTCTCAACTAAGTTTCTCCTTCTTACCAAACCTCAGTGATGGATATTTGAAGAAATCATTCATGGTAACAAAGAATTTTGTAAAGAAGAAGAACTTTTCAAAAAAATGTAAAAGCTTTAAAGAAATTGAGGTCAACAATAAAAATATTTTAAAATGATATAATTGTTATATTTGAAATTATAATACTTATTTACATAATGACTAATAAAATAGTGTCACGTGTTTAAGCTTGTCATTTTAACATAGATTTTCTTCTTCTCACACACCTTAAGGAAGGTGAAGACACTTTTCATGTCATGCAATCTTCTAAGGGGGTATTAATAACCTTGAATAAGATTAGGTGTGTAATAGGTCATCACAATAGTTTAAGCGTGTAACTGATTTTTCATAACAAATTAAAGGTTGAATTTATGTCTTTTCCCTTTTTGGTATATGAGTTCATTATTTTGATAAGCACATTTTCAAGAATAAAAAACTTGCAATATATCTATAATTTACAAATATCTCTTATTGGAGGAATATTAAATGACTTGACATGAGTATTTACTATGAAACTGTTGTGATAAACTAATTCGAAATTTATATAGGTTAAAAGGTATTCCTTTGTAAAAAAAAAAGGTACAACTAATTACTGTGATAATATTATTTTCTATTAAATCATGATATATTATTCTTATTATTGTTTGGTAATTAACATAAAAAATTAAAACCACATTAAATTTATACAAACAAAAATTTTGGAACTCAAAAGTCTTCATTTATTAGCTAATAATTAATTATTTTGATAGATTATTTTTACATAATTGATAAAAGGGAAAATGGTAGGAATTAGAATAAATAGTTCAATCGAAATAAATATATAAAAAAATATTGAAAAATAATTTTAGTTTGTTACTGCTAGTTGTCTTTCAAAAAATAAAAATTCAAAAAAGAAAGAAAATATACCAACAATATTTAGATTTTTATTATAAATTAACTAATATAAATAAATTGAATAATATATGTAATAACCAAGGAAAATAGTATATTTAATAAGTAAAACAAAGAAATAACTCTCATATTTAATTGTCAAGTTTCACTTCATCAAACTTATTGATAGATCTAAAATCTGTAAAGCTGCCTCAAGCCTATAAAATCATTCTATAGTCTAACAATTCATAAGAATAATTCAGTTCTATCTCTCGTTCTGAAAAAATAAATAGGTGAAGTTGTCCTTCTTTGGGTAAAATATTTATGTTCTTTTACCTTAAATATTAATATTCTTGTATTGTTTTCTTTTTTATATTTGTTTTTCAGGATGTCGACTCATCTAGAACTGATAGAGTGTCCTATATGTAAAGAAACTCTTCGTGGCTATCAAGAGTTGATGATTCATGTGAATTCTCATTCAAACGCTGAAATGGAGAAACGCGTTGTAGATGGTTTAATCAACTAGGTGAACCATTGTCAAGATCTTTAGACTCAGTCCTCTAGAATTTGAAGGACCACATAAAAAGGAGGTAGATTTATCCATATTGGATAAACCTGATCCATTACAGTTCGAATTCAAGCCTCGACTCATTTGTGTAACGAAACTAGTGAGGTGGATCTAAGTTTAAAGCTTTAAGCCCAAGAGTATCATTACCTAAAACATTTGCTTCCTTTTTTATTATCGTAAATTGTCTCAACCGCCAGTTATTTGGATATTTTTTTCAGGTTTTTAATCATTTACAAATTTGTATTGCTCTTGAAACTTTAATATGACATTCCTTGGAGTCATTGGTTCTTTTGTGTGTATGTTATTACAATAGCATAAAATCCAATGTTATATATATTGATATCATTCATTCCAGAACTCTATTTGTTACATAACATTTCATTAAAATTATAGATAAATTATTATTTAATCAAATAGAACTCATCATAATGTTACAATCATAATTAAAACAAGATTTGTAGTTTCATTGAAAGTGATTGATTTATAACTTTTCCACCCCATAAATATTCTTAATATTATTTCAAAATAAAATAGTCAATTCTCTAATAAAGAAAAATAAATGACTTATCCTAAGCATTTATTATGTCAACTATTATTATAATCTTAGTTCTAAATTTAATTTTATGTATTAACTTACACAAATTATTATATTAAAACTAACATTAATTAAATACATGGATTTTCAATTGAGTTATAATGGAATCCATAAAAAAAATTATTGTGTCGGAAACTATCACATTCCAATTGACACTCAGCAAAAAATCACAATTTTAATAATGCAACATACAATATTTTTATTTTGTATTAAATTCATAGACAATTATTTTTATTGTAGTGTAACTTTGTCGCAACAATGAATAATCATACACACATAAAAGAAAAAAAATAAAACACAAATAAATTTACAAATGTTATTTACACTCTATAAACTTAATATGAGATGACATGCTTTTTGCAATTCTTCATTTAGTCTATAAGACTGGCGAGCATAACTTAGTGTTATTTTTTTTTAAGAAAAAATTATTTTTCAGAACTTTATTTTGTTCTTTAGAACTATTAGTCACTTGGAAGTGCTTCAATATCCTTTATCTTATTGATAACGTAGAAATTCACACTTCAAAAAGAAAAAGTGTTTATGATTGTATGTAATATAATTAATTCAATTATAATTTGATGTCAAATTTCAAAGAGAATAATATATAGGTGATCAAGTAAGCTCGGAATCATCATCAAAGTTTCATACTACATGTTGAATCTATTGTGATAAAAGATTGGTCATAAGTATTTACGAAGAATCTATTGTGATAATATAATTCTTAATTCGGAATGACTCATTAGTTTGGAAAGTAGTTATCCACATGTGATGGCGGTAAATGGGTGGGTTGAAAATGGGTCAACATAAAATGGGTAATAGATCAATCCTCGCATTTTGATATAGATAAAAATGAATTGGGTAACAAATGGGTTGGGTAAAATATTATTTTACCAATATTTCAAGAAAATAATTTTAAAAATAAACTTAAATTTTTTTGGGGGGGAGGGGGGCTGATGAAGGGGGTAGGTGAGGGTGAGGGTGCGGGGTCGATGGTAGGAATGAAAAATTGAAATTTTGAAGTTGAAAATATTTTTTAGAAACAAACTTAAAATTAATTTTTGGGGGTGGGGTGGGGTTGGTGGGGCTATAGGGAAGTGAGGTTGGGGTAAGGGGTGGGAGTTTGAGGTTAGGGGTGAAAAATGAAATTTTTAAGTTTAAAATATTTTCTAAAAATAAACTTAAATTTCTTCGTCTTCTTTTTTTTTTTTTTTTTGGGGGGGGGGGGGGGGGGAGGGGGGGTCGAGGGTAGGGGTAAAAATGTTTTGCTTCATAACAAACATATCCTAAAACATACTTAATGCACTTTAAGCAATTTCAATACTAGTGCATGATTTGCTTATTTACACTATTATTTATTATCCAATATAAAATTAAACAAGTAAAAAATATAATTATAATTAAAATCATCAATATTGTCTAGGCCCGTTGGGCTGGACTGGCCTAATCCGGGATTTAACTAAATGTTTTTCAGAGCCCATTTAAGAAAAAAAATTCTATCTCGCCTAGATAAACCTATTGATTTGTGGGGCTTGAGAAATATAGGTAGGGGCGGTCAGGGGCGGATTTAAATTCAACCAAGGGGGTTCATCCGAACCCCCATCGTCAAAAAATTACACTAAATATACACGATTAAATTTTAAATATATGTGTATATATATGTCATGACCAGAATCTACACCCCAGACGAGACCGGCGTCGTTGACCTCTCAGAGGTCGCAGACAAGCCTACTTATGTCATTCTTACTTTACATACGTTAATTTAGCGGAATATTTGAAACTTTTTGTTTCTTAACATACTTATAAAACATTCTCATTAATACGTAATTGTTCACCATCAACCATCTAACATTAAGAGATAAGCAACTAAAAGAAATAGTTCAATTCTTATTAAGTGTAAAATTCTCAAAATGGCACCAATACATAGTCTGGATAAAAACAGGAAAGAAACGCTAGTGGAACATGCTCCACTAGCTCAACTCTAAAACTAATCTAGAATATAAAACAGCAGCATCCTCGAAAGCATGAGGACCTACCAAAATCGGGACGTTTAAATAACTGCAGCGATGATCCTGTAGCTCTATGGTCCACCTGTGCCTACACCTAAAATAGTAGAGCTTGTATAGGGTTAGTACATACTTGTACTAAGTATGGGTATATGCAAGCGCACAAACCAAGGACATGCATGAGAAAAAATAGCTCTTTCCTAACAACATGATTTTTGGAAGTCAAGTCAGTGGACTTTCCAAATTGAGATTAGGAAAGTTTCCAAATTTGGATTAGGAAAATTAATGAGATTTACGAATTAGGAATAGGAAAGTCAAAGACCTTTCCAGATTTGGAATAGGAAAGTTATGCCGTGAGAATAACATGCATCATCATACTTATCATATTGCACACAGCAAATAACATCTTACACTAAGCACATATCATATTGCATGTAGAACATAACATCTTTCATATCATTCATTCAAATGCCATGAGACCTTGGAATCATGAACTTAACATTAAGACTTCCCAGAAATGAGGGCTCAACATATGGGACCTCAACTAGGCAGTCTGCTTTAGCAAACAAAGAGTCTGCTTCGTTCATTTATACATACTCCATTTTATTTCATTCATAGGACAGTGTAAACACCAGCTATACCTAGGATGTAGTTTAATACTTTCATCGGGTTAATTGTGCAATGACCAAGAATGACCTAATGTCATTACTTGAGTCTAACTCGCCTTTTGATTATCCTATCCTAACACCTTTGGTATCATTCATTTTATTATGTGCATCATTTGAGGCTGGCCTCATTCATTTATTGAGAACTTTTACTATAACCGACATAGATCATGTGAGCATCATGAAATCCAGTGTCTCCCCCACACCGAAAAGAGGTGGAATCACCGGCCAAAGTGACCCAATAACATGCTAGCATGCATGGGAATTGAACCCCGCCAGATCCCTATATTGGCAGTATAGGTTTGAAGACTAGGAGATATTAGGAGACCCAGCCCGGCAAGTCAGACAGTCTAATCTCATGAGAGTTACGTGAACCTCCGCCCTTCCCGAAAGAAGGCATCACCATTCATATCTAATCTATCGGTTCTCAGTATAAAGTTCCATTGCATTCATCTCATACATCATAGAAGTTGGCTTCTAGTATGAGGACATCATAGCTCATTAGACGATTTCTCATCTCATCATTCGTATTGAGTTGTTAAGCTCAATAATCTCATTAGAGTGTTCATAGAGACTGGTCTCTTCATTATCTTACACTCTCATAGGTGAGTACGTATTGGTAACAATTACATAGGCTCATTTGAGATTTCTCTCATCATTTACATTAGCCTCTTATCATGTTGTTACCACATTCATCATCATTAGCACCTTTGCTTTTCATGCGAATGTTCATTTCATCATATGCCAATTCACTTGCCCATTTGGTGTATCTTACACTCATCCTTAACCCTTCTAGGGTTCATCATTTCATTACATACATCTTAGGTTCACTTACTTTTGAACGTATGTTAGACTTATGTGTCTATACATTCAAGCCATGGGGCTTCATTCATAGTTCGTTAAGGGATTCTTACATTCCTAAGATTATGTAGTACAAGACTTATTCATCTTGTATACATGCCAAGATCTTGATTTTGATCTAAGTAGGTGGCATTATTCTTGGATATTTTGTTCACGTATGACTTATGTATCAATACGGAAGTTTGGGAAAGGGAACAATTTCGAATCACTTGGATATCATTTACATTTTTCATTAATTATTATTTTTGATATCCATAACATTATAGCTCTATATTTAATCCCAACATTAACATCGTATAACTAATTTTCTAACTGGTCTTGCTCTTAAGTTGGGCAAAGGGTTGTGGGTTCAAACCCCCACAACCTCTTTTTATTTTTCATTTATATTTCATTGCTCATTTTCTCCCAAACCAAGAGGTTGTGGGATCAAACCCCTACAGCCCCTTGTATTTTTGTTATTTATTTCGCTGGAATAGGGAGGTTGTGGGTTCGAATCCCCACAACATCCTTGTTTCAACTAAATTTGCTAGAGGCTTGGAAGGTTGTGGGTTCCCACAGCCTCCTATCTTATTTTTAATTAAATCTTCCTTAACTAGGCACCTTGGCAGTGAGGTTTAGGGAGGTTGTGGGTTCGAACCCCACGCCTCACGTTTTCTTTTCTTTATTTTTCTCCCTTTTCACGCGTGCGTGGAGGTCGTGGGTTCGAATCTCATGCCTTCCATTTATTTGTTTAATTTATTTTTCTCCTCTAGTTCGCGAGTTCAATACCACCAGCCCCCTTTTTCCTTTTCTTTTCTCGCGAAACCAGTAGCTAAAGGGTTCAATTCCCCTTAACCCCCTTCACGTTTTTAGCCTCCTTAACATGTGAGGTCTTGGGTTCGATTCCCCTTGACCTCACTTATTTTATTTTCATGTTAAAAACCCATATTTTTAACCTCATTGTTGACCGAAACTAGAGTACACAAATCTGGAAATTTAATCCCAACTTTAGCTTCCTTTCATTAACCTTTTTATGTTAGTTTATTAGGGTATTTCATAAAGCTTTTAGTGTATAGGTAGGTGTAGTTCAGTAGTTACTTCCATTAAGAGTTTTTCTCTCAAAATCAATAACTTCACACCCCATAGGAACATCACAATTTGCACAACCTTAGCACATAAAATACAAGAAATAACATACCTTACACGTCTCTAAAACAGTGGCCAAAACACACTGCCAAATGTGCACACACACACACTTCCTTTTTTTGATCACACGTTGATTGTCATCTTCGTGATTTTAAGCACACAAACATATTCACATTCAATACAAAAACACCATACATGCCTAAATATACTAGCACACAATACCCAACCTACGAAATCATTGGGAGTTAGTGATAAGGACATGCAACGGGGAATAACCTTAGTTTCGAAGTGAATATCTTGAATCATAAGGGGTCTCTTGGAAAATGGACCAAGAGATAAGAAACCCATACCTTAATTTGCTTCTTCAAACGTGAAGTTGCTGCCCAAATCCTTCTCCAAAACCACGTACAACTCACCTAAAGTTTCACCACCAACTTAGCGGAATCTTCTCTTTGCCTTAACGTTTTGGTTACTTTGTTTTTCTTAAAATTTCATGTGAGTTCTTTAAGAGTAAAGAACTCTAGATGTATTTTCAGTTCTTGAAGTTGTTTTTGCACAGAAGCCAACGTGAGAGAGAGAATGATGAACGTGAGAGAGATCGTGAGAGAGAGAGATTAGTAAAATAATAGGAGTTTTAGTTTGGGAATTAGTCAAACTAGGACTCCTTATTAATTTAAATAAAAACCTGATTTAATTAGCTTAGTGAAAGGACCATTTTGCCCTTAAAATCTCATATTTTAAATAATAAATAAATCACCTTAAGTATTCATCCTGTTCATTTTTTTGGGGGGTGTTACAATATATAACGTTGAACCCCTTGAACATACACCAAAGGCATATCTCAGTGGTGTTTGGGGGTTCAGGAATCAGCGCTGAGCCTCACAAGGTCGCAAGTTCGAATTGAAATGGAGGCATTTTTTTATCAGCTTATATTTTAGGCATTTTAATTGTTTTTTAAAATAATAATGGAATCAGAATTTGCTTTTTTAAAATAATAATGGAATCAGAAAAATGATTTTATTTCCAAAAAGTTAAAACCCCGATAGGAAATTTGGGTTTATTAGTTTAATTCCTAATTACAAAGTTAAATATTAAAAACCTTTTTCTTCTTTTAGGATTTTTCCACGTTTTATTTTTCATCCTCTAGTCTTCCTTGCCGTTGCTCGTTGGGCGTTGGACGCTACTTGTTGCTTCTATTGTATCAGTCATTATTAAAAACTTGATCTATTTATGTTTTTAGATATATTAATTTTTTTATCCGACCCATTTATATCTTTTCGACCCATTTATTTGTGGGTATTATTTATATGATTAATTTTTTTTGAACCCCCTTGATGAAAATCCTCCCTCCGCCACTAGGGTCGGCCCGTAGGCTGATAAAAAATTAATTAAAAATATGATATAATATTAAAATTTAAAATTAACGATAGTCCAAATTCAAAACAATTAGGTTAATATTTCTATTTAGATATTTATATTTTGCTTGAAAAAGAAACTTAATGAATATTATAAAGATAATTTTATTTGTGAATTTGATTAACATAAAGATCATGTAATATTTTTTTGTTGATATTTATGATAATATTTGTAAATTATATTTTATAATTTAATTTAATAATTATAAAAAAAATAAGTTGGCCCGACTAGCCTGTAGCATAGGTGTTTGTGGGTTGGGCCGACCATTTTCTGGCTCACACCAAAATGGGCTAGTTTGGCCTGACCCGTAAAATGTCAAAACCTGTATGATTAGCCCGGATGGGGTGGCTAGCCCATATTGACAGCTCTAATTATAATTAACAAAAAATATACTTTTGAAATAGATCATTTTGGAGGGCCAAAAACCTCACATTTTCAATTATAGAGAAAAATAATTAGTTTCATAGAAGAACATAAAAAGGAAGAGAGGTTACAATATATTTGGTAATATCATGAATTTTGAGTGAATAAATGTTAGAAACTTAACTCATTTGGCTAATTCATATTTTACGCGTATTACCCATATTTTATGGATTGAAAATGGGTATCAACCTATATCTTACCCATGTAAAAAGGCACTCACCCAACCCATTAAATATGAGTCAGTTATCAAAATATGCTCATTTTGCCGGAGCTATCCACATGGATGACCCACGATTGACACTTCCTCAATGTCTTTTGAGTCAAGCAAATGCAAATTATCTGGGATTCTAAAAAATAATATATAATTCTTAATTCATGTAGATTAGAAGTTAGTATTCATGAAAAAATATGTAAAGTTGACCTCTTTTCAAGTAATTTTTTATGTTATTTAACCTCAATTATTATCTGTATTTTTCTTCAAAATTATTTCCACTTGTTCATCACAACTACATTGTCTTTTATTATATGTCACCAAATTGTTGCCGGCTATCAAGAATTAATGAGTCATGTTTAATTTCATGTAATACAAAAACAAGAGGAGATATACATTCTACAAGCTAAGGTTAAAATACATTTAGTGTACCATTAACAAAATGTTTAGAATGGTTCAACATGTAAGAATCATGAGAACAATAGAACTAGCTTACATGGATACCTACTATTGCTAATACTCCAACTTCTCATGATGTTACTCATCTTTATCCTTCAGTTATACTATTTTAGTTGCTATTCGAGTTCAAGTTAATAAGATTTCTTTGATACCTCAACATATGCATCAGGTTTACAAACACTTGTATGCATTAGTATTATAATAGAAGAGCAATGTATAATCAAAGATGTGTTGAATTTTGTTATTTGATAGGGATTAGCTATCTTTGTCCCCAAGTATCCCTAAATTCAGTTACTATGTACTAATTTTAGTACATAATGATATATTTGTGTACTATTTTTGTTGATTATGTAACACCCTTAAGAATTCTTAGCTAAGATCCGAATCATTATTGAATTTTGTATAAGGTCGTACTCAATAATTCTTGATTGTTCTTAGATGCTAAGATTGATTGTCTAGTGTGAAAATTATAGTGGATATCAATTAAGGTCACTAGAATCTCCTATCACAAAGTTGAGGTGAAAGCTTTCTTATCGATTAAGTTTCGACGTAAGATTCTAGTTAGTTCAACTTCAAACGATCATATCTCTCAGCACATATTGAATTAGGTGGCCTGTAATCTATCAAATTAAAGTTCTTTGAGTCCTCTTTTCAATGCCACCAAATTTGTCTCATTTTGGAGTAAAAAGTTATGTCTGTTTTAATAAGGCCTTGTCGGACAAATGAAGGTTCACGGATGGCTCATATGGCTCGTGAATACTTAAATGGTATGTGAAACCTTCTTATTAAGGCACTACGTCAGTTTTTAAGTTGAGGTCATTTTGGTCTTTATCATATGTCATTAACCTGATTCTAAGTCATTTTTAAGTGTTTTAACTTAGTATATCATTCAACTAACTAGTTTTGATCAATTAAAACATTCAAGTAACTAGTTCCTCTTCTTCAACAAGAACTCTAAAACCTTTAAGTTAAAAAATCCAAGATACAAAGAGAATCATTTCATCCAAGGGTTTTCCATGTTTTTTCATTCTAAGAACTTCATATAAGAGTTTCTTTTATCAAGAGCAAACATCAAGATTCAAAGATCAAAAGTTTCCTCCAAAAAGCTAATGTTCCTCATCTAGATCAAGATAAAATCAAATCTCCACAAAAAATTTCAATCCAATAGCTTCATCATCATGTATGTAAGGTTGTCATAGTGATGTACCACTTCTTCCTCACGCCCTACATCTACTTTTAGATCAGTAAAAGATTAATCTAGGGTTCTATCATTAGATTTGAGTATACTTGAGATGAGTTGATGAGTTTTGAGTTATTCAGTTTTGAGTATTAAGTATTTCTATATTGTTATTGAGATCCTTGAGTTGATTCGCTCATGTCTATATTTCAACATAAACCTTATTTTGAGTTATAAATTTTGAGAATCTTTTAAAGTCAACATTTGTGTTCTAAAGTGAGTTTTTGAGGAAGTAAAGAGGAGTTTGAGAAAGTGTATAAGGGAACTAAGTATTTCTCATTTGTTCCATTTTTACATGAAAAAAGAGAATATCATTTTGGAGAAAAGTAAAAGAGTTTTCTAAAAGATTGATTACATAGTAGATACCTTTTAAAAAGGTCTTTTTGAGTAATTATCACAACCCAGATAAAATATATTCACATTTAGAAAAAAGAAAAATTGTTTTCTAAATGAGTAATGAGTTTAGAGATATTTTAGAGAAATTACCTCTTTTAAAATGATAGTTTGAACGATTATCTCAAACCAGAGAAAGATTATGTTTTATATATTTGGGTATGAGTATATATATTATTG
This sequence comes from Solanum lycopersicum, assembly GCF_036512215.1. Classification (NCBI taxonomy): domain Eukaryota; kingdom Viridiplantae; phylum Streptophyta; class Magnoliopsida; order Solanales; family Solanaceae; genus Solanum; species Solanum lycopersicum. The sequence continues at coordinate 7,573,737 of NC_090804.1, read as the reverse complement.
GGAGTAGTATTGAGCATTGATATGGAGGAGAGTTTAGAGAACTCACAACCCCCATAAACTATGTCTTGTCAACATGGGTACAGGATCATACTTTTTATATAAATCCTTATTGCTAGTAGATCCACTTAGGTGAGAGTTTCTATATCCCGACACGAGCATGACAAGACGATTATTATCACGTAGCTCATAGTAATAGTTGTGGATTAGAGAATCTCCCAAATGCATTTAGAAATGCATTTTCCTTATAGTACTTATTATATTAAATTCATAGATGAGTAAGTATTTTGTAAAACTTTAACTGATTTAAATCATTTATTTCTTTACATTTATCTTGAGTATATTTTATCTATTTAGTCCTGTCATTCAGTTATTTTTCTTCGGTTATATTACATACTCGCACATTCAATTTATTGATGTCATTCGACTTATATCTTTTTACTATGCTGATACATGTGTTTAGGATTATCAATAAGCACTTCTTTGAGTTCACTTAACACTTCAGATAGCTTGAGTGTGCCTCCTTGCATTTTGGGGGGACTTCACATTTATTTTTTAGTCAGTTGTCTTGAGATGGTGTGGGTCTTATCCTGACATCCATCTTGAGTAACATAGGCTTCATAGATTGATAAAATTAAAGAGTCTCTCAATATACTATAGACTTCACATTATAATTATGTTGTTGAGTACTTTTACAGAGAGTTTCAGCTGAATATTTAATTAGAGTTTCAATATTCAAAAATTTTGTTTTAAGCCTTTTATCGCTTGAGTAAATCTTCTGCTAAGCATTCAGTCAGGCCAAGGGTTTGCTTAGGAACCAAAAATAATTATTGAGTGTAGGCCACGCCTTGAATTTTTGGGGCGTGACATATTCTATATTAATGTATGACATAATAGCAATGCTAAAGAACATAGATATCACAAAGAGAATCGTCTAGGCTTAAATGGCTTATTAAGTTTTGTTGTATCCTAAGTATTGGTGATTTTATTACTCGAAATAATCCTTATACACATCATTCCCTACTTTCTTTGTTATAGATGATTTATATACCATCAATTATTTATTTTTCAATTGAGATAACTCTTGTTGATGCCTCGTCTTTCCCTGAATTTTATTCCAAATTCACCGACATTTTTTCAACCCCTGAAGTGTAGTTAGTTTTATCCATAGATTCTGTTTGTATAACTTAGTATTAGTGGTCTAATTACTCAAACTAATCATTATACACATCATCCCCTAATTTCTTTTCTTTAGATGATCTATATACCATCAGTTCTTCATTTTGCAATTAACATGACTCTTGTTGACACTTTGCCAGAGCCCTAGAAATCTTATCTCAAATTAATCAAAATTGTTGCCAGGTAGCTCCATAACTTGACCCAAAAATTCCTCCATTGTTACCCACTTCATAGGGTTGAAGTCTTTAATTTCTATGCTTGTGTAGTAAATGCAGTTCGATTTTGCTTTGATCATTCATAATTTATTTTATGAAGGTTTATTGTAACGATTTCTTTCCATCAATATAGAAACACCAATGGTATAAAGTTGGAGCCCAAAAAAATCGTAGTATTTGGATTTTCCCAGCCTTGTCCGGAATTGGAGGAAATCAGTCATTGGAGTGTAGAGAAATTTGGTAGAAATTGGGTGAATAGTTAATAATTTTGATTGCATGTGTAGTTAGATAAATCGTTAACGAATTTGTACGACTCTACGGAATTATATTAAACATGTAGAGCTCCACGAATTGAACTTAGCGTACAGGGTATTTTCTGAGTGTTATGGGTTAGAGATGTGTTGTGAAATGGGGTTTTGGAAATACTTAAGGGAGTTCACTGGTCCAAGAAAGCCTCCCTGTCAGGGGATTCTACCATCCTGGCACCGCCGTATGGCGGGATGGGTGTCGTTGTGGCAGGCAGGACACAAATTAAAGGCGTTAATAAATAGGCCCCTAAATGACCACATTATGCACTTTTCGACTTTTAGAGCTAAGGAACGACCTTCATGAGATTTCTACTCGTTTTTTACCATTCTTGAGGCTAAAAGGTAAGTTTTTCACTCCCTGAATTCATTTTTAATCCGAATGACATAATAGAATGGGTGAATAATGTTGGGGGAAGGGTTTTGTTATGGATTCTATGGTGGAGATAACCCTAAATTTGTTAGTTGGGATCATGGGTTTGATATAGGGTTCATAGAATTGCCATAATTTTGAGAAATTAGTGATTGTTTGTTGATTTTCATATTATTGTGATTATTTGTAGACCAAGAACAAGCGAAACAAATCCGAAAAATGGAAGGATCAAGTTTCTTAGGCGTTCAAGCTTGTTTCGAGGTAGATTATGGTTGTGATTCTATGTTTGTGTGATGTTTGCATGTTCTTGCTTCATTGTGATACTTGAATATGTATGAATTTTGCAATATTGATCACACGTGTTGTAAATGAGATAGATGAATAATATTTCTAAAAAAAATAATGTTAATGTATGATCTTAATGATATAAATGTGGCTGTGATTGTGATTGTGGTATGTGAATGGGGATCGAATTGCCACATTTTGACAAGCTTACTGAATCGGTTGTTACATTCCGGCATAACTTTGGATCGGGTTTTCACATTTCAGCACAATATTGGATCGGATTGCCATGTTCCAGCATAACTATAGGATCAAATTTCCACCTTCCGGCAAGCTAACTGTTTAGGTTTGGGCTCGTTGAGAGGACCAACGATGTGATAAGCTTGTGAAATGTGTTGTTGAATTGTAATGTTGATATGATGTATACGTTGATATATATATACATGTGAATATAATGTTGTTTGACTTGTTTATATTGCAATAGTGGGATTGTCATGTGATTATACCAATACAAGGTGGTTGTGTACTGATTCTGCATTTGCTCTTATTTTTGTTGAGTACAGGGCATCTTCCGACACTATTCACAGACCTAGATTAGGAAATTAAATATCGTCATATCAAATTCAAGGGTGAGTCAATCTTATGGGCTGCCATGAGATTCTCTTTCGTCTATGTTCACCATTTTTGGAATTAGACCTTTTCTTTAGAATAGTGGATTAGCTTATAAGAATTCTTGTTTAGACTTGAATTTTTGTTAGATGTTTTGGTAAATTACTTTCAAATTCTCGGTTTATCTTCCTCATTGTTAGTAGTTAGATCAGTTGTTGAAGTTTATAACAACTTCGGTTTAATTCCTATTTTGTTCCTATGTTAAATGCTTTAATCTTAGATTATTTGATTCAGTTGGATAATAGTAGTGGTTCTACCATCGAAAAGTTAGTATGGGTGTCAATCACGACGATCAGGATCACACATTAATTAACTTTGAAGCGCGTATTTTGAATTGCTTGGCTTTAATGTAGTTTGATTCTTCTTTGATAATCTGAACATTCACTACTATTTCAAGCATATAGATTAATTACAATATAGTAACAGAGCTGCAATTTAACTTTAATTTTGAATTACATTAGAATCGGTAACACCATCCAAACAAATTAATTTTGATAGTTTTTATTTCATTATTCATAGAATATATAATTTAAAATAAAGTTTAGTAACTTTTAACTATAGGTTTTGTTTGTAACATCTCGCTAATTGAAAGAACTTGGAAGAATTTAAGAAGTTGAAATGATCATTTTCGGGAAGAATTGAAATCTGGAAAAAAATTGTTAAGTATGTTATGTTAAGTTTTTGGCTAACTTCAAATGATCATAACTCCTAGATCTGGGTGATTTAGGTGTGTTTCCAAATATTGTTGGGAAGATCGTTGAATTATCTTTTCAACGCCGCCAAGTTTGTGCGATTCCGAGTTCGTATAAGTGAGATATGCCCTTTAGAAATTGGTTGTTTGGATAAATAAAGTCCAATCCGAATTTTGGAAGGGTAGCTTAGTATTTTCCTTAAAATATTATTCTAATTTCATTTTTGGTAATTATCTAAGGGTGTAAACTGAAATTGGTCAGTTTACGCTTTTGAAATTATAGTTAGGGTTTTTGGAGAAAGAACGCAAGAGGAGAGAAATGAGAAAAAAAACAGAGATTGTCGTTCGTAAGGTTTTAACTTGTGGATTTCGTCAAGGGATGATCCCTACAAGGTATGTGACATTACATAGCGTTGGGTTAGTTCACTCATGTGCCAATCATGATTCAATTAAGCAAAGTATAACTGATTTAATGTAAATCCTATGACTTCTTGATGAAATTCATTTGAATTCTTGTGGGTTTGTGTTGTGAAGTTTTCTTGAGTTCTATTCATTTTTTTGTCGTGATATTGAGTTGAATCTTGTATATATTGAGGGTATAATCGATTCTAAGTGTTTAAGGAAAGAACTAAGTTGAAATAGGGGGTTTAGAGTTTAAAAAACGAAGGAGAAAAGTTAGAGGGTACCTGCGCAGGGGTCTGGGGTGCTGCCCCTCACCGAGCCCACGAAGGGGTTTCTGAATTTTAACCTATGGGGACACGCACCAGCTAGAGTGCCCCAAGTTGAATTTCAAGGGCTGGAGCTCGACACCTCTCAGAGCGCTAGAGACACCGGTTCTTCCAATTTCTTTCCCATCTTTCCGTACTATTTCCTTAGCAACGTACCAATGTTTCAAAATTGATTCCAACACTTTAAGGTACGTCTGAAAATCATGATCCATAAACAATGAGATCATAAACCTTGAATCCATAATTCAATTCAAGGAGTTAAGAGTCTACTCTAGAAGTTAACAATCAAGTCAAGAGAAGTTCCTGAAGTTTACAAAAGTCTTTTACAAACACTTTAACTTTGTTTTAATACTTAATAAAAGTTGACTTCAGTTCTCCAAAAGTTATAAAAAGAATTAAGTATTCCCATGAGTTAAAAATGTTTTCGTATTTGAACAAGAAAGGGAAACACCGATTTTCAAGAGAGCTTTTAAGCTAAGTTTTGAGTAATTATTTCAAACCAAAAAAAGTTTTGTTTTAAAACATATGAGCTATGTATATTTTGGTAGTAGTATTGATCGCCGATTAGGGATGCAAGTTCATATTAACTCAAGTCTTCATAAACTATGTAGTCATTATGGATAGTAAAGGATCATACTTTTTACATGACTCATTAAGTGCTTTTTAGCATAGATTAGTGAATCCACTTAGTTAAGGCATAATATAAGACAAAAAAGGTATATGACAATTCTGTGTGTTGTGCGGAATTTGAGATAATACGAGAAAATATAAACGCGAAAAACAAGACAACAGATTTACGTGGTTCACCAATAAATTGGCTACGTCCACGGGAAGAGAGGGAGCAGTTTTATTATGGAGAGGCAAAAACAGAATTACAGAATAGGGTTTCCCATAGCGTCTATATATAGTGCTAAGCTACGCCCTAACAGGCTTGGGCCCAACATACTGAATCAACAGAAAATTAAGGGCCCAATACAACAACATTGTATACCGTCGGGCCGGGGGCGTCTCCGCCCCCCCGGACCCCCAGGCCAGGGGGCGCGTCGCCCCCCTGGACCCCCCGACTCGCTGACCGGGCAGCGAGACCCCCGTCCTTTCTGTTTGTAGCGGGTCCGATTCAAGGCATTCAACACTGTGTAGGCAAGACGTTGTATCACCATTACTCTCATAGTGGTGGTTGTCAGTTAGAAAGTCTCCCAAAGAAACTATATTACTTTATTATATGAGTAAAATTGAGTTTGCTATTGCATTTGCTTTAACGAACTGAGTTACTTTCTACTATTTTATAAAGCTTCCTTTATATTGCATGTGTTTTATTGCTTTATATTGAGTTAAGTTATTTATGATTTGAGTAAAGTCAAGGTAAGTGTTTCTTTTAGATTCCTTTCAAGCTTATGTTATGTTTAGTATTCCCCTCGCATACTAGTACATTTAATATACTGATGTCAGATGGCCTGCATCATTTTATGTTCCAGACACAAATAACCAGGATCATCATCGTTAACCCAGTTGAGCACTCAAAGTCTGTTGGTGAGCCTTCTTGCTTTCTGCAGGGCTCCTTTTTACATTGCTTTCTAGTTTCAGTTGTTAGGATGATCGGAGTTCTTGTCCCTAAATCCCTCTTTCTTTTTAGAGGTTTCGATAATTATAGTTCTTTAGTCTTATTTTTTTCAGATGTGTACGTTTAAGACTTGAGTTGCCATTTTGGCTAAGTTATTATCTATTAAGTTATTGCAAGAGCTATGTTTCTTATGTTTAAGTCTTCCACTGAGTAAATAAGTCAGACCAGGAATTCGCTTGGGGACCAACAATAGTTTTCGAGTGTCAGTCCCGCCCAGGATGTAGGTTAGGGGCATGACATTGTTTTTATAGCTACATATTAGCGGTCTGATTATTGAAATTATAACTTATACACCTCATCCCTTACTTCCTTTGTTTTAGATGATGTATACCATGGATTTTATATTTTCCAATTGAGATTTCTCATGTTGATTCCTTGTCAGTTGTTGCATTTCATACGAGACTCAACATCATTGTTTCTAATTTCTTAATCGTAGTTTGTTTTATCTAAATGTTCTATTTGTATAGGTGAGTATAGTGGTATGTATGATTATTGGAACTAGTCCTTGCATACCTCATCTCAGATTAATCACCATTGTCATCAGCATTGTTAGAAGGATACGTTAATTCACATTGAAACAAAGATTTCAAATTTATGATTTAGCCAGATTGAGTGAACTTAAGGCATGAAATACATGCAATGATTTAGTAATCTTGATTCAACCTGCCTTAATTAAATAAAGACCTAGAAAGAACTTCCAATTAAAATCTCCTCAGGAGATTCAAGTGTCTTCGGATCTCTGAGGATTTTTGTATGATATACAATTTCTATATCATGTTGTTTTTATCAATTGGATTTCACATTTTGACACTTTTATATTATTATTCAGGTCATACAATATACGAAATACCTCAGATGGCGAATCATTGTGACAATTCTTTGAAGACATTATTTATTTGATTGATTTATATAATGATATTGTATATTGTGTACAAACAATATACGTTTAATATTTAAGTTGTGATACTATGGTTTGAATTAATATTTTTTTCTCTTTAGATTTGACGAGATATATTATATTTAATGAATAATAATATATATTATTTAGTATTTGACAAACTTCATCGCCTCTAATAGGCTCTATTTTTATTATAGTTTTGTTGGATTTACTAGTTATATAAGCTTATTAGTAGAAGTGTGAATTAGCTAATTTCATGAATGGATGTAGTCATTATTAATGGTGGTGACTAACCAGTTGCTAGTTAAAGTTTGTGACTTTCAACGTCAAACTAAGTGAATTTACTAGTCATAAAATTGGATGTTCAATGAGCAAAATTACAATGTTTTCAAAAGGATATTCTAGCCTTTATAATTGCCACAAAGCTATTGTCGTTAAAGATATGAACTTTTAACGACAATATTATTGAATGAATGCTATATGATCAGATTAGACATTTCGGATTTGATCAAACAACTATTTCCGCTAGAACTTTAGCGACAATTTAGTTGAATTTACCGGCTATAAAAATGAACATTACACAAGCATAACCAACTATTTTGGATTAATTTAACAATCATCTAAATTGTTGCTACCAATAGCTGCTAGAACAAATGTGTTTTAATGACAATCTATTCGGTTTTATTGGCTATAATAATGGACGCTACATGAGCATAACTAATCGCTTTAGATTGGATTTAGCAACCTTTTAAATTATCGCTAAATTGAATGACTTTTAGAGGAAAAAGAGCTTGGTTTTACCAGTTTTTGTCTAGATGTCCGCAAAAGCCATTATCGATCCCTGATATATAGATCAAAGTGCATAGGCCGGTAAAGGTTATAGCTGCTATAGTTATGGCCGCTAATACCATTTTTAATGACCACTAAATCTCCTTTTTGTTGTAGTTAGATCATGACAAATTAGTATCAAAGTATTAGATTCACAAGTCTTCCAGGGTCTTAGGCAATGCCTTAGTATAACCTTGTTTATGAATATGCAAAGCTCCATCGGTGAAAATTCAATAAACGTCCGGAACCCTAGATTTTGTCCTCTAAAAACCTTGTTTCAATGACTTGAAATGATAATAAACATAAAAGATTGACTAACATTGTTTTAACCCTTAGCATAGAGTCAAAAGTTAGGTTTTAGGTGTAGAATAAGTGGAAAAAGTCTAAAATATCCTTCTTAAAAAGGTGATGAAAATCTTTCGCAGGGCGATCTACGGTTTGTGATTTGTTCTACGCACCGTAGGTACCATCCCTAAAATTTATATTGAATTTTAAGGTTCAAAATTTCATTCTGTGGGTCCAAATTACGACCAATAGAAAATTCTACGATCTGTAGATGGATCCGTAGAAATGGGACCCTAAAAGCTGACTTCTTCAAAGTTTTGATTGTACGGGTCATAGAGATTTCTACTGCCCGTAGAAAGGATTAGTAGGAATGAACTTAGAAAACTCTATTGCGATAGTCTTTGGTAAAATTGTTATAAATTTTTGCTTCAAACTTAAAATGAGACAGACTTGGTAGCATAAACCTTCAATTAGATAGGTCATGAGCTACCTAATTCATTATGTGCGATTATTTGAAATTGACCTAAGTAGAATCTTATGTCAAAACTTAATGGGTAAGGAAGTTTTCAACTCAACTTTGTGTTAGGCGATTCTTGTGGCCTATATATATTCATTCAAATGCTAAAGAATTGACCTCCTTAAGATCATCTCCAACCCTACTCTATTTTACACTTCATTCTCTATATTTTGAGAGTAAAATAGAGAATGTCCTCTGCAACCACTCTCTATATTACCCTCTACTCTCCAATTATAGGGAGTTGAATAGTAGTTCTCCAAATTTGTAGAACTACTATTCATACTCTCGATTTCACTTTTTGACTATTATATTATTATTTCTACTTTTTTGTAATTAAAATTTTATTTTTTATATAAGGCAATTAATTAAATCTCTAATATATGCAATTCTTTTTAAATTTAATATAACATTTTTAAAAATATTTTATTTTATATATATTACTTTCATCTCGAATTAATAATATTTTAAATACTTTTTGTCACTTTGTAATACAATTTAATGTTGTATTAATTTCCACTATGAAGAATGCACAGAATTTAAAGGATAAGATGAAAATTTTAATTTAAAAATATAATACATAACATAATAATTTTAAGGAAAAATTGTATATAATGCAAACTAATAAATCAAATTAAATGCTATAATCACACTTTAATTTAATTGTACCCTGTAGCAAACTATTTGTTAGTCACCTCTTTCCCTCAAACTCTCGCTCGCCACTCTCCTTCTCTCGCTCGCTTCCTCTCACTTTTATACAAACACAAGTGTATAAAATGTGTTTTTATTATATAAAGCGAGAAAAAATTGTATATATACATATATTTTCGTTCTCCTCTCCCAGATCTCGCTTGTCACTCTCCTAGATCTCGCTCGCCACCCTCACCTCTATCGCTTATACAAACAGAAATGAAATATATAAATTATGTTACTATTTGTATAAAGTGAGAGAAAATTGTATATAAACTTGCAAATACATATATCTTCGTTCTATACACTTATAATTATATAATACAGGTTTTCCCATGCCCAATTTTCTTTTGTCTTTCTCTCTTTCTCGTTTTATACATACACAAATCATACAATTGATTAGTATACAATTGTTTTCTTTTGTATATATATAGCGAATTATACATTTGGTTTCTTTGTATATGTATAGCGAATTATACAAATTAATGTTTGCTATGAAGCGCAATTATGCAAACTTTGCAATAAATACAAATATGAATTTTATGTTTGTTATATGTGAAAGTTGCTATAATTTAAATATAAGATAACAATTGATACAATGCATAACATAATAATTTTAAAAATCACAACAATAATTTAGTAATCGGTAAGTCGTTTTTAGATATAACGATATTCGAAAAAGGAATTAGTGTATGACTTAAAGAAATTGTAATTATGATTGTGGATATGCTTGTTGATTTCTTTTTTCAATTACACATAGTTGTTCTTTAGAAATTTAGAATAATATATAATTTAATATTAAATAAAAAAATTAAGATTTTATATTACATCAAATTATATAAAATGATTATTCATAAAAAAAGGATTTATATTATAGAATAAGAAAATAAAAAGGAAATAGAAATAATAATATAATATTGAAGAGAGAGAAAAAAAAAAAATCTTTTTTAGAGAGTAAAATAGAGAATTGGGTTGAAGTTGGTTATCTGAAAAAATAGAGAACTCTATATTTAGAGAGTAAAATAGAGTATAGGATTGGAGATGACCAATCCCTAAGAACAATTTAAGAATCATATGTTACAACCTTACACACAAATAAAGAATGTTATGGCTTTCGCTTAGAATTTTTTTGGGGTGTTACATTGCATATAACATAAAATTGCATTATATATATATATATATATATATATATATATAATGAATCTAGGCTAAAGGTGACACAAATGGTAATTTATCTGGACCGAATGGACATAAAGAAAGGACGAGTAATTATTTTGTTTTTGAGAAAATTTCATAAATAGCAAAGATATTAAACGTAATAAGCCTTCTTAGATATGATTTGTCTAATTATGTTTCATAGTTATAGTTTTGTTTGTTATAGGTATTTTTGTTTGTATATTTCGCTTGTTAATATACAAACAGGATAATTATGTACAAATTCTGTATTTATACATTTAAGAATTTTTCATAACTCTATTTATATATCTAGCTTGCTAATATATATACATATTAATTTATTATGAACTTTTCATAATTTATACGAAATAAATGTATCAACAAATCATATACAAATAGCTAGAATAAATATATATAATTTTTGAATTATACATCAGAAATCGAATCATACAAATTCAATAGAAAGACTTTAAAAATTGTATCCACAAATCATAAATATTAAAAATTGTAACTAAATTAAATAATAAAGTGGAGATGTTTGTTATTTTGCGTAATTTTTCCTTGTGTTTTGTGTTATAAGTGTAGTTTTTGCTAAAAATTAAAGCTTGAAAGGGGAATACTTTTTGGGCCTAAACAGAAGCAGCCCAAACGATTCATACCAAAAACCACAGTAAATCCATCACTTTTCTTCTTCTTCAAGTCTCGGCTATTTTCTCTCCCGATTCCCAACTTTGCTTTTATCAGTTCATCATTCATCTGCAACAAGTAAGTCTCTGCTAACAATCTTAGTTTTAAGACTCTTAACTATTCACAGTTCACTAATCTACACTTTGTTTTCAATTTTTGCTATCTGTGTAGGTTTAATTTGGAGGTAAAATGGCAACAATCGATGTTCCCCAAAAGGGTGGGTTTAGTTTTGATTTGTGTAGAAGAAATGAGATGTTGGTCAGCAAAGGACTTCGTTCTCCCTCTTTTCTCAAGACTGGTACTACCATCGTCGGCTTAATTTTTAAGGTATATTTCCCCTTTTGTGCTTGCTGCTAATTCATTCTGTTAAAATTCGATTTGGGTTTAGTTGTATTTGTGTTCTCTCGGATTGTTTATGGATTGCATACGTTAAAGGTTCTTACTTTGGACTTTCTGCAAAGAATGAAAAACTGCAAGCAATTTTTTTAGTATTAGGGTTATAGCTCCAGGGGCCTCTAGCTGAGCCATATTCCTGATTTTCATCCAGATCAAGCAGTCAGCTAAGCCTCATCTCTAAATTAGTAGGGGTCGGCTAATGAATCTACTATCGGTTCTACTTTTTTGGTTCACTCCATTCTAACACCACATCATTTTCCTTTAAAGATACAATAGGACACGAGGATTCTTAAATCTCATACTATTTTCATGTAGGCGTCTGTATATGATTTATAGGGGTTTTATTATTTTTCTGTTTGATTATAGAGGATAAAATGTGGAAGCAAAATTGTAATGGGAAAACCCTAGATCAAAGAGTAAATAGAGAGAAGAAAGGAGAGATGTTAATTAGAATGAAAATTGAATCTGATCTGATTCTGGATCCTTTTGATTCAATTTTTCATTAAATCTGATCTGATTCTGGATCCTTTTGATTCAATTATCCACGAGTCACAACTTTACACTGATGGATTGATTACAAGCAATAAAAATTAGTTACAAATGTAAAAGTTGCGATGTGAATAAGACAAACAAAAACTAATACTATGTGGACCTATGTTATGAGTTGTTGCACAACATATGGGCCTCCGTTAACACCTCCCTCATGCTGGAGGGGATAACACACTAAGCTCGCCCAAGAACGAACTGATGAAGTGAACTGGCCAGGGCCTTGATAAAAATATTAGCCAATTGATCCGAGCTATTGATAAAACGAAAGGAAACCAACACAGAATGCAAAAATCCTTGACATAGTGGCAATCAATCTCAACGTGCTTTGTGTGCTCGTAAAAAGCTGGGTTCTCTAGTAGTATGCATAGTAGCTTGGCTATCACAAAAATAGGGGATATGTAAGACCATCAACTGACCATTCATTATCTATATTTCCCCCAAGCTACACAAAATAATAAACATTGATGACTTATGATCATTAATATACTTTATGCTAATTCCATGTCAATTGTTGGGAATACAACTATTTGATTTTGTTAATTAAGTATTTCTTTTAAAACTAGTACTGATATATTCCTCAGCATCAAGGATATGCTGGCTGCCTTCAAAAAGTGTTACAAAAGAGAGTTAGTATAAATCCAGATTCACAGTCACGTAAGAATTCGACAAGATCATTTACCTGCTCTGTACAGTTCTCTTTACTCCAACAAAATAGGGAAACTATGTAATTCCATTTCACATCGTGAGGACTTAATTTATAAACAAAGCATCTACCATTTCTCTCCTTTCATGCTGCCCATCATATGCAGGAAGGTATTATCCTCAAATTTTTCTGACTCTTGCTACCCCTCTTCTAATCCAGCAGCTCATCAGATCTACAGTATGTGCATTGTCCACTTGATCTCTGTGAGACTAAAGAACAGGTTCCAAAGTTGAGCTGTAAATTTTCAATGAAGGAATAAGTGGTTGTTTGTTTCGCCTGTTTCATTCTACTTTGGAACTTCTTGTGTGAGGAAAAACCCTCTTAGGCATTCACATCTATTGGTGCCAAACTTTTTCAGATATTCTTCCACATCCTTGTTGCCTCCTTTGCTCTACACTGTTTTCCTTCTTGTAGATCTTCCTAACCGGAAAAATTCCATCCAAGGTGTGCCACCATCTCAAAGAGGCTGATTCAGTATCGGTGTCCTCTCTCACAACAATATGGTTTCAGTCATGGTATCATAACCCTTAGGTTTTGTAGTTGGATCTCTCAAGAAATAATACATTGCTTCATCCAACTTGCCCAATAACATGGCCACTTTTCTCCTGTCCATTTTGTGTCTGTGAGAGTGAAAAAAAAAATTCCACAACTGTGCAGTGAATTTACAATGCAAGAAAAGATGACTATTTGACTCATTTATTTCCCCACAAAGTCAGCGTAGGGATACTACAATTCTCCTCTTTTTCTTCAAAACCTTGTGTCAGACGAACTTTTCTGACAACCAACCATGTGAAACATCAACCAACAAAAGTAAGATATTTCACATGAAAGCTTGTTTGGCGTAGAAGGTTTTGAAGAAAAGGAGGAGAATTTTAGTGTATCCAGATGTCAACTTTGTGGGGAAATCAGTGTTGTGGACGGCGAGAGGCGACAAAAGGCGACAAGGGCGTGCCTCGCCACGCGGCGAGGCGAGCAGCGAGGCGCTTGCCTTTTTGAATAAAGGCGCCAATTAATACCAAAAATTAAAAATATTTAACTGCATATTTTATCCAAAATCTTAATAGCAATAACACATATTAGCAAATATTCAATTCAAAAACTAATAGTAGATACTAAAATGTCTAAAACTTTAAAGACCAAACAATTCAAAATACAATAAACCAAAACTTTAAAAGTCTATTCTTCTTCAAAATTATCCAACCCTTGAGTGTCATAATTCCATCCAATGTCCCTCTTTTGCTAGCAACCACCATTGATTATTAAATTCAATTAATTCGCTGTTTAGGAATATTGGAATAAATAATTAGGAAAATGGAAAGATTTTTTTTTTTAATTAACTGCCTATAATTAAAAAAAGTAAATTACACAAAGCAGTAAGCAACTAAGCACTGCTTACAGCCTTGCACCAAAAAAACACAACTGAAAAAAAAAACTGAAGAAGAAGAACAGAAAGAAATTGTTGAAGAAGAAGAGAGAAAACGACATACCTGGAGAACAGAGAGTCGCGAGGGAAAAGAATCGTGAGCCGGCGGCCTGCGAGGGAGAAAGAGAACAGAATCCGACAGCGAGGGAGAACTTGAGAGAGGCTCGCGATGGAGAAGCTGACAGCGATGGAGGGCGAGGGAGAAGAGACAGCGATGGAGAAGAGAAGAGAACTGGAGAAGAGAGTCAATCGAGAGAGAGAGTCGCGATGGAGTTTCAGAAATTTCAGAAGTAAAAAAAAAAACCCTAATTTTGACTAATATTATTAAGTCAAATATTTTTAATTAAAAAGGCAGCGCCTTTTCTGTCGCCATTGTAGCGCCACACCTCGCCACTCCTCGCCTTTTTGCTATCGCCTCGCCTCGGCAGAGAATGGCGAGGACCCATCGCCTCGCCTCGCCTCTCGCCAAAGGCGATGAGGCGCTCGCCTTTTGTAACACTGGGGGAAATACTGAAAAAAATAGTTATCTTTTGTTGCATTGTAAATTCACTGCTCAGTTGTGGAATTTATTTCTTTCTCTCATAGACACAAAAATGGACCATGCCTGAGCACACTGCAGATCTGCTCAGCTGCTGGATTAGAAGAGGTGGAAGCAAGAGCCAGAAGAGATGGTGGAAAATCGTTCCACACTGCATCTGGTGAAGAGAGAGAAATAGCAGATGTTTCGATGAAACGTCCAATCCCATTCGTAGAGTTAAATGGGACTGTATCGTATCTTTATTTTTTTGGTAAACAAACAAATATAGAGGAATTAGATCTTGTAAATATATTAGGCTCTCGGTAAGAAGTTTCTCCCTTAATTCTCTTTTTTTGTGTTCCTCTTTTGAAAGTCTCCAGCATATCCTTAATGCTGAGAAATGTAACATTACCAATTTTTAAAAAAAAGTATGTGTGAGGGAAAGTCTCAATATCTTTTAGAAGACTAGCTACCCTCTCCACTTCCCAGTCATTCAAATGCCTCTTGAATGAGAGATTCCATCCTTGAGCATACCAACACTCATGGATAGTAGCATCAGTCCTGTTGCATAGCACCAATTGATCAGGAAAAGAGTCCTATACTAGTGGACCTTGTTAGAGCTCTGATTGATCTCCAGACTCCCACTTCATATGTGGTCTTAACCTCGTTAGAGTACCAAGGACTGCTTCAGCCATATTTATGCTGGATAACCTCCCTCTATAAAGCTGATTCCTCTTCATGGAACCTCCATAGCCACTTCATCTAGAGACAATTATTTTGTATCTTTAAGTTTCTGATGCCAAGCCCATCCTGCCTTTTGTATAAATAGGTTCAGCATTTAATGTCACAGTACAGACTTGACCATAGATCAAGAGGTAATTTACATC
This sequence comes from Solanum lycopersicum, assembly GCF_036512215.1. Classification (NCBI taxonomy): domain Eukaryota; kingdom Viridiplantae; phylum Streptophyta; class Magnoliopsida; order Solanales; family Solanaceae; genus Solanum; species Solanum lycopersicum. Next base: position 7,558,124 of record NC_090804.1, on the reverse strand, counting down.
TTTTCCTGTGTCTTACATAAGAAATATTAATTAAAATGAATCATTTTCCATGTCCCAAATTTTTTTAAAACCAAATAGCTCTGCTGGTTAGACAAAAAAAAGGGAAGTTCACTCTCTTGGGTGTTTTTAATTAACCATACCTTAAAGCTTGAAAGTCCCTGTCCTCTCCTTTCAATGGCTATTGTAGATGATTTAATAGAGACCTGTCAGCAGGAGTGGTTCTCCCCTATTGATGAGTCCTCAGTTCCATGTAGGAGTCCTATGGCTTGTCTCTTTCCTCCCGTACTATGCCTGTTGAGAGTTCTTTCCAGCAAGGTCATCAACTCCCCATCTCTTTCCTCTTCTAAACTTGCAATGCAAGTCTCTTTTGAATTGCAAGTGTTGGAGACATCGTCGTTCCATTTTGCTACATCCCACACTGTTGCAAAAACATTTAATGTGTTTTTAGCTCTCCGTCCTCCCCTTTCCATTCAATCAAATGTTTTCAGTTCAACTTGTTCTTTTTCTAAATATGGTATGTTATGTTTATCTGAAGTAGCAATATGTCGACAGCCTAAGCCATGTATTTAAAAAAAAATAATGGAAAAAAAGTGAGATGTAGGCCTCAAGGCTTTCTAGGACTTCTTTTCTCTTAACATACTAAAAAAAACCAAACGGTCAATGATACAAAAAAAAAAGGAAAAAGAAAATAGAAGCTACATTGATGAAGATTTTGTGGTCAAAAGGGAAAGAGAAGCTGGCATGAGAGAGGAGAGGAGGGCTGTTGGTGTTCATAGATTGGGACTTTTTTCATGCTTTTTGCTTTTCTTTAAACACATATGTTAATAAAGAATCTGAATGGTCCTAGACTGAAACACCTTTGTAATCGTCTTAGGACAAAAATAAGTAAAATTTGAAGGTCTCACTTTAATCCGGGTACTCCTTTTGTTGAAGAACTTTTTTTTATGAACTCCTTGAAACAAGATGTAAAAGCATCGGACTAAAACTTAACAGGTGAAAACCTCACTCAAGAAAGCGAAGTACTCAGCATAGTTTCACTGCTGCCACTCATCGGACTTTTTCCATGTGTACTTTTCTGCTTGAAAATGCAGGATATGGAGGAATAACTATTGAGATCATAAGTAGAATTTGGTCTTTAAAGATATAGAAAGGAAGGGCATCATACTTGTCGAGAAAAGGGAAGGGGGGGGGGGGATATAATATAGGTCATTGTAATGGAGTCGGGACTATTTAGTTTCTACTTTGTGATATTAACTTCTTTTAACTGACTTTACTTCTCCATTTAGTTTCACGATCTTTAAATACAATTAGTCTGTCTTCCAGTGAATGAAATGAAAAATGGGCTGATAAAAAACTGAATGAAGAGGTTTTTGCATTTTGATGGATAGTACTTTGCAAAGATTGCTGCTCCTTCACATTTCTTTCTTTTCCCTTCTTTCACCAAATCTCTATTTATGCATCATTTTTTTGGACAATGTGATTCTATTGCTAGTGCTCTGGTCGATTTTCCATGAGCTCTTCCCTTGCAATTATGAATTTACAGGCTCCAGAAATAATGCTTAATTGACTTACTATAACATGCTTGTTAGAAATGTGACTGTTTCTGGGTGCTTTATGTATTCAATTCTGCACAAATCACACAACCCGGAGATGATGCTTTTATAATCAACTTCTTAAGCGTGATTCTTTTTCAGGATGGTGTTATCCTTGGAGCAGACACACGGGCAACTGAAGGACCTATTGTCGCGGATAAAAACTGTGAGAAAATTCATTACATGGCTCCTAATATATATTGCTGTGGAGCTGGGACAGCTGCTGATACAGAGGCTGTGACTGGTAATGAGTTTTTTATCCATATTCTAGCACTTTTTGCCTTTTTGGAAATTGTTTGCAATATAACTTCTCCCTTTAAGTTTTAAATCATGTGTGTGTGGTTGTGTATAATTATCTATCTATCAATGTCATCTCTTAATTAGCAACTATTATTTTTTAGACATGGTCAGTTCCCAGTTAAAGCTTCACAGGTATCACACTGGTCGTGAATCCAGGGTTGTGACATCTCTTACTCTTTTGAAGTCCCACCTTTTCAGGTATGTTTCTGGTGTTAATATTATTTAGAGGCATAGTAGTATTTTCGAGTTCATTAGATGTCAATCCAACAAGCCTAACTAAGTTCTCTCAACCAGCTACCAAGGCCACGTCTCTGCTGCTTTGGTCCTTGGTGGTGTTGATGTCACAGGGCCACATCTGCATACTGTAAGTAGTTCACATTTGTATTTGAGTATGTGTGTGTGTATTTTTGGGCAATGTCATTGAAGTTCTGACTGTTTGATCAATGGATTGCCTCTCAGATTTATCCACATGGATCAACTGACACTCTACCATATGCTACAATGGGCTCTGGTTCCCTCGCGGCAATGGCTATGTTTGAGTCGAAATACCGGGAGGGAATGAGCGTAAGTTTGTTTCTTTTGGCTACAGTAGTTTGCTTTATATGACTGGTAAATGTTTTGTGAATCCTGAAATTTGATGGGAATTCTGTTGCAGAAAGATGAAGGTATAAAGCTAGTAGCAGACGCCATTTTGTCTGGAGTGTTCAATGACCTTGGTAGTGGCAGCAATGTCGATATCTGTGTGATAACAAAGGTCAGCTCTTCTTTTTAAGCGAACCTAATTGGAAAAACAATGCTCTTGATAATGACAGAATTTTCAGCATGCATAACACCATTTTTCTGTTTTTGATAGCATATGGCTTCTAAACTCCTTATCTTGTTGATTATTAGGGAAACACGGAGTACTTACGAAATCATTTATCGCCCAATCCCCGCACCTATCCACAAAAGGGTTACTCGTTCTCTAAAAAGACTGGTTAGTGTTCTCAGACTTGTCAACCTTCAAAGTAATTAAGCAAGTTTCATGGTTATCAGGATTCTGAATAGAATTTTGCTTATACGATCTGCTGGAACTGTTTGTGCTTGCAGAGGTTCTCCTTACAAAGATTACACCACTGAGAGAAATTGTGCAAGTGATTGAAGGTGGAGACGCCATGGAAGAATGACTTTTACTGCAATGATAGAATCCATGTGGATTTCCTTTAAACATTATATTGTCAAACATTTCCATGAGTATTTTAGTGTTGAAGTTTAAATTGCAAGTCTTAAGTGAACTATTCTATGTTATCAGATGTAGCTTCCAAAGAAATTCCTCGCTAGAAATTGAATGATTGGTTTGATTTGAAGAAAGGATTTTGTAATTTTTGTTGTCCTTGTGCTGTCAATTATTTTGAACCACTGGCTTCCAGGATCACATGTAGTATCGTTTGTGTTCAGACACTTGCATGTTTGTGTGACAATAACATTGTTAGGATCAACATCCAAGCAAACACTAGTAGCATCTTGTAGCTTAGAAGACAGGTGCATCTTAGAGTCTGAGATGATATCCCATTTTGAGCTATCATCACTGCATATCATACTAAGTTTTGCTGGCTGCCCGAGCTTATCATCTGCTTGCAGGCAAAAGTAAGTTCCTAATACAATCAGTGCTTTTGCTGGAGCATAGCTCCATGCTTCAGCCTCAGAGCATGGACCTAGCTCCAATGGCTGCAGCAATGAAGTTCTTTGAACACACAGCCCTGTCATAGGATGGAAAATTACTTTATGTGGACGAGTCTCGGCATATCCAGGTCCTGCATTTGTACCAAGGTAAGCACTTAGTTCTTATTCTCACAAAATTTCTGAGAATTATGTTCTCAGTTCAGTGTATACCTTGGAATGGTGTGCGGATGACTGAAATCCTTTGCAGAAAGCTTGAATTCCTGATATCGAACCAGTTCCAATCTAAAATTCCATAGTACTCATTGAGTCCCACAATACCATCTCTCAAATAATAGCTCCCAACTAGTGTCCACAACGCCCAATCAAAGTCAAGTTCAGCTGCCAGTCCAAGAAAGCAATTGAAATACATGTTGTCATTCACATTGGTGCCTCTCTGATCCACTCCAAACTCACTCACAAACAATGGGTAGCCTTGTTCTAAAACAAAAGCTCCTCTGCTCACCATGTCATTCAACACTTCTCCACACGCTTGGTTTGCATTGTCTGCTGACCAAGTGTCTCCATCTGTGAAACTATATCGATGAATCTCAAAAACTAGCTTGCCGCTGAATGTCAAGTTCACCGGTCTTTGCTTCAAGAAAGAAAGATCCTTGTCGAAACTTAGTCCAGATAGAATGATGAGAACATCAGAGTTAGCTGCATGCACTGCTTCAGCTCCTTTCTGCATGTACCTAAGCTCAAACAGTAGTTAGTACCATGCTAAAAACCACGAGCACTGGGTTTCTAAATCAAGGTGGGGTTGAAGAATGTGAGGAAACGACTAGTACCTATACCAATCATCAACATTTTGTAAAGGTCCACGAAGTTCATTTCTTAAGCTCATGCCTACAACATTGGTAGTGGCCTTGAAAGTGGTGGCTACTTTTGTAAGGCCTTGGATCCAAAGGTGAGGGTCAAAGTACTCATCTCCAAAGAAGCCATTGCCATCAAATCTGCTACAGCACCACCCTGGCTTGCTTATGTGATTGTCTAATATGATCATCACATTGTTCTTTGCAAGGCTAGCCACCACTGCCTGTCATACAAGTATTACACGTACAAATTATAGACACTAATACAATAAGATTCACTCTCTATAGACAAATTTAGAGTTTAAGCTCCCAAGTAAGATCAGTACAACCCAGATTCCTAGTTAGATGAACAATTCAATATTAATGGAATAAATTTTCAAGGAATTTTATTTTTTACAATTTTTTTTTTTTTTTAGCTATGAAAAGTTGTAGTTTATAGTACATGGTATATTATTTCTAAATATGTAGTAAATATTTTTTTATTCGATTAGAGAAAAATATCAAATACATAGATCAATATTGAACTTAAATGTGTAGTCTCTTATCTATTTTTCGTTGGTGTTCAACGTCCACATTAGAGCCTCAAATTCATTCGAATCACACACTGAAAGGCTCACTTAGAGGTGACGGTCCGAATTCGAGACCTTTAATTGAGAACGAAATAGTCTACTTATACTCTATGTAGATCTAATTACTTTACGGGAATTGATGAGATGAACCTTGTCTTTATTTTATTTTATAAAGAAACCAAAAAAGGAAAATACTTGTTTGGGGAGGGGGATAGTCACCATCAGTACATCGTCATTAGCTATAAATTAATTAAGGGGTACTTAGTTTCTTATAGTTAGAAAAAACAATAAATTAAACCGGCCAGGATATTATAATACAATTTTTAAGAATTCCAAACAATAGCCTATTTGATTCTTTTCCAAAAGTGGACACGTCAAGTTCTTAAAAAAAAAAAGAATTGCAAAGCTGCACAAATTGTACCCCACTTTTTTCATTTTAGTTAAAGAATATTTTTCGATTCTTTTTTTAAAATATGAGTTCTGTAATTTCAACAATAAAATATATCACTCACTATAATGAAATGTCATAATATATAATGAAACTTCAAAAAAATACTTTAATAAAGCAATATTTGCATAACATGATGTTTACTCCATTATAATCTAGCATTTCTTGTTTATAAATACAAAAGATCGCACTGGCTCTCTATTTCTATGTTCTAATGGTGGGGCATCACAAAATTATTTCGTATTTTTATATAAATAAATATGCAATAGAATATGGATGCCATTTGGGGAAAAGTGAATGTGGACAATTATTATAGGCGTGGAATGAATATAATATAACAACCACACATTGTTGATAACTTTTATAAGCGGAAAAAATTTATCGCCTCGGATATTTATATCAAGTCAAAGTAATTTTTATTATTATGTAATTTAATAAAGTAAAATACATGTAAATTAATTATAATTAAATAAAATAAACTATAAATATAAACACATGGCAGGATGTATATATATATATTGACTTGATGTAACATCCTATACTGGTGTAACACCCGATACAAATATGTTTTACCTATTTATAACTACTAGATTTTTCCTTCCCATCTATCCTCTTATTTCTCATTTCTTGTTTGACCAATACAACAACAAAAAAAATCACATATAAGTCACTATATACTATATTATTCTACATCGATACGATAGTATGTTGTTGATAGTATGTTATTATTAGTTATTATATGTCTATATATAAGTTAAATTTGGAAATAAACTTGTTACCTTGTAAGCATCAAGGACAGAGAGATCAACAATTGAAGGATTATTAGCTTGAAGACCAAGGATAGAGCTAAAAAGTCCAAGATTCTTGAAAGATTGTCTAACACTTATAGAACTCAAAGACTCATTTGTAAACAAATAAAGAGGCCAAGTAAGTCTAACACAATTAAATCCCATATTGATAATGGATTTAGAAATTGCATCAATTGGCTGATGATTTAATCCTTCTGCTAACATAACATCCATATGTGACACCCAATTTACACATGTTAATTTCACTCTTTGCCCTTTTGAGTTCACAATCCATCTTGAATTTGTGTAAAGTGGTTGTGATGAAACTATAACAACAACAACATGTTGGTTGATGATTAAAAGAAGTAGAAATAAATGGATGATGAAGAAGGAGATGTTAAGGGGATAGGAAGAAGATGATGATGATGATGGTGACTTCCACATATTCAATTTTTTACTAAGAAGTTTTGCTTTTTTTTTTAGGACTCAAGGGCCATTTGTCTATGGAGAGATGATTATTTATAGTTAGGTTCAAAGTATTGAAAAACAAAAATTGACCCTTTCAAATCAATTACATAGTGTTATGAGATACATTGTACGTGGATGTTCAATATAGACATTAATAGCTTGTTTAACTAAATTTTTATAATCAGCTTATTTTGAAGAAAAAAAATTCAAAAAATGTTTTGCAAAAATAATTTTACGTTTTTAGTGTAAAATTAATTTGTGTTTGACTAATAAATTTTAAAATAATTTGAACACGAATTCATCTTTAACCAAGCTTTTTAATAGTGTTTTCTTTTCAAAAATATTTTCAAAAAAAGTGCTTTAGGAGAAAACTATTTATATTTTTATTAGTTTTTGAACCATCACTTTTGCTACTAAGAAGAAACTTATTTTCTCGTAAAACTTGGTCAAATACAAGAACGGCTTAAGTAGGGAAACTTTTCGTATAGCCACTTAAAAATAATTAATTACTCTTCATAGCTATAGTTTGATAATTATGATTTGTAGCTACATCTTATATGGAGGAGAGAGGCGAGCGAGACTGGGAAAGAGAGGAGAGAGTTGAGAGAGGGGGGGAAAAGAGTGGGAGAAAGGTGAATTGTATATGTATATTGGTTAGATAATTGTATATTATACATATGAGTTTGTATATATGACAAGAGAGATTGGGAGATGAAGGAAAGAGGCGAGCGAGATCGAGAGAGTGAGGAGAGAGGTGAGCGAGAGAGGCAGAGAGTGGAAAAGAGGTCAATTGTAAATGTATATAATTGTATATTATACATATGCATTTGTATATATGACAAGTGAGATTGGGAGAGGGAGGAGAGAGGCGAGCGAGATTGAAATAGGGAGGAGAGAGGCGAGTAAGAGAGGGCAGAGGGTGGAACAGAGGTGAATTTTATATGTATATAGGTTAAATAATTGTATATTATCCATATGTATTGGTATATCCTGGCGAATTATACATATAAAAATGTGACTAATTATACAAACTCGAAGTCAACCCACGTAATTAATGTATAATGTTAGTTGCGAGTAGTAATTATAGCAAAATATATGTGATGAGTAATTAAATAGTATAAATTTGATAAGTAATGAATATATATATATATATATATATATATATAACGAAATATATCAAATAATACTTAAAACCTACTAGTCGCTAAAACTAAAATACTATATTATCTTATATAAAAGATTAATAATGTAAAGAAAAATGAACATTATTACATCTTATCATTTATCCATAATAATATAAACATAAATTAATGATTGTAAAAGATACATACCAAGATCTGTAACATAAGCAATAGTGTCACTAAGCCACTCAACATGAATAAAATATACGAATATTTCATTGCAAAGAAGAAGAGGAGAAGGAGGTTAAAATTTTTCCTTGTTTTAAAATGAGAGGAAATCTCACTATTTATAGAAAACAAATTGTAGTGTAAACAAATATTTATATGTCTTAACGTAAAGGTTATAACTATTTGGAAAAGTTGCAACCCTTCGAAAGGTTACAACCTTTCATAAAACTCATAATTTTTTATAAAAATTGCAACTCCTTCATTAAAGTCGCATCTCTTTATAAAACCGCAACTTTTCATAAAAGTCGCAATATTTCATAAGAGTAATAACTTTTCATAAGAGTCACAACTCTTCATTAAAGTCGCACATTTTCATTAAAGTCGCATATTTTCATAAAAGTCACAACTTTTAATGAAAGTGTAAGGCTAGTATTGAAAATAAATAAATTAAAAGTAAATTATGATTTATAGTGGCCCCATATAGGCGGGCTTAAAATTTTCTTTTATATATTCATATGATTATATAATTAGATCATGATGTTTTCCATCTTTAATATTATCAGAGTATGCATATACCTACAAGGAGGAGCATGAAAAACCTGTTCAATTACTACTTTATATATATACTCCCTCTGTCCCTTTTTACTTGTCCACTTTTGAATTGACACACTTATTAAGAAAATAATTAATAACGTATTGAATTTACCATGTTACCCCTATTAATTATGACGTGACATTTTCAAATATAATTAGTCATTTAATTGATGATATAATAGATAAAAAAATACTTTCTTGATTTATCAATTCAAAAGTAATTAGAGACGAGAAAATATATTCAAACAGTAAACGGTAGTTACAAGCATGAGTGTGAAAGTAAGTAGCCACTCGTAGAGTAGCTTTCTTTAGTTAAGTGTTCTTTTACTTCCAATTGACCCATGGGATCGATCCGTAACCCGATCTCTCACCGCACCTCCTCCGTCTCTCCACCACCCAATTCCTCTAAAACACCACCGGCTCCACACCTTTCTCTCCCTCTCTTCCCCCTTCGTTGAAACCGAGACCATCCGGGTCCCCTCTCCTCTTCTCCAACACAAGTCTACGACAATGAGGACACTCCTAGAATCAGGCTTGAGAGGGTTATAGGTCGAGTTCCACAACTTCACCTGTTTCTCTGTTGAGCTTCGAGGTTTCGACTTCTCAAATTTATTCCAGGTATCATTTTTCTTTGGTTTGTGTTACCATTTGCTACTGGTGTCATTTTAGTGTTAAGTTTTGGTTAATACTCACCCACACAGCCATATTCCCCTGTGCTTGTAGCTCTAAACGAAAATCTCCAAGTTCTGACGATGTGAATGATTTTTGATAGATTGAAATCATTGCATGCTTCTTTAGCTCGATTCTATGCAGCCTGCTAATTGTTGATTATGGTAGTTGGAATTTTTTTTTTGTTTATATGAAGTTGGTACTGATTAGTTTAGACTTTAATAGATGCAAAAAGTTTGATTTATTTTCATACTCAATCAATTTGGTTTCCTTCTCTTCTGCATCATCAACTTCAATTTTGTTATCTTCCTCTAAAACGGTTACATGCTAAAACTACTTTGATCCTCTTTCTAAAGGGAAAAGATTTACTGAGTAAGTACTTGATTGATTTTTAGTCGCTTGATGTGAGTTTTTTTTTCTAGAATCAATTTCGAAAGTTATTCAGTAGTGTATCTGTTACTTTTGCTTCTTTCTCTATTTAATTATATAGTAAGTAAAAATGCTTTACTTGGACTAATTTCCTTGTAATTATGTGTCAACTTCTGTATTTACTATTAGTTATGGTGGAACAAATTTCAACCCAATTACAGAAATAGTAGTAATACTTAAACTGAAAACTCAAGAAGAAAAATTACAGAAAGGAAATCTGGTAGTTCAACTCTCAAAAGAAAAACAATTACAATAGGAAAAATACTAAAACAGTAAGATAGAAGAGGGTGAGAAAACTGAGAAGAAATACGATGAGAATTCAGAGAATGTTGCTATCACTTATGTCTTCTTCGCTACTCTGCAGTACTCTTGCATATAACAACTTTTCTCACTCATATGCTTCTCACATGCTTGTCTTTCCTTTAGCCTAGGATATAGTCTTGTAGCTTTTTGTTGGTTGTTTGATTCATTGGCTTTTCCTAATTGTCATGAGCCCACTCTCATTTTCCTTACTAACTTGGGTTGGCTTATCTATATCAATGCTTCCCTCCCAATAAAGAACCTTGTCCTCAAGGTTCGGTTGATGTTGATCTTCGACAGGAACTTTAATCAAGGGTGTGAATTGTTCAACATGGGTTCTCACACATTTCTTGAGCTTAGAAATATGAAAGACGAGATGAATTTATGCATCAACTGGATGATCAAGTTTGTATGCAACATACCCTATTCGTTCAGCACTTGATAAGGACCAAAGTACTTCTGGTGGAGTTTGTGGTGGTGCTGCAAACTGAGGGAAATTTGCCTGTAAGGCTTGAGCTTCACGAATTCCCGATCCCCAACTTCCAACTGCGAATCTGTTCGACAAGCGTCAACATATAATTTCATACTGTTTGAGCCTTGAACAAGTTGTTCTGAAGTAGCACCAAAACTTCATCTCTCTCCAGCTTGTACTTCTCGACTAAATCATTTGCAGCACTGCCAAACACGGAACGAGAAATAGTAGAAGGCTCACGCCTATACAATACCTGAAAAGGTATCACTTCGGCAAACGAATAAAAGGTGGTGTTGTACCGAAATTCGACCCAAGGTAGCATTGGTACCCACTCGTGAGGACTCTCCAAAATAAAACACCTCATATATAGTTCAATGCACTTATTCGAGGCTTCAGATTGACCATCAGTTTGTGGGTGATATGTTGTACTCATAGCTAGAGTAGTGCCTTGGAGTCAATTAATTTCCTGCCAAATAGAGTGAAGAAATCTTGGATCCCTGTCATCTACTATAACTCGTGGAGGTCCATGTAGTTTAATGATATTAGCAACAAAAGCTAAGTCAACATAATGTGTTGTGAATGTGGATGACAATGGAATAAAATGCCCATATTTTGACAAGCGGTCTAGAACAGTCATGAATGTGGCCTTCCCCTTAGAACTCGGAAGGCAAGTGATTAAGTCCATAGCAATTTTCTCAAACACCACATTGGGTATGGGCAGTGATTGCAGAATTAAAGCATGCAGGGCTGCAATTAAAGTCCTTCATTTGTTGACACACTTGATAAACTGTCATAAAAGTTGTACCTCTCGCCCCATATGGTGTCAATAAAAATTAGATGAGAGATGGCGAAAAGTACAAGCGATCCAAGCGTGCCCGCCAATAGGGGAAGAATGAAATTATTTTAATAAACGGATGCATACCGGGGTATCATATGGTATAACCAATATTCCTTTGAAAAATAATAACCCTTCTCGAAAGACATAATCAGAGTAGGTAGCAGTTTGGTGCTCAATGTCATGCTTAATGGTAAACATTTCAGTATGGGATTCGGGGCCATTCAAATTTTTATCAATTCAGTCAAAAGTTCAAATAGGTAAGGCATTTATAGTCCTCTCAACAGGTCGAGAGAGTGCATCAACGGCCTTGTTAAGCTTCCTAGGGTGATACACAATATGAAAATCAAACCCAACCAACTTCCCTAACCATTGTTGTTGCTCAGGCGTCTAAATAACTTGATCATTCAGATTTTTGAGTGGTTGTTGGTCAGTAACAATTGTGGAACACCGTCCTAGTAAATATTGCCTCTATTTACCAACTGCTTGAGTAATGGCATACATCTTACAATGTTAGGTCGAAGTTTTATGCATTATAGAACACAACTTCTAGCTATAAAATGCGATGGGATGACCTCTCTGGGATAAGATAGCCCCCACACAGACACCAGAAACTTCCGTCTCCATGTGAAATTCTTATGTGAAGTCTGGTAACACCAAGACTGGAGTGCAACTTCGCTTGTCCTTCAAAGTCTCACATGTCAGTTGTGCGGCATCCCCCCACTTGAAAGGCTTTTTTTTTAGTAAATCAATCAAAGGACTAGCAATTGTGCCATAGTGCTTAACAACAAAACCTAAGAAACTTCGTACCCTCTTAACATTTCTTGGAATTGGCCACAACTGATCGCTGATATTTTAGAAGGGTCAACTGCTAAACCTTTGCTGGAAATGACATGACCGAGATAGTCAACTTGAGGTGCCCAAATAAGCATTTAAAACGCTTAGCCACCAATTTGTGCTCATGAAGAATTTGGAAAACCTAAGTTAAGTGCTGCAAATGATGTCCCCAAGTCTGACTGTAGACCAGAATATCGTAAAAGAATATACTAAAATACAATGAAGAAGTAATGGCCAAAAAATGGAATTCACTGTAGCGTATTAGACAAGCAAAATTTAGTTGACACTTTCTTTCCCCAGTAAACAATGTGGATAATTTTTTTGGATTTTGTTAGTTCCCTATCTTTAGCTAAGTAGAATATTCAGGAAATCTTTTGGCTGTTTCACAGGTTTAAGCCTAAGTTTGCTTCATGTTTTGTTCTCTTGTAACCTTAAATCTTCTTGATGCTTTTCTAATATGATTTAATTATTTTACCAAAAAAAGTAGCTACCTAGTTGTGGACTAGTGACTTATCTTTGCTTCGGTTACCGTATTGTTATTACTGGTCTCCTTTCTTTTATTTTTAGCATGGGTTCTTCACTATTGTATTTTCTTTGCGTGCTTGATTTTAATATGTTTTACTTGAACCGAGTCTATCAGAAACAACTTCTTTACCTTCACAAAGTAGAGGTAAGGCTACGTACACACCACCTTTGTGAGATTACACTTGTATCTTGTTGTTGGAAACTCTTATTTGAAATCAATGTCTCCTTTTTCCTTCTTAAGCTCCTCCCAATATTACTACTAAGCCGGCATATGCATCACCCTTTCTAGATCCCACTTGTGGGATTATATTGGTTATGTTGTTGTTGGAAACCTTTTTCTAAATCAGTGCCACCTCATTCCCTTTTAAGGTCCCTCAATCCATGCTCTAGTCTGCATTACTTATTAGGGGATATCCAAACCTATACTCTATTTTACTCTCCAAATATAAAGTTCTCTATTTTTCTAGACAACCAACTCCAACCCCATTCTCTATTTTACTCTCTAAATAAAATCTTTTTCTCTCTCTTTAATATTATATAATTATTTCTATTTCATTCTTACTTTCCTATTTCATAATATAAATCATCTATTTTTTTATCGATAATTATTTATATAATTCTCATGTGATACAAAATTTTATTTTTTCAAATTTTTATTTAATAGAAGTAATATTTTATTCTAAATTTTTAAATACCATAAAATTGAACGAATATATCATATAAATTATGGAAGAGATTCAAATAAAAGTAAAATACAATTACATAAACATTACATAAATGCTCAATTTTTGAAATTATTACGTTACTCCAATAAATGATCTATCAATACATTAAGGATTTCAAATTGACCATTTTTGTCCTTAATTTTGTTATGTCTAGCTAAAAATTGTTCAAATCGGAGATTTTCATCTACCACCATTTCAGTCGTTGCAATTGAAGCCTCTACGACATCTTGATCGGTGCATTAAGATCATGTCCTCAATTATCACGCTGTGTAGTATAATGCATGTAGCTTCTTTTTTTTTTTTGAAGTAATTAGTACTATTGTAGACATCAAGTAGATGGATAATAGTTACAAAAGCTTAGTAGCAAAAGGTCAGCTCTCCTTTACATTGTTAATTGAGAAATGAATCAAGGCAATCTAGAGGGGGTAAATAAACCCAACTATACAAAAAAAATGAGGCAGTTAGCTTTTAAAGATTGGTAGGTAGTTGATATTCCATCAAAACATCTTCTAATCCTTTTGTTCCAGATACTCCAAAAAATGTTGCAGGTCATCTTCCAGATTCTTTTGATGGTGCTATCAACTTTCCAGCAACCCCAACTTATTATAACATCCCTGGTATTCTGAGGCATGACCCATTTGAGGCCAAAAAGAGCTAAAAACATACTCCACAAGTTTGTTGCTATTTGACATTGTATAAATACGTGGTTGTGTGGTTATGTTTCCTTCTTGCAGATATAACATCTGATAGCCATCTGAAACTTCCTTTGGGTCAGGTTGTCTTGGGTCACGCAAGCTCCATGGAGTGCAGTCCAGTTGAAGCAACTAACCTTAGGAGGCAATTTGATATCCCATACATGTAGTCATTATATCATGTAGCACTTTCTTTATTCAAAAAATATGACGGTCTTGCAATAATTGTAAAGCTTCGAATGCATGTTTCACATCTTTTCGACGTTATTTTTGTTTCATCGCGAATTAATTATTGTGTTATGTATTGTATTTTATCTTGTATTTAAATTATTATGTCATATATTTTATTGTTATCTTGTATTTAAATTAATTTTTCTATCTTACCATTTTAATTTTGTGTATTCTTTATAAGGAAAATTAATAATAAAATTTTATTATTGATGAAAATTATGAAAAAAAATATATGACTTTGAAATTAAAATGGTATATATTAAATAATATATTTTTAAAAATATTATACCACATTTATAAAAGAAGTATAAATATTAAATATTTAATTAATCACATTATCCGTAAAATAATAGGTTAATTAGAAAGTAATAGAAATAATAATAAAATAGTCAAAAAAAAAAAAAAAAAAGGGGGAGGAAAATAGAGAGGGTGAGATGGTCTTAGGGTTTAGTTTTCAGATTCCCCTTATGCGTGTTCCTGTTATAATCTTTACATTTTCTGCCTTTTCAATTGTAACAGGTAATTAATTAATTTTATTTTAATTTCAAGACTAGTTTTGGGAAGAACTAGTTTATTCAAAAAAAAAAAAAATGTAAGTTACTATTTGTTCGTGTATCCATTTTTTCTTCGTTTGTAATACTCCAGGAAAATGTTGATGCTAGGGTTCATGTGTTAATTTTAGTGATAACAAGTTCATATTTTCAGTTTGTGACACTAGAACATTTTAAGTAATTGTTTGGTTTATCTTGATTTATGGTTATGGTTCACAGGGGTGCTGTTAAACTGCAACTCCCGTTGCCTAAAAGTGTTGATGGAGTCACCCTGGATCCAAATCCTGATTGGACCTTTGATGCTTTATTGGTTGAGCTCAATTCGATTGAGAAGAAGCTCAATCCATCATCAAAATTTCCAATACCTTTTACGAAAACAGAATCTCGGTATGTACTTCTTTGTTTCATCTGCAAAGCAAATGTTATTCTACTTTGTTCTAATCTGTCTTTGCTCAGACAACTCTCGGCTTCGAAGGATAATTCTCGGAGAGGCTTTGTTATGCAAGTGTCTGATGACGACGTGGAGGATATGGACAGAGATACTAAGCATGAAGTTGGTGATCATTTACTTATGGGAGGAAAACGGTTTGCCTGTCACGAAATCTATCTGAGGTAACTACTCAATAATTGCAAATAGTAAAAGACTCTAAGAATGAGAGGATGTCCATTGAAACAGAGAAACAAGGTGTAAATTATGTTGCATGAATGCCCTTACCCATGTTACACGTCTCACAGTTACTTCGCCATATGCCTGTTGAAGCCGCTACATGTTTATAGCAGTTGCTTACTGAGCCAACAGTTTAGGCATACTCTTCCAATCAGGAGGAGAGGTGTGTGTGGCGGTGGTCGTGGGCACTTAATATCACCTCATAAACTCATTATGTTTTTAAAAATAAATTACATCCATTGCATCTTATTTCTTCCAGCATAAACTTACATTTAGTCATATACTTCCTTAAATTCAGGACTTCATGTTGTACAAAAAGTCATAAGCCACCGCATTGCATGTGCGTTTTATTTATTCTTGATTAAGGCTTAGTGCAGCAATTTTAACGTTGTTTCAGTGATAGCGACCAATCTGAAGAAGGCCTAAACATCGAACTTCAAGATGATCTAATGGATAAAGTGGGATTAGTGGAAAGTGCTTTATCTGAGTTAGCTCATGACCATCAGCTTACTATTGCGGTTGGTAACTTAAGTTATATGCTTCGTTAACTTTCTCTGACCATGCCCCAGCCTTGCTTCACGTAGGAAACAAATAAAATATTAAACCCAATCTCTTTCTATTGCTATGTTACAACAGGAGGAAATGAGAGATCAACTATCAGTACTTGAAGCCGAGTTGACGGATGAAAGTGAGAAGCTTGCCTCCATACTAGAACGAGTTGAGAGAAACACTGAAGCTCAAAGGGAAATGAACAGAAAATTCGACATGCAGTACCAACGTAAAATGTAAGGTGTATTATTCTTATTTTGCAAGTGAAGGCTTGTTTCTGCATTAAGCTTTATTCATCATGGTTAAACATTTTTCTCAATGTTCAATGATGTATAAGGTATAGATGTTTCTCAGTGGGTTTAATTCAATGTCAATAGATGAATAAGCAGGAAGCTTGGCTGACTACAAAAGGTGTCACTTTGATGGCAAGTGGTTATTATTTATACTAACTACATGCACACCCTTGTTAGCAGTTGAGGAATGCACTCTCAGTACGATACGATACTTTGTGACCGATAACCATTAACTTTTTCGTTTAAGTTTCTTGTTCACTCTATACTCCTTAGGAGTACTCAGCGTTTGAAGTTAAATCACCATTTACATATTCTTACATTTTAAGTTTAGTGGGGATGTACTTTTGACTTAATTATATTAGTATAGTGCAGAAGCCCTTGATGATCACCTAACTACGGTACAAAGGGATCACGAACACAGATCCCAAATTGAAGAAAGGAGAATAAGAGATGATGCAGCTCGTGAAGAGGCCAAGAGGAAAGAAAAAGCTCTTCATGAAGAAAAAGCCCGGCAAGAAAGGATCAGAACAGAAACCAAGGTTTGTGTTTTTGACTATTATCCAATTGCATTTCTGTCACCTGCCGTCTTGTGATTTCTTGAGATTTTACAAAGTTAAATATTTGTGAGAATTATCACTAAACAAGGAAGTAATAGTGCTTGTGTTGATTTAATAAGTTAATACTTATTGATATTGTTTTTTTCCCGTGGCATACTGCTGTAATTGCTAATGCTCACATTCCCCTGGTTCTAGCATCCCTGGCTTTCTTGTATAGTCTGGCTGCTTATTTGTCTCCCCATCATGCTGCATCTGTTGCCTAATGCAGTTGTCTGAACTATCAACTCCCACTTGTTTATAATGATTCTGGAAAGAATTGAAGCAGTTTTGTAATTTAATTTTCTCCTTTTGGGTAATGATAAGTTCCATTCCATTAGGTGCAAGCTAGGCTGGAAGCTGAAAGAGTTGAAAAGGAAAAAGCTGCTGCGCTGGAAGCTGAAAGAGTTGAAAAGGAAAAAGCTGCTGCGCTGGAAGCTGAGAGAAAAGCAGCAAAAGAAGCTGCAGCTGCGTCAGATAAGAAGTCATCTGAGTCAGTGATGACTGCTTCTCCAGAGGCTAGCAAGGTTTCAAGGGATGTCACTAGTCAGCCTGCGAGACCCATATCTGATGGGCAGAAACATTCAACAGGTATTTGACCGTCCTCCTACTCTTCTTCTTTTTATTTTTTCTCAATCATTTCAAATAAATAATTACTTGAACAAAATGCTCTATGCATAATCTGAGAGGAGAAACCTAATCAGTGGTTTAACTATAAGCCATATGGGTAAATTTATTTGGATCCCTTATATATAGAGTTGGACATAAATAGTCCTTTAACTTTGTAGAAAATGAGAACTTTTGATCCAGGCTTGATTGGAGGCTATTCACTGATGTAAAAGATAACTGAATTTAAAAGCTGGGAATTAGGCTAATGGAAAAGAGTAACTGAAGATAAAAGTCCAAAAACTCTCCAGAAAATATACTAATGAAATGTTCTACCTGGGATTGTCTGTCTCAACTGTTCACACCATGCTTTTGGACATTAAGCAGGTGACCGATCAGTATATACATGTCTGATGAACATTCTCAAAAAAACAATTATATGTTTCTGACAAACCAGTGTCATTTCACAAGTCACCTTGAAGCTGTGAAACTTCTCTGTGGCCAAGGGCCATGCAATTACATTTTGCCAGTTTATGAGAACCAATGCGGATGGAGTGCATGATGAGGCAGAGATCGTTTGTATTGTTCGTCAGCAAGTCTATTGATCTGTTTGAAGGGAGAAACATGGATATGAAGATATCATCTCACTGACCTTGCCTTCCTTTCTGTTATATCATCTCATAAGAGAAAAATGTCAATCTTTATTCTGGATAGTGTTCTGTAATTGCTACTGCTGACTGAATAAAATGGACTTCCTTTATTTTCATAGGAGTAGTCTAGCTTAAAAGTATCCAAAAAAAAAAAAATCTTTTTACCAGTATGGCCACAGAAAAAAGGGAAAACAAAGAGACTGATAGAGGGCACTCCTTCTGAGATCATTATGGACAACAACTGAATCAAAAACAAAAGAGTAGTCCAGAAAAACTCAAGTGAAGGGTGAGAAAAAGAAAAAGTAAAACATTGACGGCCATATGTGTTGGATGTGTGACATGTACACTAACACATATTTTGACTTGATTTTATATAGAAAAAAATAAAAAAGAACCTTTAGTGAAAGAAATATCAAGAAATCAGCTTCAATAGTTTCCTCCTCTTGGAATCGAGTATCTGTGCATTCAAATTTGATTTGGTAAGAGTTCATCTCTCTCTTTGTTTGATGTTTCTTTTCAGCTGGAGCAGTTTAACCCCTATATCTAATGTTATTCCTCTATTAGATTTCATTAGCTCCCTGTCTTTGGATAAACAACCAGATTTTTTTCTCATTTAGGGAATGGCTCAATGCTCTATCTGTAGATTTTGTATCTAGGAGCTTTCCCTAATTACTCTGTACTGTTTTCTGCATCTTCTTGATGCCAATCAATGTAACAATTACTTCATCAAAATAATAATAATAGTAATACTAGTAATATCGATCTATCTTTACCTTTATCAAAAAACAGTATTACTAATAGCAAAACAAACGATTAAGTATGCATGCACTCGCCATCAGTCATAATTTGCTAATACATATGCTGTGTTTAGAATAGATATCTTTTGGTTAGATAGCGCGGAGAAACATGATTCTCTAATTTGATAATCTCAGCAACTGTTGAGTGAACTTTTTTCTAACCCTGGGCTTCTATTAAGGGATGCTCCTTTGCAGTGTTGTCTTTTTACCATTAGTTCCATTAGTCCCATTAATTCTTTATTTCTTTTAGCATTAGCCTTTGGGTGTTATCTTTTCTGGTAATGTCTCTTAAGAGTATTATATATGAAGGACCAAATTAGATCTACCCTAATTTTAAGGTTATTTTGGGCTTTTTCACCATAGTCTACTATGAAAAGTTATTGGCAAAACTTTTGTTACTGGTTGAGTAAACTGGATTATATCCTTTAACAGGTAGTGTATGGTACCCTAACCTCTAACTGCCAAGATGAAACATGTACTGTTATTTTTCTCTGTTTCTAGTTCTTGTAAATATATGCCTTGATTTCAACTTTCCAATTTCCAATAAGCAGGAAATACAATCAGGGTGACAGAAAATGCTCAAAAACTGGAGGAGAAAAGATTGTCCGTTTACAATGAAATAGCTGCGCAGAATGACGCACTGGGATTGGGTTCAAACAAGGTAACCTTGCGAATCAATATTTGAAATTTCATCCAGATTTATTGGACTGTTGTGTTTCTTGCTGCATAAAGTGAAGTGTTCTTTGCAGAGGCTTGCGAATGGGGGTTCCTAAACAGTTGGGCATCAACTAAGTGTACTAGTCAAGAAAGCCCTTTTTACTAATCTCTATTGTAATTTCCCTTATGGGATATCCCAAAATATGTGACACCATTCTATTCATAATGTTACTGTATTCTACTTTCACAATTTTAAAAACCATTTAACTATTAGAATTACATGGATGTGATTTGCTGTATCAGACTAAGTTTTCAACTACTGGTTTGGTATTTTCTTTCACTGCTCCGAATATTTGTCTAAAGAAAAAGTCAAATTAACATTTTAAATTCCATGGTCAGTGAAAAAGTGTCATATTTCATGTATGATGTAACAGAGCAAGTATTCACTTTGAAAGTTAACTCTTCCCTGCTAACATAATCATTAACCAATCCAATTGTGCCCTGGGAGTGGTTGGTCCAAGTTCTTAGAACTTCTTACATTTAATTATGCGATCCTTGCATGTTTGGGAAACTAATTGAGAGATTTTGACAAGTGCATTTGAATCTTCATATAGCTGAAATAACAAAACAGAGAGAAATGGTGGTGTGCTGGTCACTGTAGGTTTTGGAGACCTCTATCCTCCATTGTGCACCTCCTCCCACGTGCATCCACTGTGAGCTCATTGTTGAGAAGTTATTTCCAATTGGTTCTCACTCTTCTAGGTCTGTAGGAGAACTTCTTTCTAGAAATTGATTGAAACGTTACTAGATGTGTCATGTTGTTGCTTGACGTGTTTGATAATGCTGTTTAACTTTGGCAATTTGATTTTTGACTGTAATGATCAAAAACTTGCTTCTTTAGTTGGAATCTGATCAGATGCATTTTTCTGTTGCTTGATGTGTGGAAATATGATGTTCCATCCTAGTATACTGAGCTTTGGGCTGGACTTCTATTTATGATCCTAAGGATGTTAATTTGGGTCAAGTAATTTCTGATATTCTACCGTTTACAACAAAAATTCTCTGTTCTTAACAGGCTTACCGAAAGTTTGAAATGGAAATAGCCAGACGAATCAGAACTATCACTGGTTCAAAAGAAAATGTCAGGTATCTGGATACTTATTTCTTGGATTATTAACCTCATCTCCTTAGATTTTTTTTTTTTTTAAATCATTATCTATCTTCCATATTTAAGTCACACTTTTGGTTGCTCTGACGTGCATTTTTAAACCATTTTTGGGTATAAACTTCAAAGAGGTGGAAGCTCTATATTGCTCTTTGATACATATATACTACTTTTACCTATGCAGAGTGAAAGCAGATGAATTAATTAAGCTAATTAGTGGTTCAACATGTCCACAATCCATCAGCATTGCAATGTTCGCACAGAAGGTAAAATCCTAAATTAGGTCTTTAACTGGGGTTTCGTCTTTCGGTGTCTCTTGTGATGCTCTTTTACTTCTTTTTCATTATTCTTTCCTCTTTTCGGGAGGGGCCGGGGATGATGGTGGGGATCTGTGGTTTGCATGTGCTTATGCTTGTAGAAAATTGTAGGTTCTTGATGTGGCGGTTGAGTTGTGTATATTGAATATATTTTACTGTTGGAGTTTTGTGTAAAACATTTAAGGTATTTACTGTGATTCTGGTTTTCGCTGTTATAGGTGGTGTCCCTGTGTGTGAAGCCTACAGGAAGCTTTAACAGTGCAGTCTATGCTTATGGTCGTGTAATTGTCCATGTTACATCAAAGGTAATTATGTTATTGTTCTTAGTCTTCTTGCTATCGTAGGCCCATGTTAGTTCTCGTCTTATAAGTAGGAGGTTGACATCAATAACTGCAAAGAAAGCAATAGAAGTTCTTTTGTTCCTTCATTGACAAGGTGTAAAACACCAACATGCTCCCTCGAAAATCAATCTTGCCTTTATCGTAGATTGAATATCATATGACTTCAGATTGTTGGTGCTTTTTTTTCATTGTAACTTTCTACATTAAACAATGTTCTCCTGAACCAAAACAAATTTGGGGCAACGGATTGTCAAGCAAACTGCCCTTCTAGTACATTGATTGGTTAATTGCTGTCACATTCTCCAGTTTGCACTTAATGCTCTGTTTCTTTTTTTATTCCACAATGTTTTCAAGGGATTGTAATTTTCACCCATTTGAAGGCTTCTAAACCTCTTGGGGCTTATTTGGTTGGTGAACAAGTTATCACAAGATTAGTCATTTCAGGATTGTAATCCCACCCTCACTGTGGGATAAAAATAATACTACAATCCTGGGATAATTAAACCCGGTATAAGTTATCCCACAATTTTATCCCAACCAAACATGGGATAAACTCATCCTAAAATTAATATTGGGATTAGTTATCCCCCTGTCCCTCGTACCAAAGGAGCCCTTGGGAATTTGATGATTTCTTATACCAAAAAACAAATTTAAACTCAAACCCGGAAGCGAAATTTCCTTAAACCACCAAAAAAAAGAAATTCTTTTCTATCCAAAGACAATATTCATACCTGAGCTCAAAAGGTGAACTGCGGAAAATACAGGGAAATATTTTCGAATTTAAAATAAAGTCAGAAATTTCTAGCCGAAGGATATTTGGATGCTGTACTGTGTCTTGGTACTAGCTTCGTACTGAACCTTTATTAACAAAATGCCTTTACTTATTTAAAAAAGCCGAAGGAAATTGAGAGGTAGTATTGATTCCATGGGAAGGTCTCTAGGAATGTTAAACAACATAAAAATGTTTAATTTTGGACAGAGAACTTAGTGTTTGAAAAGAGATCACGAGTGCGGATCAGAAAGTACTAACTATGTATAGATTACCATCCTTACGTATTGGTTTGCTTTTCATCACAGGTCCCTCTTGCCATGGAAATTCTCATAGCTGAGTTGAACAAAGTTTGCATTTACACAGTTCCTAAGTACATTATGTACTCAGAGGTAATCAACCTTGGTATTTACCTTAGTATTACCTGTTTGACATCAACACATCCCACTTTTGTCCTTTCTGGGATTTTTCTTACTTGATTGTCTTGGAGCATGACTTTGCTTTCTGTAAGTGCTGAAAACAGATCTTGTCTCAGACATTAGTTAACTTTCTTCATCCCATGGTTCACATCATATTTTGCTACCTCTATGTAAATAGCTTTGATTTGTTCTTTCACTTCAGGCAGCCTTCCAGACTAAAGAAGCTTACTACAAAGCTATTGGCTATGCAGAGGAAGATGGGAAGATAGAAAGTACTGATAGTTATGTGGATCGCTTAAGTGCATGCATGAAATTATATGGTGCACTTGTTCAGGTCAGTTGCTTAGACATTTGTTACTTTATCCCCAACGCTTATGTTGCTCGCTCTTATGTATCTTACTCCTTTAGGGAAAATAGCGGTTTTGGTCTGAGTTATTGCTTATTCCGGTATTAGGCCCTGGATTATTCGTGTGAGCATATCTGACAAATGAAATAAAATGTGCTATTTTTGTCCAGTCACTCATTAGAACTAACAAATGTTATCTTCTACTAACGGACATGTATATATTTTTTTCATCACTAAAGACCATATTTGGGTTCTGTAGTTTCTCTAACAACTTAGCCATTCTTCCTACTTCAGTCAGCAGCGACATCAGCAGTTTCTACGCGTCGATGCTTTCAAGTTGATGATAAAGGGAATACCAAATATACATATAATCATCATAATTCGTGCCCATCATCTTTTAGGGTGTGTTTGGTATAAAGGAAGATGTTTTCGATGGAAAATGTTTTCGTAGAAAATGTTTTCTTGGAAAATAAGTGGATTTTTAAGAAAATATTTTTTAATGTTTGGTTGGTGAATGAGAAACACTTCCTAGGAAATATCTTTTATTCTTGGCTTGAGACAAGAAAATATTCTTTAGGAAAATAATTTCTGACCCGATAATTGATCTAGGACACGACCCCGACGACCGTTTCAATTGAAATCATCCTGTTATACAACAATATTCCAAATGGTTATAGAAAGTTTATTATCTGAATCATTGGTCACAAACACAACAAACTTCATCAGAGCAGGAAACATATTCGACATAAGATGCCTTTTTTTTAAATACTAAGTACCAATACTACAGGTTATGAGCAGAGATGTATGCTGCCAGAAATGATCAAAGCTATTTGGTTGAGCTTAGTGAAACTAATATCTGCATATTACGTATAGTAATTTTGTTAAGGGAGTTCTTGGTGCAGAACTTCTTTTGCCTGAGGTTTGATGGAAATGACAGAATCCCAAATTAGTTTCCTTTAGTTGAATATGAAATCCTGTTAAATTTATTTGGTGATGGGACTAAAAGTGCTCAGTTTGTTTAATTGGAGGTCAGATGTGCTCAGGCCAATAGTACAAGGACAAAAACTCTCACAATATTTCAGGGACCAAAATTGTTCTTTTTTCCCTTAATCATTTCATATAGTAACTGATTTAGTAGTAAACTGCATTTTATGGCAGACTGAAGTTGACGGCTGCCAAAACTTGCATGGGATCAGAGAAGGTTGGGCATGGATAGCCAGATTCTTAAATGTTTTTCCTGCAAATTTATACACCGCAGCTGCATTGCAGGCTTTTCTTGAAGTAAGTTGAAAAAGCTCTTTATTAGCTCCTCTTAAGTTGATGAAATGTGGGTGGGATTTAAAAAGAAAATGTCTTGGTTACCAGATGGCAGGTTTTGCTCTACACAAAAGATATAAGACACAATTCAGAAAGCTGCTGGATATTATTACTAGAGATTTTCTAACTGCATTGAAAGATCGAGGTGATGCAAAGTTGGTCAAAGTGATTGTGAGTCTCCGGAGTTATATAGAGTCAAATCAGTTCCTGAATGAACCTGAGGGCTGGCGCCTCAGGAGTTCCTTGGAATCACACAATTTCGCTCCAGATTCAGATCATGATCAACAGTATCATTACCAACAGAATAGATTCTATTAGACTATTACTAGATCTACAAAGAAGGAATCGATTCTTTTTTCCTTCAGTTACTGGAAATTTTATTCAAATCAGCTGATATCAATGAGATGCTTTCTTCTCAGAATCTGAATATGTAACTGCAACTGTATTAGTTGTATACCGTTAATTATGATAAAAGGAAATATGTAATTGCTCTTGTATCAGTTTTTGGTTGATTCTGAACCAGATTACATATGGATTCTTGTAACTTGGAAAAGGCCAGTGTTGTCAATTTCAATGGACCTTGCCTGCAAAGTGTAAGCCAGCCTTATTCATGTTGCTTTTCAGTTAGTTAATTTAATTTGTTTTATGGTTGGCTAATCATCTGTTTTGCTAAGCATCATATTGAAATGATTGTTTTATTTTTATTCTTGTATTTTCCCTTGCTGTTACAGCTTTTACTGGTTTAAAAGGTTTTAAATTACACCAAAAAGGTAATGGCAGATTTTAGCATTGCATGACTGTATCATCTGCAGAGGTGAGAAATTTTACAGACTATTTCTCAGTATCTTTGAGATTCTTATTTCTTAAGTTGGTAGAAAGGATTTGACCAATCAATTGTGGTTGTTTTAGTTCTCAAGTGTGTCTCTGATGATTTCTTTCTTAGCTTGAAATGATTTTTGTTTTGTACTTGAATTCCCTTACAGGAAATGGGAATTAGCTGGTTTTGAACATTCATAATTTTGATACTGGGAAACTAGATCCATTCATTTACTCATGCAGTCACATATCTTGTTGTTTCTTCTCTCATTGTCTAGATGGAGCCAAAATGACTTACAACCAAACATCTAATCATCCATTGTTAATGCTTCCCCATAAGAGTAGGAAGATTGGGTTCAAGAAAAGCTGATGCAGTCTTTAGCCCCTATCTGTATTAGCTTACAAAAGGATGATCATAATGGGTCTTTTGATGATGTATTAGGGGAGAAGTATATACTTAGTAGTCATGGTATTATTTAATCATTTGTTTGGGAGAATTTTCCACCCATGTTTAGCTAATACATGTATTATTAGTGATACACTTCAATAGTAATACATGAATAAGAATGGTTAAAGTCAGAAGTCCATAATACACTAAATTAATCCTTTGGTTGGTAGGGTTTTCAGCTTATTCATAGGTAATACATATGTATTAGGCATACACTCTATTCAGCAGTGTTATGGAGGTGTATAACCAACACATTGTGAACTACAATATTAGCAATATAAGGGTTATTAATACATAAATAAGTATGGTGAAAGACATAATTGTTTTTAATAGATCAAACTAATTTAACTCTGCATAAGATTAAACAATCTTGCATATTAATTTCAGTACTATTCTTATCCACTCTAATCTCATCAAACGAAATGTATTTGAGTGCGGATAAAAGATGCTGAAGATGAGCGTGAATAATGGATGGTATAAATATGACTAATGTATAGTTAGCATTTTGCAATACAACAAATCAAACATATAACTTCATATATACAAACACAATGTACACTTGCATCTCTTCTGGTATTAAGTTTTTAAATATATTTTATCCGTTCACTTTTGTTTATTTTCTTCTTACAAAATAATAAAGTGATTAATTTATAATAGTATTTGTGTATAATTTCACTTGATTTAAAAAATAATTTGAAAAATAAATATTTAATATTAAGATTAAAATAAATAAATAAAATTATTCTCATGATATACTTAAGTGAAAATATAAAATTAAAATATATTTTTAGTATGATGCTGTAAAAGTAAATAGAGGGAGTGCAAAATTATTAAAGAAAAAATGAAATTATTAATAACTTTTTTACATATTTTTCTATGAAATTCTTTTAACAAAATTAAACATTTTTATTTTCACTTTTGATTAAAAAGAGAGTAAATGCTTTTTTGAAACTCGTATCTCTAGAAACTCTATGATAAAAATAAATAAATAAATAAAAAATAACCATAAATTATTTAAGAAGATATAACAATTAATTGAATTATTGAGATATTTTTTATTTTTTAAAATTAATTTAATTCTTCAATTTTCAAGATTATTTTTAGAATTTTCTTTGAATCTTATTCTTCATTAATCAGTATTGAAATTAAATTTTTAATTAATATTTAATTATTTTAATCATAAACTTGATGATGATGATGATAATAATAATAATAATAATAATGATGATAATAATCATAATAATGAGGGTAAAATTAGAATATTATGTCTAATTTATGTTTTAATCTTCTTTTCTAAAAAAAGAATATGAAGCATCTCAACAATTTAATTAATTTAAAATGGAAGGAGTAATAATTTTTATGCGCTTTAAAAATAACAATTAAGTATAATATTTTATTTATAAGAAAAATATTGTTTTTTTAAAATCATGTAACAAAAATATTTTCGTTGGGACAAAAGAGAGAATTATAAGCAATCAGTAAATTGGGTGAATTTTTAAAGCTTAAGAACAGTTTTTCTAACCAAAAAAAGAAAAAAAAAGTGAAATTGGTGGCAAAATTGAACCCTTGAAAAGAGTAAAAACAAAAATCATCTGAGTTATTAGGCAGAATATTAATGTCTATTCTAAAATCAAGAGTCAAAATAAATTACTTGAGTAATCCATCAGAATATTATTGTCTACTATAAAATGAAGAATTAAATAAAAATTAGTACTTGAGTAATCAATAATTACAAGTTAAATATATTTTATTTTTTTACATCTGTTAATGGATTACAAGTCAAACATTTTATTTATATCGTTCAACTGTTAAATTGTTTGTTATGATAGTGCTGCACTTTGCTAGTGGATAAAACTCTCGTAAGATGCCACTCAAGAAATAAATTTGAAATATCTTTAATTTAGACCTTTTAAAATCTGACATGTCACTTATTATCTTTAGTTGATAGTGTATTTATTTATTTTATTTTTACTTAGATAATAGTGTAGTATGTAAAAAAAAAAAAACAAGTAGATTTTTTCTAAAAAACTTGGGAGGCATTGATTCAAGGGGGTTCATCCAAATTTTCTTAGACGAAAAATTATATCATTTATACATGATTAAAATAATATTTCATGTACATATAATAAATTATGTAGTCCAATACTTCGCCATAGCTTTCGCCAAGCCAATGAAATAGCTAAGCTGACATGGTCCTCTCAAACTATTATCATGCTAACTCCTAACCCCGTAATCCCATTAATAAAGAAAGATCCCAACACATAATACTGAAAAGAGTGAAAGGGAAATTATTAAATTTTTATTTATTTATTTATAATTTCTTAAAAGGTATGTAAAAGAAAGAAAAAATGAATATGAGACCAATGGAGTGAAGCTTTTCTGCAACTTATATATCTAATAGTAGAGTCCGAAACTGAATGGGTATAAAAATTTTACAAAAATTCCAAAATGCTATATAAAATTTTATATTAACCAAAACGGTAAAATCGCTGCCCCTGCAGCGACTCACAAAGTAAAATCGCTGCTGAGGCAGCGATTTTGCGAAATTCTTTTTTTTTTTAATAAAAAAATGAAATCGCTGCCCAAGCAGCGATTTCAAAAATTTTCTATTTTTTTTTAATTCGCTGCCAGTGCAGCGATATATAAAAAAAAATTATATAAATCGCTGCCCTAGCAGCGATTTATAAATATTTTTTTTTTATATATATAAGTCGCTGCTGAGGCAGCGACTTATACTTAACTATTTTATATTATGGACACAGTTTGCATGTGATCCTCTTATATATACATAACATTTTAAAAAAGAATATAAAAAAAATCTTCGTAGCGATTTAATATATAAAAAAAATTATAATATTTTTTAAAATTTATGTATATAACTTATAAGAAAATATACATTATTTTTAAAAAATTAAAAATAATTAAAGTAATAAATATATTTTCTTTCTAAAAAAAGATATTATATTAAATTTAAATAATATTTGAATTCAAATAATTAATTTTTTTAAATAAAAAATTAAAGGAAAAAAATTATTGAATTTTTTTTTAAAACAAAATGATATATATATATATATATATATATATATATATATATATATAAGAGGATCACATGCAAACTGTGTCCATAATAACTTGGATCATGCAAAATAGTTAAGTATAAGTCGCTGCCCCAGCAGCGACTTATATAAAAAAAAAAAAAATTTATAAATCGCTGCTAGGGCAGCGATTTATATAATTTTTTTTTATATATCGCTGCACTGGCAGCGATTTAAAAAAAATAAATAGAAAATTTTTGAAATCGCTGCTTGGGCAGCGATTTCATTTTTTTATAATAAAAAAATGAATTTCGCAAAATACTTTGTAAGTCGCTGCAGGGGCAGCGATTTTACCGTTTTGGTTAATATAAAATTTTATATACCGTTTTGGAATTTTTGTAAAATTTTTTATACCCATTCAGTTTCGGACTCTCTAATAGTATGCTTTTTTTTCTTCTTCTTTAACTTGCATGAGCTGAACAAATCCCACCGCAAAACAATTTTTCGAAGACCATTTACTCAAATATTAGTGGTACTATTTTAAACTATAATCCTCCACCTTTTCTATCAAAAGATAACTAAACATTATGCATTCTAAATTTTCTGCTAAAGATTACATAATATACCACTAACAACAAAGGTACGTTTTGAACTAAGTTTATTGTTCAAAACTTCAAAATTTGGGCATTCCAGAACGGGGTGTTATTGAGGGTAACAACAAATACCAAACGCTCATGCTCATAACCAAAAAAGGCCTCTCAACAGAGCCAGTTTTACTTGTGTACAAGCCAAGAAGGCTTATTTAACTTTGAACAATCAATGTATTGTCCAATTACTTTTCTTACAAAGATCACAAAAAATATACAGCGGGTGGAATGCAGAGGAAATAATATAAAATGAATTACAAGAAAAGAAGAAACAAAAATGCCAGGGCGGAGATTACTATTATTATCAAAAGAAAGAGAAGAGGAGGATGTCAAAGAAGGGGTTCAGAAAGTTCCATTTCATTGGCACCCTCTTGTTGTGTCTCTACACGTCTCATACCTACGGAATCTAAGCCAAGCCATTGCCATGGCCAGCACATGTATCTTGGCCTGTTTAGACCAGTTGTTGATGTTTCCCTGCCATCTAGCTCTTCAAGCTGACGGGTGAGCTCTTCCACTTTATCCCTCAGCCTCGATGCTCTTAAATCTGCCAGTCTCAATGATTTCTCAGCCGCATCCCTTGCAGCCATGGCTGCATCAGCTGTTTCTTCTTTGAATTTTAGCTTCTTTTCGAACTCTAGTACAGCCTCCTTTGCTGCCTCAAGCTCCTGCCGTACAGCAACAAACTACAAGAACCATCGGAAGAGAGTCTCTTAGTGATATGCAGCAGTTTGTTTACAAGAAATTGTTCCAGGATAGGGAAAAAATCACACGCATTAAACTAGAATCCCACTAAATTTTCGTAACTTTTTGGTTTATAGATGATTTAAGTACTAAATATCTCTAAACCATGATACACAGACAATTCCATAGGCTGAGTCTAAGATGTAAACCTAATTATCTAAGTGCATGAATCCAATAAAAAGTGCTTCTCTGAGCTTCACTAGACTCGATTTTTTCTCTGATAAGGTCTATGAATTTCACTTCTGCCATTTGAGATTCAGAGATTCACATAAGATCTGCATTACAAATTGACACACAGGAGCTTTCTCTTCTGTCTATGGTCAGTGGTGCTTGGTTATTCATTCTGGTAGGTTTATCTTGTTAATGCAGTAAATAAATGTAACATTGTCTATGCATTGCTCCATGTGCATTATTTTTCTAGCAGAAGTTATACATTCAAATAAGTAACCTCAATATAGAAGTGTATTCCCGCGCTTTAGTAGATTCTGATTTTCCACAGAATTTGATACCAAAGACTTTAGTTTGCCATTTGAGAGATAAAGCTGGATAAAGGGACAATAACTTGTGGACATCAAACTCTGATATTGTGTCTTAGCTTAATGTAAGCATCTGACATGACATAGTTAATTGCAACCTAGTGCATAATCTCAAATATCTAAATGCTGTTCTTTTTAAAAAACAATTTCTGCACGCATATAAGTTTATACTACTTAGCAAGCAATCATATGTTACCTCATGAATCACTACTACTATGTTATTTCATAAGACACCAAAGTCTTCGTATGAAACACTTTGATTCTCTCCCGTTTTCTTTGTAGCCACAGTTGCTATGATATTCATATTCTAACCTACTTCTAGTCCTTATTAAATCAACTATAGAGAGACAAAGAGGAGAGTGTATCATAGAACAAAACAGCTCTAAAGTATAAACCATAAGACTTGCATACTTCCGCATGTTGCTCAGGCAAACGACGACTGTTCTATTTTATTTTAGAAAAACAAAATCAGGACAGGTGATAACAACACTTGCTTCTATTTCTATAGTGGACTTCTATATTTTTCCTTTTTTTCTCAGATTTATTATTCCTTTTATATTTTGTATAAATAACACTATAAAACAGGAAAACCCACAAGTTCCTTTTGCTAGAAGAAAACTCATTGGGTGTGAGTTTTACCTCGGATATATTGCCCAGACCAACTGGCATTTCATAAGAACAAACTCTTGACCAGGAGAATAAAAGGAAACTTGACAGCACAGAAATCTCGACAATCAAAGGACATTCTATCTAAAAAGAGCCAGCAGAGATATCATACCCCAATCCAAAATCTATCAATAAATCAACTAGGCCTCAATCCCCAATTGAGTCAATTATGGGGATCTGTTGTACCCATTAGGCTCTATATGGATTCATTTAATATATTGCAGTTTCCTAAAAACATAGATTAACATAAGGATGTCGAGCCCCCTGAGTCGATTTTTTTTTGACAAGGTTTGAAGTTGATCCTCTTTTTTTTTTTTTCCAAAAGAAAGTACTTTGAAGTTGACTATCTCATTTTGTTGTTCTTTTCTTTAACCTCATTAAGATATTGAAACAGGTTGCTAAGCAATTTGAGAACACTTTTGACACGACGTTTTCTAAAATTACCTCTTGCATTGAAATAATTAGCTATAAACTGTTATAACAGCACTGTACTCTAGGCTACATGGCATACTCTCAAATCCTAAATCTGAGATATCCCTTTTAAAAACTTATTAATGGCAGGATAGTACAAATTTAACGTAGAAATTTTGTTCCTCCGCATGCCAACAATTAAGCGATCAACACATCTTACAAGAACAAAAGAGAGATTCTATGAACTAAAATTTGAGAAACCTAAGCCAATAACCACCCCTACCACCCACTATCGCCCCGCCCCACTGAAAGAAGAAAAAGGGAAAGTGAAGAGCATTACTAAAACAATAAAGATCCTACTCTATTCATGAAGTATTAAATATATTTTATCGTTCCAAAGATATAAGAGACAAAGGAAACGAGGGTTACACTTGAAATCCATGAAAAAGTGTCTGGATGGAAGGAAAAAAATCAGCCAGAAGGAGATACTGCTCTTCACTCTAAAATATAATAGCTGATAAAGAAGTTGATTTTTTTTGGCAGGAGTGATGACAGAGACTGTTTTAGCCTGACAAATAAATCAGAAACTTGCTAACAGTTTCTTAGCAATTGAACAGCATGTGTTAGCTTGTATCTAATGGAAAACAGAAGAACAGAAAAACACATCCATAGACAAATATCTATAGATATTTAGTGGACTTCTCTTGAGCAAAAGCTAATGGGATCAATGAACCCGTAACTTATAAGTAGCTCTCCACTTGTTAAAAATGCATTTATGATTTTCAGAATCATGATTTAAATTACAATAAGGGTGTTTAAGAATTCAGTACCTGCGCTGCACACTCTTGCTCAACAGCTTTACCTGCAGCAGCTTCTTGCTGTGCAGCTACTTTCCATCGTGTAATTTCTTCTTCAGCAGCAGTTATGTCCAGCATAAGCCCTTCAACCTGCAATGAAATAGTTATTTCTAAGACTTCATTATATGACAAGAAGGATTAAATATGCATATTAGCTCTCCACAACTCTTGTAAGCAGATCTCCATGAATGACATTAAACTCTATGAACCAAATACTAATATCATGAAATACAGTTTTGAGATTAGGCATTGCATTACATTTTCATTTGCCACCCTCTCCTTCTCTTCAAGTTCCTCCACACGTTGCTTCCATTGACTGAGTTCCTTTGCTTGAGTTTCCACATGTTCCTCGAGTAAACTTGACTCTTCCCTTTGATTCAGTAAAGCAAAATGACAACACAACCATGTCAGGCTAAGAATAGGTTATGCTCATACTCTAGCATTTCTCGAGAGAGAAAAAAGACAAAAGGGCAATGCATTATCTGCTGGGTCAAGTAGAGTAGTATAACATAGAGAAGAAATGCAGCTAAGACTATAGATAAACCCATTATAAGCTTGACATGAGGTACCTTAGCTCTTCAACAGTATGTTTAAGGTCAATGATCTCAACCTGAGACTGCTTAATTATATTCTCTAATGCACCAGCCTACATCAACAACACCAATAAATTAATAACTAACAAGAAACTTTAAAGGCAAATTAGTATTTAAAAAGGACTTACCAAAGCATATACTTCATCCTCTTCAGTATTTGCTGCATGCATTTTATTATCAGAAGCAGTGATCTTACCATCATCAACGTAATTGTTGAACTTGTAATTTATCCCAGCTTCTCTCAATCCATTTTCTGCTATCTTAAACAATTCATTTGTTTTGGATGACAAATCCACTGAAATTCTCTTTGAAAGAGCACTTCTAAGTAAAGACCCAATTTGTTCTTTTTCTTTTACTAACTGAGAAACAGACTCATTTAGGCGTTTCACTTCATGGCTCTTCTCCTCTAGCAAATCCCTTGTTTTCTGCAGAACAAATTCACTCATTTCATATATAGATTCCAATCCTGCTAAAACTGCCCTTATATTCTCTTCCATGTCCATCTCTTGAGCAAGAAACAAGGATTCCGACAACTCAGATGCCTTTCTGGGATCAACAACCTTAACAGCATTATAAATCTGTTCGTGTATTTTTGTAACATATTTCAATTGCTCAGCAAGTAATGATCTTTGCATTTCCAGCTTTGATTCTGAACTGCTCAACTTACCTTCATATTCCTTAACCAAATCTCTCAATTCACCCACTTTACTCTCCAAAGTCTTTTGCTTTTCACACATCTCTTGTTCTAATTTAGACAATTTCTCATCTTTTTCACCTATAGATTTCTCTAAACTCTCAACAACAGAAGCTTTCTTTGCAACCTCATCTCTCAAACCACTAATCGTTGACTCTAACTGTGAAACTTCAATTGCAATTTCATAATTCCTATGGTCCATTTGTTCACGGGCTTCATTTCTTGACTTTGCTGTTGATTCAATCTGTCTCAATAACTCCTCTACAATGTCGTTCGTCCTTTTGATCACCCCATAAGCCACTGCTGGTAATCCTGTGTATTTCTGTGACCTAGGTAATCCACCAGCTACAAAATTCTTAAATTGACTAACTTTTCCAGATATCTTATCAATTCCACTAACTAACATTGAACCTGAAGTTTCCATCTCAGTTCTCATCGAATCTTTTGCCTTTTTCACTTCCTCTAACTCCTTACAAAATTCATCTCTCTGCTGAGTTACTTCCTTCAATTCCTCGGTTACCTTTTCAACTGTTGTCGAAGCTTCTTCCTTTTCCCTCAATGCTTCATCGCGTTGTCTCGAGTGCTCATCCCGCTTTTTGATCGCATCATGAGCGAGAACTCTCAATCTATTGAACGAAACTTGCAGCTGCGATTTAGAATCCTCAGCGGCTAATCGAGCTTGCCGCTCCCGATCCAGCTCGGCGAGAATCTCACGGAATTTCTCAATTGAGACATCTTCTGGTGAGGAAGAATTAATTATATCAATAGGTACCGGATCATCGGCCTCTACGTCGCTCAATACATCGTCGTTATCTTCTTCACCGGCGTTCGACATCGAAAAATTGACAATCTAGCTAATCACCTACACATTTCAAAACCCTAGGATTAAGAAAAAGGTGAAGTCAACTAAGTGTTGAAACAAAAGGAAAACGATTACGAAGATATGGTGATCGCCGGAGATTTCGTCGGAAGGAGCGGATTTTCTTAGCTTTTATGAATAATCGGAGAGAAATCAAGTGCCGGAAAACTTGGAGGGTTCAATTTCGGCACCAACTAGTCTCTTGTTCCTTGCGTGCTTTTTTTTTAAAAAAAAAAAGAAATTAATTTTAATTATTTGTTTTAGTTTTGGTTTTTAATTCGGTTTTATGTTTCCCGTAAACCGGAAGGAAAATTGGTTCTGATGTTTACCTTTTTGTTTTGTTTTGTTTTTTTTAGGATAATACATGAGTACTAAATACGATAACAAAATATACTGTTAATTTTTCGGGCAATTTTAACACATAGCAAACATAAAATATATACTTGTATAGCAAAGTTTGTATAATTACGCTTCATAGCAAACATATATATATATATAATTCACTATATATATACAATTGAAATAAATTGTATAAAACGAGAAAGAGAGAAATTATATACAATTTGAATTGTATAAAACGAGAAAGCGAGAAAGGCAAAATTGAATTGTATAAAACAAGAAAGAGAGAAATTATATACAATTTGAATTTGTATAAAACGAGAAAGAAAAAAATGCAAAAAGAAACTTGTGCAGGAAATATACAATTGAATCGTATCGTATAAAACGAGAAAGAGAGAAACTATATACAATTTGAATTTATATAAAACGAGAAAGGTAAAAGAGACTTGGGCAAAAAAATATTTGTATTGTATAATTCTAAATGTATAGGACAAAGATACATGTATTTGCATGCTTTTATACAATTTTCTCTCGCTTTATACAATTAGAAACACAACTTATGCAATTCTATTATATAAAACGAGAGAGGCGAGCGACAGGAAGCGGGCGAGAATATGAGGAAGAGAGGGACCGACAAACAGTTTGCTATGGAACACAAATAAATCAAAGGATAGCTACTATATTTATTTTATATTATTAGTTTGTCATTCTATACAATTATCCCTTCTTTAATTGACTCGATAAAATCAGTTTTAAAAAAGAAGATATCACACATTTCATGCTAAGTGTATGTCCTTATAATTCTTGTCAAAATTGACTCGTCAAGCTATAAAATTATCCTTTAAAATTCAGTTTTTTTTAAAAATTATTTTATTGGGTTTTAACAATCAAAAGTTTTGTTTGATTTCTTCATCTATAATACAACAACAAATATTTTTCAATTTGAAACTAATAATTCGATTAAGTTCTTCCTTTCTAATTATTCATTTGAAAAAAAAATTCAAATCGTGAACTCTGTAATATACAAATCAAAATGTATATAATTATCATGCACATATACAATCATATAAGATATACATACGACAAATGCATGAAAACTTTTTGTATATATATAACTGGTGCATATATACAAATAAGTAATTATATATTATTCCTAAAAACGTCAAATATATATATCATTTGGTATACAAACTAAAATGTATAGAAACATCATTAACAAATTCATTTGTATAATATATACAAATACTAACTGCTAAAAAATTATTAACAGATTTAATTGTATAAGAAATACAAATGATAAATGATAAACAACGTATATATATACAATTGACAACTTTTTGTATAATATACAAATATTATACATACATACATATACATACATACATATATATATATATATATATATGTGTGTGTGTGTGTGTATGCATATGTATATATATGTATAATTGTATATTATACATGGAAATATATAATAAAAACGATAAATACATATACCATTAATTCATTCCTGGTTTACTATCAAACTTTTTTCCGTCAAATTTTATGTGTCTATGTGTTGTTTGAAAAATAAATAAAAATTGTTGCATTTTAATTGTGTCAGTGCTTGGGTTCAAACTCTTCAATAGATTTAGCTTCTTTATTCTGTTTAGATTTAACAATAAATCTTGCAATATCTTAGAATACTTGAGTTAGACCCAACGAGAACGATGATGGATTATTGATGAATTTGACATGTAATAGTAATACCTCAAGTAATCCTCTTTGATAAAATTCCTTCATTCATTTTTTACAGAAAAAATCTGAAAATTTGAAGTGTGAGGAAAGATTTTTGAGAAAAAAAAAAAGAGATAAGCATAAATCATATACAAACGAAAAACTATACAAAGGGGTTGAAACACGTTTTGACGATTATCTTAAATTGTGATGCTATGATTAGGAGGAAGAAAGTAGACTTGAAATTCAAAATCAATGTGTATGAGTGATTTTAAGATAGAATTAAAGAATATAGAGAGGAGAGATAAAATTAGATTTATATAAATGAATATTCAAATAAGGGAAGGACTCTTTTTCTTTCATTATATCATTAATTTGTGGATCCCAAATTAATAACAAATTATCTTTTTTGTGTAAATTTGGTACATAGCATTATATATAGTAATATCCTCAAGTTATAACATTAGAGTTTGTATTTCAGTATATAACATTTAATATCTCAAGCTATAGCATATTATTACAAAATATAATGTTAATTTTAAATTATTAAAAAAATTGTTTTTAAAAAAAGGATAAACTAATATTGTAAAATGGGATCCTTTATTAATTAAACTAAATATAATTATTAATTGGTGTTACTTGATTAGCATGTTTTAAGAAATTTTAAAAAATATTCAGATTAGTTAGTTGCCTTAAATTTCTCCAATTAGTTTAAATGAGATTAAATTTTGATTTAATTCCTTTAAAAGCTCTACCAGATTGGCATCAACGTACAAGTTATTTTTTCCCCAATTTTCACGATTATTTTCAGATTTGCGGATTTCAGTTCATTTTTTTTAGTAATTGAATAAATTTTGGCTTTGAAAATAAATTGATTTGTTGTGATAGAGAACATTGAGTCGATATTAATTAAACATGGTGAAAAGTGGAATACATCAAGTTGGTTTTAATTATGATTTGTTGGTTTTAATTATGATTTGTTGTTTTTAACATGTAGAACATTGTTCGTTTTTTAATTATTGTAAGATCTGAGATATAGTTTTTATCTTCTTTTTTTTGGATGAAACAGTGTTATGTTACGTATATCGTATCTGAAAAACAATATGTAAATGTATGTGTTTGAGTTGTAATAAAATTGAAGATTCGCGTGTTACTTGATTTATGAACAAAATAGAAAAACGTACAGTCTGTTTAGTAACTAGTCAAAAAATAATTAGATATAATTCTGTGGACCGGTGAAGTATGAAAACTGTATTAATAGTGTCTGAAACTTAAATGAAACTTGTATTTGATGGTAAAGTTTGTTTAGAAACTAGTCAAAAAGTAATTAGATATAAGTCTGTGTACCGGTGAAGTATCAAAATTGTATTTAATAGTGTATGAAACTTATACGAAACTTGTATTAATTGTGTATGGAATTTTATTTTTTGTTGAACTTGGAGTATATGTTTCTGTTGAAATTAGAATATGTTTCTGTATGAAATTTCACTTTTTGTTGAACTTGGAGTATATGTTTCTGTTGAAATTATAATATATGTTTCTGTATGAAATTTGTATGAAAATTGTATTATTTTTATTTATGATATATACCTCCATCTTTGAATTTTAAGACGCGTTTATAATTAGTAGCTCCTTAAATCTTCTTCTCAATGTGTCCATTGCATAAGAGGCTATTTCTCTGTTTTTGTAATGGCAAGAACCAAATAAAATTCTAACTTCTTCCAAGAATTTTAATATCGACAATTGAGTGCTTCAACAATACAAGCATTGATACATGCCGCAATATTCGAAATCATATTTCTATCTCTATTTACTGTTGAATGAACTCTAAACCAATTCTCATACTCCACATCCTCAAGGTATTGTTTAACCCTGTAATCAACTTTATCAACTTTAGCCATCAATTTATCGAAATTCTTCTTTCTGTATGTCTTGGCCATAGAGTAGAATAGATCACTTAGGGTGTTTCTACTACTGTAGCTTCCACAGACATTCTTCTAAAGATGTCATATGCATGCATAATGAGGTACATTTGGGAACACAAACCTTGCACTCTTCATAATAGTCTCATTCCTATCTGATATAACACACATATCGTTTCGCTCGTCAAATGTATTTTTGAATTGCTCGAAAAATGGTGTTTACAAACAGTCATTTTCAGTGTCCATAACACCATATGTCAATGAAAATATGCAACGTGATTACAAAGGAACACATATTATCTTATTCGATACATACCATTTACAAACACATTACTACAACAAAAATACATATCTGACTCATTAAGTGTGCTTGTTGATACAAATGCCCCTTTGTAAGCTCCGCTAAGATGTGCACCATCGATAACAACTATTGGTCTGCAATATTTGAATCTCCTAATCAATGGTCTTAAGGCTATGAACATATACATAATAATTTAGTGTATTTTTTGTATTAGAGTCAAAAAAATAATTTATTCACGTATCACAATTTTTTGTAATGCATCATCTATATGATTGTTGAGACTAATTTAATGTTTCAACAATATTATATTAACATATAAAAAGTATTAACTCAATGTATCAACAATATCAACAAATAGATAAATAATAAATCATGTATTAAAAATATTTGAAATGTATCGACTACTAATTGTTGTGACAAAATTTTGTAATGTTTTAACAATATTATCTTAACATATCTACAATATTAACTTAATATATCAACAATTAATGTATCATTATCAGTCAACCAGAAATCATATTCAACAAACAAAACAAAATCAAAATCAAACTCAAAGACTTTCCAATTACTAATGTATCAAACATTACAACAAAATAATTGTTTTATAATTTATAGATCTAAAGAATCCAAACATTCACATATCTTTGTCTATCATATCTCTTTACTTTGCAATTGAAGTCTTTTTTATCTTATATTTTGCCATCACATCTATGAGTGTTGTTTATCCTTATATAACTGGTTCGTCTTCACCTCTAGACTATTTGAATCAATTATGTAATTTGTCACTTTCAGTTCTGAAATATAATAAGAACCACAAATTCTTCATTCAACCATCCCAAAAGCTTGTATCCTGTGTTGTGCCTTTTACACATGTAATTTCTCCGCATGTTCCATCAAAATTATGTACGTTACTACTAATCTTTTCAATTGTGTCAATGCATAATGGATACATTGCAAAATTCTGGCTCATTTTTTCACTTCTAAATATAGTTTAACATCCATGTCGTTCTTAATTTTCATCGGAGACAAGTTACCTTCTATGATATAACGAATCTCAATGTTTTCCCTTGATACATAAATACCTAACTCGACGAATTGATGTTTTGAGATTTAAAAACGAAATTGATTGTCCAACAACGATTCCGTCACTTTTTTAGCTTTTATATTTCACTTCGTTGACCCAAATTTCTGAATGCCTCAGTAAAATTAATATATTCATCATGTAGTAACAAAAATTCAGAGTTTTTTTTCGCGTCTCGCTTTTTCAATGGATGTTTACAAATTGTTCTTTCATGTAGAAGATATATTTTTGAAATTTGAATTTTGAAATATCTGAGTCAATTACCTATTAAAATATGAATTTTTTTGAAACTGTTAGGCGTTAATTAAACTGATTAAACTAACAGAATTGATTATTATGTTTTTTTCTTTTTTATCTCAACAGTAATTTATTTACCTTGTATAAGTTATAATGTATCGGACTGGTAGTCATGTATCATTCGCCTTCCTTTTAAAAGAATTTTTCGTAATATGTAAATTAGTTGGGATAGGTTGTAATTTATATCTTAGTCTATGAGATCCTTTTAATTTTTTCAAAAAAAAAATCAATTTTCCATAATTCTCGTAAGTAGTCTCACAAATGATATACATTTTTTATTATTAAGATATGAGGTTGATAGATTTTCCAGTACTAGATATTCACTTGACTATATTTTTAGGATGTATTTTTAAGCATATTCAAGCTGATTTCGAAATAATTTCAAAGTCAACTTGGAGAACTATCTTGAAATGAAGATGGAACCACTTCAAACTTTAGTGATTTAGGGCACATGAAAGACCTTATCACTGCAAATGATGATTTTGACGATTGTGCTGCCATCTTGAATAAAAAAGATCAGGTGATTGAAGACTACAAAACATGCACATAAACTCAAAAAGAAATAAATGATGATATTATTTAAAAATTGAAAGTTGAAATTATTAAATAATATAAGGAAAAAGATATGTCTACGAAAGATTAGACGAAAGTTTTACGTTGTAAGTTATCAACAACAACAATTCCGGACATAAAACACAAATTTCATTCGATGTATCAGAGTTATCGAATTTCGTAAATTCGAAAGACAATAACGTAATCAGTAAAAGTACTACAAGTCTTATTGATGTTGTCACAATTTATTTTTGAAAATATATTTAATTGATATTGTTACTAGCCTTGTGAATGATTAATTTAGGTTTAATATGTTTTTATATTATTATAGCATAATCGTTTTTTTGTATTTTCAGCTTGAAATTGAATTGCCATACTTATTTTTGTATCTGTTTAACAATATTTTCAGTTCTACTCCTTCGTTTTCTAATTTGATTCTTATTTTAATAAAAAGTGAAGTTTGATTATTGTTTAAAGTTGTGGAAATCGATTTTTAAAAACAATGTTAAGAGGTGATTTTCACTCTTATATAAGAAAGACAGAATAGAGTAAATAGACTTTCTCAAAAAGTAATATAAATAAACAATTAGACAAATAATTGAAATAACGTGATAATATTATATTATAATATTACTATATATTATAAAAGTGAGTGTTGAGGACCTAAGGGTCAACAAGTCAATTGACCGGTTTGGTCTTCTCTTCAGCTTCGTCTATTTATATTTCGTAATTTATGTATTTTATGGGTTTTTAATATTTTTCTTATTACATGTTATGCATTCACAAAATAGTAATAAAAAAATATTTTAAATTTGATTAACTTTCAAAATTTTACCTGTACTATATTAACAACATAAAATATTCGAAAACATATTAAAATGTGATTAACTTCAAAAATTTCACATGTGCTACATAAATTTAGATAAAGAAAGTAATATATATATTATTTGAAATTTATGTTAAAAGTACTATTAATTACAAGTTAAAGTATTTTAAAAGATATTAAAAATTTGAGTAACTTTCAAAAATTTCACATGTGCCACATAAATTGAGTTAGGGAAAATAACATATACTATTCAAAAACAACATTAATTAAGAATAGTATAAGTTAAAATAATTAACAATTCAAAATATTTTTAAAAAAACATACTATTAATTTGGTTGAGTTCAAAATTTCACACGTATCGCATAAGTTGGGACAAAATGAATAACATATATTATTTTAAGTTACATTAAAAATACAATAAATCATAAATCAAAATATTCAAAAATATATTTTTGAAATAAATAATTCTCAAATTTTCTTATGTGCCGCGTAATGGGACAGAGAAAAAAATATAATATCATTTTAAAACTTTATTAATTAAGAGTATATTAGTTTAATAATTAAAAAGACATACTGAAAAGTTTACTTTTATACTATTGAGTAGACGTTGAGGAGCTTAGGGTAGCTCGAGAATTAACCGATATAGATTGAAATTTGAAATTTACATTGTTGTGTGAAATAATTGATCTTATGCGCTGGAAACCAAAAGAAAAAGATTAGATGACTTTTTTTGAAATAAAAAATGTTTACTTATTATATTTTTGGTATATAGTTAAAGCTGTCAATATGGCTAAGTAAAAGTTATGACATTTTATAGTCAGACTGCTAGTCCATTTTTGCGTGGGCCAGAAAACGGCCAGCTCGATTCAGCCCACCTTTTTAAAAAATTGTATTTTTTTAATAATTATTAAATTAATTTATAAATTATAATTTAAAAATATTATCATAAATATTCACAAAACAATATTACATGATGTTAATGTTTATACTTGTTTACCAAACCACAAATAAAATTATCTTTATAATATTTATTAAGTTTTTTTTTTCAAGTAAAAGTATAAATATCTAAATAGAAATATTAACCTTATTGTTTTGAGTTTGGACTCTCTTTAATTTTAAATTTTAATATTATATTATATTTTTTAATTAATTTGTATTAATTCGCGAGTCTCAATATTTCTCAAGCCTCACAAATCAACAGACTTATTCATGTCGGGCTAAAAGTCTTTTTCTTAAATGAGCTCCAAAAATCTCAATCCATCTCTATTAAATTCTGAGTTATATCAGATCGATCCAACATATGTAGTCCATATTAACGACTCTACATATAGTGTTTTAAAAACTATATTAAAAAATTGGATTGAGCTATTAAGGATATAAAATTTATTCAATAATATTAATATTTGATATAATTTGTTTCTAATCAATTTTTACTCAAAACGTTGAATTCGCCGCAGAATAGAATATTTGGAATGGAAACACTTGAGATTTTTTTAAAAATAAAGGAAACACATTAAAA
This sequence comes from Solanum lycopersicum, assembly GCF_036512215.1. Classification (NCBI taxonomy): domain Eukaryota; kingdom Viridiplantae; phylum Streptophyta; class Magnoliopsida; order Solanales; family Solanaceae; genus Solanum; species Solanum lycopersicum. The sequence goes on along the minus strand of NC_090804.1, from coordinate 7,514,898 downwards.
GGAAAGAGAAATAAATAAAAACGAAAAGAAAGAACCTATAAATAAAGTAACCACATAACCTAACCATGGTTAACTATTAAAGGTAATATTGCAATCCAACGGTGACCCATCGATCACATTGTCAATCAGACGCCGGTTGGAACTCCACACCATTAGCTTTTGCTGCTCCTTAGCTCACAAACAAATTGGGGATTAGGGTTTTCTCTCTTCATGTATACATCGATTTGATCGATGGAAATGGATTACGTAACGGAATATCCACATTCCTACATGGATCGTCGTCCTAAGAAACGTCCAAGACTAGATTGGGATCCTTCACATACTCCCAAGGTACATCTGTTTTTCCTTTCGTATTTTTGTTGTTATTGATTTTAACCTTTTCTTCCTTCGGAGAATGAAACTATTTGGCTCAATTTTTTTTATTGGAATTGAAGTCCTGGTTCAATGAATGTCTTGGCGTCATTTTGTGTTTTTTGATGAGATGTTGTTGGGGAAACTGAGAAAAAAATTGGTGGAATTTTGAGTGTTTTGATTATATTTGACGATAAAAGGTCTGTTGTTATTGATTTTTTGTTCTGTTTTGTGAGAGTTCGAAAAATGACACGAAAAGTGATAGTTCAATATTGAGTGTTTTGATTTCAATTGAAGTTCTTGTCCCATGAATGTTTTGCGAGCCAAAAACTGATGAATTAAGATAGAATATTAGAGGAGAAGTTGATGTTTAAATTATTGACTCGAAATCTGTAGTATAAAATGAATAGCTGTTAGAAAACTTTGTTTATTTGATTTGGATCTGATAATTTACTCCATTTGGGACTTTTACTTCGAGGGGAGAAAAACAGAAGTTTTTTTCACTCAAATCTGTAATTTTTTAAATAAAAATATAGCCTTTTCTAAAGGTTCTTTTGAGTGGCATTGTCATTTGAATTAGCATGATTTAAAGATGAATTGAATCATAATGAAAAAGGTACAAACCGATCCGAGTAGAATAGGAAGATTTATGCGATATAAACTGAAAGATGTAGTATTTGATATTGGTGAGATATTTGTAGCTGGACGAAGTTTTATTAAAAAAAAATCATGTCAATAATTTTGTAGTGATTTAATAGTTACGTCCAGCTTATTCAGTTTGTTGAGTTGGGAATTGTGTAAAAGTATTCATCTTGGTTGTTACTCTTTCAAAATTCAGTTTAGTGTTAAATATAGGGTAGGTTTTATGTTATATCTTTTTCAGAAGAATATGAACGAATGGTTGTCTGTAGGCTCAGTCAGGAATTTATTATGGGCAAGAGGTTGGCAATTCATCGAGCTATGTGCATTCAAGATTACTACCCGATCATGATAATTTATATGTAAAAGGACTGGCTCAAAAAGGCTCTCCTCCACGGCGAGAAGATGACAAAGATGGACATTACTTGTTTGAGCTTGGAGAGAATTTAACAACTCGCTGTAATTACTTTTTTTTCATCGCCATGTTATATATGTGTTAAGCTCTGCTTAATCAAAGTAAATGTTAGGTTCTTTCTGGTTGCTCTTATATCCAGTTCTTTCTGGAATTATGTGTTAGATTTGTGCTGAAGTCCATCGTTTTGTCCATAAGAAATTATGTAATTATGGTTTTCTAGTTAGCAAATAGAAACCACAATATGCGTAGAAAATAAGTTTTTCTTCCTGATCATTATGCGTGAAGTATATGGAAGTATCCCCTTTTTTATGCAAGATATTATCTTTACTAATTGAAGAAAGTCAGTAAAACAACAATAGGTGAGGATTACTTCTTCTTCTCAACAATCCATTTCTCTGCCCAGGCATAATAAATGACCATCATGGAAGTGTAAGAAATGAGGTTCCACATTGTTTTTCACATGTATTTGCTTGCATAAATATCAGGAGTCGACTTTCCTTCCCATCCTAGTGTGGGCCAAATCAAGGAGTGACATATCTCTTCTCACTGGCAGAATACTGCAAGCTTTTGAAATGTCAAAATTTATTTCTCACAATGTCTATGTTTGACTGGATATCTTTAACAGCTTTAGTTTTGTTGCATTCAAGTATAAGTCTGTTCCCTCGATAATGTTCTCACACAATTTCGTTCCTTTAATTGCAGATAAAATTCTCAAAAAGATCGGTGAAGGTCAGTCTATATTTTCTTTTCTTGATTTGTTATCTAAAATATCACACTTTTGTTTGGGCATGGATCTTTTTCTTCAATGTTTTATTATTCACCAGGTACCTTTGGTCAAGTTCTAGAATGCTGGGACAGAGAGCAGAAGGAATTTGTTGCCATTAAAATTATCCGAAGTATAAAGAAGTATCGTGAAGCAGCAATGGTAGAAATTGACGTGCTTCAGCTGCTAGGAAGATATGATAGGGGTGGAAGCCGGTATGTGTTGTCTATGTTGAATATACTAGCTCTTCATGTAAATGCAAGTTTGCATGTGATGGTTAAAGAAATTCCTTCTTTGCAGTTGTGTACAATTAAGGAACTGGTTTGATTATCGTAACCATATTTGCTTAGTAAGTACATTACTGATTTGTAGTAACCTGATATCCCCAACTTTGCAAATTCCATGGGGACTTAAGACTTGCAATGAATTTAATGGTCTTAACAGGTATTTGAGAAGCTTGGACCAAGTTTATTCGATTTTCTACGGAAAAACAGTTATCGCGCATTTCCAGTTGATCTAGTTCGTGAAATTGGGAGGCAATTGTTGGAATGTGTAGCATGTGTGTGGTCTATACTTCTTCATTTAACTTTTCTAGTATGAGATACTTGGGCAACTTTTTGTTCTCCTGCTCTCAAAGAGTTAACTATTGCATTTTACTTTTGCTATTTTGTTAATTAAGTTACTGCCTTTATATTGCCACCACTGTTTCGAAGACACTTCTTCATGGAGTGAATGCTTATTGTGTCCTTTGTTTGCAGTCATGCATGATATGCGTCTCATCCATACAGACCTTAAGCCTGAGAATATACTCTTTGTTTCTGCAGACTACATAAAAGTGCCCGACTACAAGGTATGTTAGGTTCAGTTTCTCAATCTCTTAAGATTGTGTTATACTCTTTTAACGACTAGAACTACTAGTCCTCTAGAAATCACGCCACATCATTTATATCTCTTTCTGCGTATGTTCCTTTACTTACTTTTGCAGGGTACACCATGGTCACACAGAGACAGATCATTTTATAAAAGGTTACCAAAGTCGAGTGCTATCAAAGTAATAGACTTCGGTAGCACTGCTTACGAACGACCAGATCACAACTATATTGTGTCCACACGACATTACCGTGCACCTGAAGTTATTCTTGGTGGGTTTAGATTTTCTTCCCCTCAGCAAATACTCACTAATTATATCATTGATCTCTAACTTGATTACTGAGCTTTATGATTGTTTCAGGCCTTGGATGGAGCTACCCGTGTGATTTATGGAGCGTGGGCTGCATCTTGGTAGAACTATGCTCGGTATTTGCTAGCATCTGATCTTATCATTAATCTGTTCTTTTGAAGTCAGATGTTTATATGTTGATGGAAAATGCAGTAGATACTAGGTATTCATGTGGGGTGCTTTTTGCAGGGTGAAGCTTTGTTCCAGACACACGAAAATTTAGAGCACCTGGCCATGATGGAAAGAGTATTGGGTACATTACCATCACAGATGTTAAATAAAGTGGAGTGAGTGTCATTTTATTATGTTCATGTCATCAGTTATCATCAGCAATCAACTTATTCCTTTTTTATTTGGATAGTCGACATGCAGAGAAATATGTAAGGAGGGGTCGATTAGACTGGCCTGAAGGCGCCACTTCCCGAGAGAGCATAAAGTCTGTGATAAAGTTGCCTCGTCTCCAGGTAGATCAACAATTGGTGTTCTCCTTTTCCACCTGTTTTTATTCACCAGAATCTTACATACGTTCTCTGGGCTTTGCTGCAGAATTTAGTGATGCAGCATGTTGATCATTCAGCTGGTGATCTTATAGACCTTTTGCAAGGTCTCCTTAGATTTGACCCGTCTATCAGAATGACGGCTCGTGATGCCCTAAGGCATCCCTTTTTCACTAGGGACCAATTCCGGAGGTTATAAGAGGATGCATTTTTGTTTGTCATCGCTCCTGCATCAGTTGTTCATACCTGTATTGTAATCTCAAGGTATCGAATTATTTGGCATTTCTATGAGAAGAGAATATAGTTAGTGAAGTCATGTGCCTCGTATGAGGGAGAACTTGTATGTATTATGCTCGAGAGAATGTCCACTTTCACCATCTCTCAAGAAATTCTATTGTTGTGGCAGTCCCAATTTTTGTTCAGAACCTTAGCCTTTTTGCAATAAGATAATTACATGATCTGTCTATTTACCCCTTGATAGTAAAACATTACATTGCATTTGAACTTGTCTTGCAACCTCTATGCATCTCTATGTAACCTTATGTGATTCCATGACCATGCAGGTATTGAAAAATTCATGTACTAGTGTTTTTGTTATCTGAATGTTGTGTTCTAGTTTGAACATTCAGCTAATAAGCTGTCATCTCAGGACTCAGTGCCCTTTTATTCTATGTAGTTGAGGAATAAAATAAAAACAATATAAAGCTCTTCCAATATATAAAGGTGTTGTGGGTAAAATTGACCGAGAAGTACAAAGAATGGTAAGAGGTTAAAAAGCCCCAAATCATATATTTTGACAGAAGATAGAAGATAGAACCAAAACATGAGTGAAAGAGCAGAGAGCACAGGTAACTGAAACCATTTCTTGAAGTCCAAATAATAAGCCCTGTTGACTGTTAGCGCTTCGTTGTGCACTTTCTGCCAATCAAGACACCAGTTGGAGGGCTGGTAACCACAATAGTACACTGGGCATACAACCAGTAGGAGTATTGAAGGAAACTCCCCAAGTTAGACCTTGCTCTAAACAATCCCTTCACTTCAAATTTCACTCTTCCATTATCCACTTCTTTCTTCAGTTGTTGGCTTTGTTCCAAAGAAAGTCTCACTTGACTGCTCACCAAGTGTACATCTTGAAACCTCGACTCATGGCTCATTGTCGAGAAAGGGTCCATGTAACTGGAAGCCAGTAGGTGTCCACCATGATAAAGATCTAGAATGGCATAATGGAAATCCACCCTGCCTTTCTTGTTTGGATTTGTGAAGTTTGCAAGTATAGTAATGTCAGCATTAAGGAGGTATCCCATGTCAAGATAGGCTGCGTTTAGTGTTGCACTAGTTATGTCAAACTTTGGATTTCTTGGACGAAATACAAGATAGATGATGAGGATTGCTAGGCCAGCCACTATTACCATGACCCAGAAAAGTGCACAAAAACCTGCAACTAGCCATGCAAATGGCCTAGTTTTACGCCTAGTGGGTACTCGCACTAGACCTGAACATAGTAGTCAAAAGTGAAAAGCTCAAAAAAGCATCAAAGTTTGTTGGTAAATTACAAATAATAATTGTATGTTCAAAAGAGTAGAAAACCGCAATGAATCATAAACATATTTACGCAGTTAAAATCATGTCAATAAGCTCAAAATGTATTGTTAGGTTTATATACATGGCCCGGCATGCTATACTAGATCCCTTATTTCTTGTTTTTAATTGATAAAAAGTTGAGTCATGACGTTTTCTTTGCCAACAATTGATGTATCACTTTGTTAACCAGATTCAGTGTCTAGTACTAGTGCTGTTAATGACTGAGCTCATCAGGGATGATGCCTTTTAGTACGCTAAAACAAGAATTAAGCCAAGTGAAGGGATTCACTGAGCTTCAGGGTTTACGTGAGCCTCTAGACAACATTTGGACTCACCTGAAGAGTGACGATGATGTTGGCTATGAGGTCGAGATCCTGAATGTTGCTGCTGCTGTCGTGGTGGAGGTACTGGTGTTGGTAAGTGAGAGTTATGACCAGTACTATGCGGTTGTGGTCCTGAATGAAGTTGTGGCTGGGAATGTCTCGTTGACACTGGCATCGTTGGACTTGGAAAATAAGAATCTCCAGGAGAATGTGGTTCATGTGGCGTTTGATTTTTTGCATTAGAGTGTGGAAATTGAGAAGAGAAAGGAGGATGTTGTGGTTCATGTGGCGTTTGATTTTTTGCATTAGAAGGTGGAAATTGAGAAGAGAAAGGAGGATGTTGTGGTTCATGTTGTTGTTCAAGTGGAGGAACATGTGGTGGAAGAAAATAAGGGTTGGTTTCGCGTTGACGGGACATTATGATCAAAATTTGGATATGGAAGACAAGATGAAAGCTTGAAAACAAATACAACAGAATTATTGTTGTTGTTGTGAAGAATATGGCTCCATGAAGACTTGTAGTAGAAAGTTGGATTGATGAAAAGGCAAAGAATAAGAATTAAGTGAAGCAAAGAAGGCAAGTAATCTTAATTTGATGCCTCCTCTTTTTATATCTTACTCCTACCACGTAAACTTTTTGGCACCTAAACATGATGTCCACTTGTTAATTTGTATGCTCTTAGTTATTGATTTTCACTAATGCTTGTGCATTGATATTAAAAGATCAGGTTATCAAGAGACATTATTGACTAAATTTTATACAATTTGCAAAAAATTGGCTATAATTTAAATAGCTGTCCTCAAGTGGCTAATAGATGCAACTTACACCAGCAATATAGCTATAATATAGCTCCACATCATATGGGCTTTTCTATGGGCCTTTGTTGATTTTGTGTGTTTAGTTTTATCGACGCGATTACGCCTAGCATCTCCCAAAGTGTTTCGTTCATGAATTTTATTCATGTTCGATTAAAAAAACTTACAATAGCAATTCATGTGCGCAGTACCATGTGAAATAATTCTCGTGTCACGCCTGTTGTGGTGTCTAATAAGTGCAATTATGTTAAAATTTGAGTGTTGAAGAGGTATAAAGTTGGGCTTAGGTGTGCAAGTGAATTTTGTAGACAACTTTAAGGAGTCGTCAATTATTTGACAAAAACTGCTAATTTCTTTTCTACTTTTTATTTAGTATTTTTCATATCACGGAAAGTAGCATGTTTCTTTTAAATAAAAATTTCTTTTTGAAAGGTAGTCACATGCATATATTACCCATTTAAATAGAAAACTAATAATAACTCACCGCATATGACTATTTTAGATTTGGTTTATGTATGGAAATTTGAACTATTTACCTCACTCACATTACGTATTTTTTCATGTAAATTGCCTATCTCTATAGTTGTTAGCTTAAAAAGTTGTGCAAAATCTTCCTCTTGGCTAAGAAGATTTTATCCACATATATTTTGAAATTCACAAAGTTAATAGGAGAAGAAGATCCAACTAGATCCAACTAAAATGGTAGTACATCTGTTCTATATTCCTTGATCACTTTTTATTTTACACGATGCTTAAGAAATAATACATAAGAAGATAATTTTACTAATTTACTCTTACATAACTTCTTGGGAATTTTACAAACAAATGGAAACACTTAAAAAAAAAATTAATTGCAGGGGAAATATAAGAAAATTTTAATCATAGTTTCCTTATTTTAATAAGGTGAATAACTAATACTTGTGGGATAACTTTCCAGTATAAGTATCAACTAATATGGGATCGAGGAAATAGTGATTAATAGTGTGTTTGGTACGGTAGATAACATTTTTATCTTTTAATTTTTTTCTATGTTTATTTAATAAAAAAAAAATCTAGGAAATAATTAATTTATCTAATATTGAGAGAAAAAGTTAGAATCCTTTGAAGAAAGATGCAAGCAGCAAGACTAAAAATATAGACGAAAAATTGTCATGTAATGCATTGACCATAACGCTATATAATCACAATATGTCATGTGTATATCATGTATATCCTATGTATGTCAAATGTATCAGTATTATATACACCACCTACGTGCAATATACAAATGACATACATGGGACTATACGTTTTCAAGATTTTGAAACTTCACCTAGTCGAAAATAATTTCCATTTTGTGAATATGATTTCAGCTTCATCAATTGTCTCTTCACGTTTTTACGAACCTAAATTTCAGCTTTAATCAATCAATACTGACTTAAATCTTTTCACGTTTAATTTTGAATATGTAATGCATGATGGATATTGTTTATTATGTAAGTTGAACAGTATTTAATTTATATTCCAAAAAAGACTAAATATTCTAAAATCTTTTGTGGGTAGAATCTAAACCAAAGTTGAAGTTTCTTTGGCCACTTTCCTTGACTGGAAAATGCATGCAATTAACAATAATAATCCAAATGGGAAACTACCATATATATTCCAAAGAAATGACAATCACTCACATCACTAAACTTATAGTGCATTGCGCATATTCGTTTTTATCCCATTATTCACACATCACAATCCTTATGTAATCGTCTACCACTATATATCACTAATCGCCATTTTCTCTCAACTAGTTTACGTGAGTCAGTATATTTAATTTTATCATGAATTTAAATATAGATTAAAAAATATGAATTTGCAAACTATATATGAAAAAAAATATTGCTTTTTTTATTAATTTAATTGGGGACGAAGCTTTAAAATTAAAGAGAAGTTTCAAAGCTTGTAATATTAAAAGACGTGAAAGATCTTAAACTTATCATGTAGAAGGTTATAATTGAAAACTAACTAAACATAAAAATAGACATTTTTTTGGACAGACCAAGAAAAAAAGTATGACAATTTTAGCTAGCGTATAGCCATATATTTTGTGTATTTTTGAAAAATCATTTTTGGGTAAAGTTTTACCATGTATTATTTGACCATAATTTTTGAAGAAAATATTTGTCTTTTTAAGGAAAGAGGATTTCTACCTCTATGTTTTAAAACTATTAAAAAAAACTCATAAATTTGTATTATCATTTTATAATTAATGTTTTCGTGAAAAATTATGACAGTAACCAAAACTAATTAATATAAATCTGGAAAAAAAAAAGGAAGAAAAATGCCATTAATTTATATACAAAAAATTATTGTAAAATATAAAAATTTGAAATAATTTTTAAATTCTTAAAAGTTCTCAAAAATTTGGCCCGAAACTATTTTTTCAACTATTTGAGAAATCAAATTATTTGTCAAATAATAACAAATTATATAAACAACCAACGTTTACCAATTTTTTCTTCCAATATTCTTAACAACATTTATGGCCAAACGGGGTATTTGTGACGTAGGAAATGTGAATCAACAAAGTGCACTAATGATTCAAAATACTTTTAAACTTATGAGAAAATTATTTTGACTACTCAAATAGTAACACTTTTACTAACAAAATAAACATACTGATATTAATTAATATGTATCGTTTTTATTATTACCATATAATAAGAATCAAATTTATTTGCGATAAACGAAAAATCTAAACAAATTATTGAATTTACTTGTGATAAACGAAAAATCTAAACAAATTATTTTGTTCTAGTTGTTTCAGTAGTTAAAACTGTTGATGTGGGGTGTGGGTGTCCTTTGAACTGTTCAAACATCAGCAAGTGTCAACTTTGTGTGCATTAATTTCAATTTTGTAATGTCAATTACCATATTTTTATGAGTAAAATTTGCTCATCTTATATATAAAAAAATGCTCTTTCTTATCTCATTTTTTCGTCGGTATCTATTTACATGTCGTTCTTATTAGAAGTTGATATTATTTAATATTTGTTATTTTACAAAATTAATATATAAATAATATTATTCTTCATATTTATGCTTAAAACTTATTAGCCTTAAAAGTATGCATTTGACTGATATAAAAAATTAAATAATTAATCTATATTTATTGATCAATTCAATTAATCAAAATAAATTAACTTATGCTCATTTAAAGATACAATAATAAACTTATGTAATATCTTCATAGAAATAAATCTAAAATAATAACATATAAATAGAAACGGACGGACAAAAATAAAAATTCAATTGCCAGTTGTAGTCCACAGTCCAGAGTCTACTAGCAGTATAGGTTAGAACGTTGAACGTTGCCACTTGCCAATCAATTTATTTGACTATGATAGCAACTACTATTTTTTTAAAAAAAAAAACTTCAATAAATCCAAATATTTAGTACTATAATATATGAATAAACAATAATAATGCAATTAAATAATTTGATTTTAATGTGGTTGGTTTCTCTATTTCTACATTTATTTTATAAAGAAAGTCCAAGTTGTAGGTCGGCAGATTTAATTTGACTTTAATAATCCCCCTATTTCATGTAAATTAAGCACTTTTTATTTTAGAAAGTGTATAGAAAATCACAAAATATAAATATAATTTTATCAATTCACCTCTTAAAATCTATTTAAAATTCCACAAATAAATATAACCACTTTTAAAAAGAATTAGTAAAAATTTAATATAAAAAAATAATTAATATTTTCTTTATTTATAGTATGGTGGACAATTAATATGTAATAACTATTTTTAAAATAACGATACCTAATAAGTATGGAATGGAGGGAGTAATTATTCCCTTTGTTCACTTTTACTTGTCATTTTTTCCTAAAATAAATTTTTATTTTTTATTTGACAATTTTGACATATCAAGAAAAGATAATAATAATTAATCATGTTTATCATAAAGCATTAAATACTCTTTTTTCAAACCATTTTTCAAGACTTAATATTAAATATTATTTAATAGGAATAATTTGATAAAATACTTATATTAGTCATTTTCTTATTTAATGAATATGTCAAGTCAAAATATGACAAGTAAAAATGACGAAAGAGTTCTTTTTTTTCTTGTCTATACACTTTTTCTTTAATTTCTTCATTTTGTCTTGTGGTTGTTTTTCTTATTATTCCTTTTTCATGAATTTTAATCCCTTTCTATTGAAATAGTTCTCAGACAAAAACTACCAACACATAGTAAAAAATACGAACACTTCAATTAAAATAAATAGGATTGGTACTTCGTGAGGAGATTAATGGATTAGGGATGAAAAAAGGACTTATTGATTTAATAAAAGATATACAATGTACCTAATTTTTATAGAGGTATATAGAGATGTTTAGAGGCTAGAGATGTACATGTAGTTTGTAATTGGACAATTAAAGACATGTATGAGAGAGTTATATCTTGAGTGGGTCTAATAGGAGGAGATTCAAAACACTTTTTGGTCGAGATGGGATTGTACCACGAATTAACTCTTAGTTCAATATTTTGCTTTGGCGATGGAAGTATTCATGAGGTATATTCAATGAGAGGCGTGTCATGATGTATGTTATTTGTATATGGCATAGTATTGAGACGATATATGTGTCACAGTTAATACTAGGCTAGGGATTTGAACAACAAACTTGAGAGTATAAAGGGTTCGGATTGAGTGAGACTAAAATAGAATACTTGGAGTGTAAGTTTAATATCATTACTCATGTAGAAGATGGGGGAGTGAGAATTGATAACCAAGTCATCTCCAAAAACCAAAGTTTTAAGTATATTGAGTCAATAGTTTAAGGGAAAATGAGATTGACAATAATGTTACATATATCATATATATTAGAGCGTGGTGGATCAAGTCAAATTTGATTTCTTGTGTGATAATGTATCACCAAAACATGGTATGATTTATAAAGTGGATGTGAGGCCAATCATGTTATGGGGCGGAGTGTTGGCTGGCTAAGAATTGACACATTTACTCGAAAGCAACAAAAATGAGATGTTGAGATGAATATGTGGACATACTAATATAGGATTAAAAATAAATATATTTAATACAAAATGAAAGTAGCCTTTGTGATGGACAATATGAGAAAAACCAGATTCAAATGATTAGTGCATGTAAAGAGAGATGTATAGACGCACCCAATGAAGAAGTGTGAGAGTTGACTATAATAGGTATGAAAAGACATATTGGAGAAAGGTGATTAAAAAAGATATGACACATTTTTAGCTTATCGAGGATATGATCCTAGATAAATAGGCATAAAACATGAAAATTAGATAGGAGGTTAGTAGGTATATGAGTATAGTCTAGTTTTACTTACGAGTTACGACTATCTAATTTTTTTATTTTATTACTTGTTGTTTCATTTACTTCAGTTTGGAAGTTTTTTAGTGTTCTTCTCCTTAAGCTCTAGCATGTTTTTATTATTATTATTATTATTGTAATATTTTTTATACTTGATTTGATATGGTTTACTTTAGTCGATAAGTCATCGAAAACATCTGTATCTTTATAAAGTAAGAATAAAATTGCATACAAACCACTTTTCTCGAATCTCGCATAATTAAAGTGAAAAATCAAATAGCAAAAGTTTGGATTCAAAACACATATATTGATGAATTATTATTTTTGTGCAAATAAACACGATTTTTTAAAACATTTTTCCTTTTTTTGTCAACTAAGGGATGTGATATTAGCTAACAGTATCATGATATAAAACTTGATATAACTTTAACCTTTATTTATGTTATATTTTGAATCTTGCACAGATAATTCATGCATTTTAATATATCATTTTATGTATTGTTTTTATACCTAATAGCATGGAATAATTTATTTATTGATTGATTTTTAGTCCGCGTTCAATACTTGTATTGAAGTTCGATTATAGTTAGAGTCGCATCGTATAGCCTATAGAATTCATTTATGAAAGTAAGCATTTTCTATTAATGATTTTTTTATATCTAGAGTCCGTATCGAAGATCTCTAATTAAGAGAGAAGCACCCTTATCCATTGCATTATATCTTCATCGATGGTTATTGAAATAACAAATAAGTAAATTAAAAAAAAATATCATGTGCCTCTGTATCAAATACATCATGAATACCCTCTCAATTTTACAAAATTAATAAAAATATATTTTATATCCTTTCATATTTAGGCCATTTAAGTATAATGAACCAAATATTCAAAAATAATTTTTATATTATAATTCTTTCATTATAGAATCCCTCAATTAGTAGTCCCTTCATAGTATGTTTTTAAACCACAACTAACTTTATTAAGTAATAGTTTTGTTTGGCCAAAAAGGTATTTTTGATTAAAAAATAATTTATATTTAACTAATTAATTTGAAAAACATAACTGAATAATAGTTTGTATTTGATCAAATTTTTAGAAAGTGAGTTTTATATATATATATATATATATATATATATATTCTACTTTCTTCTTCTCAAAATCAACTTCGCTTTTACTCAAAAACACTAATTTTTCTTCTAAAAATTCAGTCAAACAGCTCAATTTTAAAAAAAAAAGTAATAACAACAATAATTTTGGCCAAGAGGCTATAAATTTATAAAAGGAAAAAGAATTAAATACACCTTTAAACAATTCAAAATGGGATAGTTTCACCCTTCATTTTGGCTAAAAAATAATGCAATACTAACCAGTAAAATAGATTAAAAAATAACATATATTTTTTCCTAATCATTCTTCAAATTAAGAATAATCAATTTTGCACTTAAACTATGCAAATATTTGCCCTCCATCTAAGGTACACAAGACAAATGCTCTTAATTGTGCAAATTTGAACAAAAATTTATATTGGAGATGTATTATGATAGTAGTTTGACTATTTCAAGTGACAATTAATAACGCCCTACCCCCCCCCCCCACCAACCCACCCACCCAACCCTACCCAAAAATGAATAAGTAGAATATTGACCCATTTTGTCTTGTTTGAAACAATTATTGGAAAAAATATATATTTTAAATCGATAGTTAGAAGGTATTTTAAGATTAAAAAAATATTCTTATAAAAGCATTTTCATAAAATTAAAAATATCATGAGAGATAACATTGATCCGTTCTAAATATTCATTTTGTTCATCTTTATTTCTTCACTATAATAAAATATATGTCCAATTATATTTGTTCAATTAAAAAAATTAAGAGATAATTTATTTATTTTAATTTATTTTGGCCTTGCTATTATATAAAAGACTAATACATTTTTCAAACTATTAAATTTTATATATTTAAAAGAAGAGCACTGTAGAATATTACTTTTATTATTCTCAGGATTTATATCAAGTCAATAAAAGAAAATTATAATTAAATAATATTTTTACCTTTTGGGATAGACGAAGTAATTTGGGCTTGGGACTTCCATGTTGGAGATTTCAAGTTCGAAATCTCTTGCCAACGACAGTAAGAGGTTTGTTTTCTGGGTCGAGTTCATCGCGCTGGACTTGCCTAGTCCAGATTACCTCTCCTTTATAATTTGTGAGTTATTTTATAGGATCGAAAATTTTATCACGTGCATACTAAAAGAATAGCAACGTCGGATTTCCATGTTATAAAAAAGAAATAATTAAACAAAATTTTCATGTTAGGAAAAATAATGAAATGATGACGTGGCAGTTTGACCAATTCTATTTTGAGTTTATAAAGTGCCACCCTGTCATATTCACTTTTTGTTTCGCTTACCTGCGACTCCGACTCTCAATTCTCTCATCTTTCGTTTTCTTCGTTTCTCTCTCTCTCTATGCATTCATCAAAACAAGCTTTGAATTGGTAAAATTCTACATTTATTTTTCTCACCTTTTTTCTCCTTCTTTTTTTTTTTTTTCATATAATCATATCATTTTATTTTTTTATAATTTTTTTGCAGTAATTTTCTGGATTTTTTTTTTCAAGAATCAAATGTCTGCCTTTCCAGTGAGTTTCTTATAACTACTGTTTTTTTTTTTAATTTCTATTAATTAGTAATATTTTATGTAATTCAATAGCTTGAATATTTGAATGGAGTTTTTTTTATTAATTTTATTTTACGTTGAATTTCTGTCCCCCTCCATAATAGCCGTTGTTTCAGGACGTTTACCAAGTCTTCTTTGTGTTTGATTTGTTCTTAAACGTGTTGAAATTAGACAAGTGTGTTCAAGGGTTTTAGGTGAGGAAATGTCATAAAGTTTGAAACTTTGTGTTGTTTGATTCAACTTTGAACAGCTACAAAGGGAAATTTCATTTCAATTCTAGATGAAAAGTTTTTTTTTTTTTTTTTGACCTCAAAGTTCACTTTTGGTCATTTCTTTGTTTCAACTTTGAGTAGACACCAAAATAAGCATTTTAAGGTTGTTGCTTATGTGAGTTTGTTGAATTCAAGATAAAGATTTGATCTTTTTCACCTCAAAGTTCACTATTGGTTCTTTCTTGTTTAAACTTTGAGTAGACACCAAAAGAGGCATTTATAAGGTTCTTCTTACTTTTCCTGGAATGCTTCTCGTGTGGGTTTCTTGAATTCTAGATAAAAATTTGATCTTCTTCACCTCAACTTCAGTATTTGATGTGTTTCTTATAGGTATAGGTCATCTGGATTGTTATTGAATTTGTTCATGTCTTGACCCTATGGTCAGCATATCCCAAATTGAGCCTTTCTTGAACATACACACCCTATATATGGCTGTGATTGGTTACTTTGAAGTTTAGAAATGTTGGAGGTAGATGAGAAGGATAGGGTACCAGCTGGTGGGAATCGGAAAACATATGCACGGTCTATTTCGTGGTCCGACAGGTCACCTACCAAGTCCAGTGCCAAACCACAATGGAACAGCAAAGCACGGGCTTGTTTGCCACCCCTTCAGCCTCTTTCCATTACTAGACCAACTGCTGAGGAGTGGCCTAGGGCTGGATCAGATGATCTTGGTGTATGGCCTAATCCCTCTACTCCTGGTGTAAGGCTTGGATCATTCAGCACTCATGAAGGTTCAGATACTAAGCAGGCTCCGCGAGAATTTGAATTCAAGAAAGATAAGCTTGCTTTCTTCAACAAGGAGTGTTCTAAGATTGTGGATCACATCTATTTAGGAAGTGACACTGTGGCAAAGAATAGAGACATTCTCCGTGAGAACGGAATCACTCATGTCTTAAACTGTGTAGGGTTTAGTTGTCCTGAATACTTTAAGGATGACCTTGTATACAAGACACTTTGGCTGCAGGATAGCCCCACTGAGGACATCACAAGTATTCTTTATGATGTCTTTGATTACTTTGAAGATGTTCATGAACAAGGTGGGAGTGTCTTTGTACACTGCTTCCAGGGGGTGTCCCGATCAGCCTCCTTGGTGATTGCATATCTTATGTGGAAAGAGGGGATGAGCTTTGAAGATGCATTCCAGCATGTCAAAGCTGCAAGAGGAGTGACAAACCCGAATATGGGTTTTGCATGCCAACTGTTACAGTGCCAGAAACGAGTCCATGCTCTACCTGTAAGTCCTACTTCTGTGCTAAGGATGTATAGGATGGCACCTCACTCCCCGTATGATCCCCTTCATTTGGTGCCAAAGATGTTGAGTGAGCCAGGAGCTGAAGGACTCGATTCTCGTGGAGCCTTCCTTGTTCTTATTCCTTCTGTTATATACGTGTGGATAGGGAAGCATTGTACCTCGGTAATGTCAGATAATGCCAGGGCTGCAGCCTTTCAGGTAATCCGCTATGAAAAGGCCCAAGGTCCTGTCTTAATTATCAATGAAGGCAAAGAGCCTTCTGATTTTTGGAGTGCGATTAGTCAGGAAAGCTTCTTTTCTGGTGGTTGTGGCAAAGAAAAGAACAAGGTGGAAGCCAGTTTATTAGCTGAAAATGACTTAATTACTGATAATATCAGCCAGTGTATTGGTCAAAAGAATGAATATGATCTTGATTTTGAAATTTTCTGCAAAGCACTCGCCGGTGGTGTTGTTCCACCTTTTCCATTGTCAGGTACTGAATCTGAGACATGTCTTCCCGCAAGACAGAATGGATGGAGTAGATTGAGACGGAAGTTTTCCAGTGGAATAATGAAAGAATTTATCACAGCTTCCAAGTTATACAGTCATACTGGCATAACAAGTCCTGTACTTGATAAGATAGACACCATTAAAGAACTCTCTCCTGCTTTGCCTTCATCACCTTCAAGTCCTCAGTGTGGATCACCAGATTCTTTCTCTTCTTATGCAACCAGTAGTCCAAGTTGGACAAAGGATCCTTGTAGAGATGTGGAAAACCCTGGTCTTGATACAGAGCCTGTGTCGCCATCTCCTTCATTCAGCTCACTTGATTCTCTCTCTTGTTTTCTTGTTAGTAAACCAAAGTCTAATGCCACATCCCCGTCACTCTCACCTTCAACCTCAGATTACTCCAGTTCTTTCACCTTTTCTCCCTCCTCTTCCAATTGGTCTGACTTGGCATACCTATCTGCACAGCCTTCACCCACGAGATTTGAACATGAGGATCCTAATTTTGTGAAGAATGATTTCTTCAGAGTAAGTTCATCTTTACTTTGTAAAGGATCACCCTTTCCAGCAGCAGAGGAAGCATTTCCAACCAGTCGTGCTCTTAGACGGGCAAACAGTTGTTTACAGTACAGAGAAACTTCCCCTTCACTAGCAGAGCGTAGAGGCAGTCATCCTCCTCCTATGATGATGTTACGTTCCAATGATGATTCCGCTCAAATTTCAGTGAAATTGGTGAGAACATCATCATTTTCTCTTCCTAATTTTGAAGATGATACAATGAAGTGTGTTGAGTGTGACAGCCTTAATGACGGAGATTTTGTTGATACTAGTAAAGAGGCGCTAATGTTAGATGCTGAGAATTCGATTACTGACAATCAACTCCAAAATGGAGTTCAACCTGTAGATGATGTATCTGGCAGTTTCAATGACCGTCCAATTGGCATTCCCATCCGAGTTGCAGAAACAACTGATTTAGGTCTTTACCAGTGGCCTTCTATGCATAAATTAGGCTTGTCTTCTGTGGTTTTCGATTCAAGGTCCGTTTATATCATAGTCATTCCTGACTTGAGTTTAGATGAAAATAGTTCCAGTAGTTTGTACATCTGGATTGGGCGTGATGTGCAATGGAAGGAAAGTTTAGATCAAGTGATCAACAATGATTCCATGTGTGAAGATAATCATGTCCATTGGGAGAAAGTTGGACGCGGTTTTATTATTCAGAAGGGCCTGGCCAATAGCTCTCTAGTTCAGGTACTTATTCTGCCTCATTTTAATTATAAACGAAACAGGATTTCCTTATGTGTTCGTTGTTACTTACTCATAGATGCAATCGTCCTACGTTAAGTTTATCAAGTGGACATTGATCTATTGTCATTTTTCACAAATCATTAATTAGAACTAATTGTTATTTAACTTGAATGCAGATAGTGAAAGAAGGTGAGGAACCTGAGCAGCTTCTTAAGCATCTGCCGCGTTTCTCATTTGACAAGGCATTAGATGTTGGGATCAAGTAGGTTTTGATAAAACTGCCGCGGATACCATCTGAGGTATGCAAAATCCTTGCTTTAGTCCTTCTGGCAAGGATCTTTGGTTAGTGAGCATCCCAAGCAGTAAAAGTCCAAGGTTTCTGCTTGTGTGATGTTGAATGATACAAAGAGAGGATTAGATTTCTCTCGTCGAAGGACATGTACAGGGAAGAAGTTGCTGTATAGGAGGAGTTGATAAGTATATATACTACTCTTGTTGAAAAATAAGTATACTGGTCCCTTTTCCCTATCTATACCATCCAACAACATTCAGTAACAAAAGGTGTAATGTAATAGTCCCTGCATTGGGACATTTAGCATTGTTACATACCCAAATTCTCTCAAGTGTTTTCTATCATAAATTGTTCAATGTAGATTGGGGCTTCTTTGGCTCCACAGCTTCTTCAATATTGGAATATGAACGTGCATGGATAACAAAGATATCAACTGGCTTTTTGCCTAGTAGAACTTTGAATAGAGTATGAAAAAATAAGAATATTTGAAGTTATCCACCAAAGAAAAATACTATACCACACTACATGTTGCATGTTGGAAGAAATAAAAATGGGTTTATTCCAAAAAATTGATTGGATTACTAATTCTTGAGTGCATTGTGACAACCCACAGAAATTGAAGAAATAGATTTTGATTATTAGGTTTTGTTACAGTGTCATGTTTCTGGGATATACCAGCGAAGGTAGAGATAAAATCTGATATACATAATTCTTCTCGGACTTCACTTGTGGAGTATATAGTATTGTAAACACTACTATTTTCAATTTTGTATGTAGCATGTTTCTTAGGATTTAAAGAGAGTAAATATGTGTAGGAAAGATGGAGGATTCAGGATGAAGAGGAAGTGGGGCTGAAGAGTGAAGAAGAAGATTAATTACAATCTTGGAATTATTTTTTAATTGAAGCATAAATAATCAATGTAATGAACACTGTAAGCTTGCAAAAATAATTAAATGAATCAACGAGACAAATTAGTCAAATATTATCTACATTAGTATTGTAATGAAGTAAAAACATCAAACAGAGGGAGGTAAGTGTAATATCGTAAGCTAGGTAAGTGAAATGAGGCCAAACCTAAGAGGTCTCCAAAATTATAAATAAAGGTACATCCGACACTTATATTTCATTCCAAAAATTTAACAGGATCCCAGAGTTTTACTGGAATGCAGATATAGAGCTTTTCATATCCTTTAATTTCTTTACACTAATAAGCAACCAAAATTTAAGAAACAGTACATAAAGGGGTGCATCAACAACTCCAATTATACACTGCAAACCTTCCTGGGTAATTTCATGATCGAGAAGTTAAAACATAGTTAATTCTCTCGTTAGTGAGAATTTTGCAAAACTTAAAGAGAATGAAACGGGTTAATATACGATAATATGAACAAAATATGCAACTGCAACTTCATCTTATATTTTCTTTTGGGATCTAAGGAAGGCCATTGTAGGGCCTAGCGCAGTGCCTCTCATGGGTCGATATGACCAAGGGCTCTTTCCAGTACTTGCCTTATCCCAATTACTTTCCTGAGCTAATTCTGCCTTCTTGGACTTTAGAGTATCACTGAATTGCTCCCACAGGTTTACTCCGCCATTTTCTGTAATTCAAATTGATCATTGGTGTGCATAGTCAGGATCTAGCTATGAAATTAGACACTATAATGGATTCCAAAAATCACTACTCATCTCAAGAATCCGTAAAAGATTAGTTCACACCTGAAGGGGTAGATCGTGTTTGTTTTCCATTGCTTACTTCTCCAGCTCCTGTAATAGTAAAATGTAAGGTCACGAAAGAAAATGAATAGTACCAAGATTTTCATGTTTACATCTCCCAGCTTTAACAATCCCATTCCTTAAGCATGCATGGGAAAACAACAAAAATTACCAGGAACTGGAGTTTCATTTTTCTTTTTACTGCTTCCAAGCACTGGAGTGGACTCATTGGCAGCAGAACCCTCAATAACCCCTTCATGTACTCCTTGATCTGGAGTACTATTCATCAGACGAACTTCAAGAAGCGCTGAAAATTCTATCTGCAAAAAGGCGTGGTTTGTATTGAGAACAGTCACATGCATTAAACCTATGGACTCTGCATCCTAGAGGATGGCAACATAAATTCACACGAAATATGCATAAATATAGATCACCACGCATAAGAGTGAGTCAATTTTACTGAAGTACCTCCAAAGATCCGTCTTCATTATAAATAGAGCTATCTGGTTGCTTTGAAGACTCATCCTCAGTACAAATGACTGGAAATTCAGCTACTGGCATCAGCAAAACTCTATTTGCTTCAGAATTATACGATGATATTTTCCCAACCTACAGCAGAACACCAAATTCACAATCATGATGTACATCAATCAGAAGTACATGATATGATGGAGACAACTTATACCCGATAGGAGGAAACTTCAGGGGTCCAGGTTGATGATAACTCAAGCAGCCGATATGCAATCACAAGACCTTCCTGCCAAATTAAAAAACAGTTTTTCTAAATACAAAATTGTGGTCACCCAAATCAATACATCAACCACCCAATGTCCGGAGTTTTGGGTAGTGTAGATTGTCAGCTGCTTTGTGTGAGTCTCATTAGTCTAAAGTTAACAGCAGATATCAGTGCAACAGATACTGAAGGCTACAGATGCATTAAAAAACAAGAACAAACCTTGGGCTGGCCAGAAAGAAAAGGAAGCGTATTGAAGTCAATTGATCCATTGAAATGAGGCTCCTTTTCACCATTCAACATCTCAGGATGTTTTTTGTTTGAATCTAGAGAATCATTCTTTTGGGAAAATGAAACATTCTCTTCGCCCCAGTTCTGTCTATTACGATTCATTATCTCGGGATGTTCTTTGTTTGAACCGAGAGAATCATTCTTTTGGTAAAACAAGTTTTTCTCTTGGCTCCATTTCTGTCTCTCACGGTTCATCATATCAGGATGTTCTTTGCTTGAACCTGGAGAATCATTCTTTTGGGCAAATGAAATATTCTCTTGGCCCCATTTCTGTCTTTTACGATTCATTATCTCAGGATGTTCTTTGTTTGAACTAAGGGAATCATTCTTTTGGGAAAATGAGTCTTTCTCTTGGATCCATTTCTGTCTCTCACGACTCATCATATCAGGATATTCTTTGTTTGAACCTAGAGAATCAGTCTTTTGGGGAAATGAAACTTTCTCTTGGCCCCATTTCTGTCCCTTTTTCTTGCTCATCATACCATTCCACTTGAAACTTTCCTGCATGTAACTTGGAAATTTATTACGCAAGAAGAGAAAAGTTATCCCATTAAGAAACACATATATTTCATTTCATGAAACATGCCTATCACTAGTCATGTCTGACACACTGTAACCTATGTCATTATGCTAATCAAAGATGATGCATTTTTCAGCAGAAAATGTGTCAAATAACTTTTACCAAAGGAAACCAATTTGCTGGTTTTTGCACCATCACATCTAGAAGGAATACTTTTAACATTTTTGTATGATTTCAGTACAGAAACGAATTATCTAATCGAAGAAAAAGGGGAAAAGGGAGGACCAAGCATCCTACTGAAGATAATTAAATACCTATACAGCAAACAGTGGCCACTTTGTAGAGGACAAACATGTCTATGCAATGACAATTAGTGAAGCAATTCTAAAAAATACACCAACAATGAAATACAATAGAAACATTATAACGATTGCAACAGATGAAACACAAATATTCAAATGGATGAAAATAGGAATGACAGATTATTATCCTTTCTCCAATCTGTTAGTATAATACAACATATAGCATTTGTTATCCAACATCTGAAATGTGGAAAAAACCAATACGATTAATAGCATTATGCAAGCTTCTAGAAAATATATATGCATGACTTAGTTTTGTAGCACAATCTCATTTTCTGGTAATGTTCATCATCGAAAAATTATGTGTAATCCTCCCATTTTCTCCCGCTTTATCTTTCATGTAACCTTCCATTAAGCCTTTAAGCAATACAAGGTTAAATTATTATGGCTTGACCCATTGGGATTCTGCACAAGATATTCTTTACAAATGGTATGCTCAAAAACTTGGATTTCAAGATTTAAAACTCTTCTTTCAGAATAGAGATACAACATTCAAGAAGCAATCAAGAAAAAGAGCATTATAGAACAACTTGAGCAAAACGTACCATTTCTTCTTGACTCTGCTTTGAAACTTGTTCTGCAACATCCAGAAGATATATCCATATGTTAGCTCTTTTCCATAAAATTAAAAAAGATACAAGACTGACAACATTGAATCAGAGTCATTTTTCATAGAGGAAAAAAAGAGAATCAGATTCATTTTCTAGAGCAGGCAAGGAATAATAATACACAATCGTGAATCCCATCACCTGCAAAAAAGAGGAGAGGAAGCAAACAAGGAAAATCAATAACTGATAAGGAACTACAAGTTATATTAAATCAAACCCCACTGCACCAGTCATATGCCGCACCGAATTTGAGCATCTTATACCGATTCCCTTGGCGGACAGAACAAAGATTAATGCCAGTGACAAGCACCAAAATTTTGACCCACTTTAACTTGAATCAGCTTATAATTTGAATCATTTGATAAAATACAGGATTGCATAATAGTTACTGAAGTGGGAGAGAGTTACAGGTTAATATAAATATGTCTGTATTGGAAGACCATGTAGTCTAAACAAAGAGGGGTACAAGACCTTTTCCAACAGGTTCAAAGCGAATATGCCCAGGCCTTATTTCAACTGGAACAACTTCATCTTCTGAGTCACTATTTTGACATGATTGTCCACATGATTTGCTTTTCTCTTCTGCTTGCTTTTCTTCGTTTGTATCTCCATTCTTATCTTCACTATGGAATTGCTTCCTATGCAGCTACATACTCATGTATTGTCAACAGAAACAGAAGTATATAGCAGATAAATAGTTTGTTTATGATTGATCACTCACAAGTCCCTTTGGTTGGCCAGTTACCTCTTCTTTTTTAGTTTTAGTTATCTGCTGCTTCCCATTTCGCTGCAAAGTTTGTTGAGTCAAGTTTCCAGTACATGACGCAGAAGTAACAGGAATGTATGTTTTATCAATATACATTACTACTCACGTGACCATTAGCCCCGTCATTCAATCGCCCCTTTGGTTGGCAGCTAGGCTCTCCCTTTCCAGCTTTAGCCTGCATTTCTTTCCAGTTCCGCTGAAAAATTTACCCAGCAATAGTTACATTGTATGGCAGTAATATTTGACATATTTGCACCATTAGATCACTTACCAGCCCTTCCGATTCAGCATCTGCATTCTTCTCCTTAATTTTGGCCATCTCTCGCAACCATCGCCTTTTAGCAGATTTTCTCTTGGCACTTCTACTGGGGCCCTGACAAAGAATTGACATTTTAAGTACTTGAAGACAATTAATCAGATCTTAAAAGTAAATTTGAGAAATGCAATCGCCATGATTTTATGTTTATTTTGGATACATGAAGGTAAAGTTATCAGCGTACAGTGCGTCTATACTAATACACAAAATAAAGCAAATTAAACCACAAACAACATCCAGCTAGCCAAAAAAACACTATTGTACTAGCTTCACAATGCTATATAGTTTTTTAATACACAATGCCACCAAGATAATTAAGGTAACAACATCATAAATGATTAGCACAAAGGGAGAGTAAAAGTAGGAAAACATTTACAAAAAGGTCTAGTACCCCATTACAAGGATCCCAAGATGTCTAAAATAGAAACTACATCTGAGAAACCTTCTTTACACAAAAAGTGAAATTTCAAAATACAATTCATCTTAATCTTCTGCTCAGTGCTGACAATGTCTACAGAACATCTTGTTTCTCTCCCTCCAGATGGTCCATCAAATGCATCTTCACATTAGACTCCACTAGCTCTTCTGCTTTGCCATACTCCCAAGGATCATTCCAACTGGTTAGTATTTGCCCAGTTGTTCTAGGCATAGTCCATTTTCAAACATTTCATACTCATGAATAGTTTCCATATAATGTCAGTGACTAGGCAGTGCTAAAAGCCTAAAACAGATGATTGTTGGTTTCATCTTATTTCTCACACAAAAAAAATCGAGAGCAAATTGCAACCCTTCTACTTTAGGTTATTTGGGTCTGAACATCTGTTACCGCTAGCAAACAAAAACATACTACCTTCTAGGGTATCTTCAACTTCCAAATGTGCTTCCAGTGCCAACAATCTAGCTGCTGTCTAGGTCTGCATGAGAGGACTTTTACAGTGCAAATACCTTTGCTATTCTTCTCCAGATTAACTGGTATGCTTGCAGAGAAGTGCCCTTAAAATTCTCCAGCATTTTAAAGAAATTAAATGGCTTCCTGATTTCCCAATCATTGTGAAATTTTCTAAAAGTTAGGTTCCATCCATTTGACTTCACACCATGGCTACAGTTGCATTCTGGTGTTGTATCCAGCTATTATTTCAGAAAGAGGTATTCAGGCCATTTCCGATCTGATGATTATTTACAAAAAAGGGCCAAAGGATCCTGATTCACTTACATACACTTACGCCCTAAGTGGAGGACACCATTTTTAAGCACCAAGATCCTTCAATCCCATATATTTTACTGACTGACCATCTCCATACAGCATGAACCGCCACTTGGAATCTTCATAACTATTTCATCAGAAGACACTTGTCGTGTTGCCTCGGGTTCCTTTACCTACCAGCCTCTTGGGATTTCATTTCACCAAAAGAAAATTTGAGGAAACAGAAGGATACATTTTGAATATCTACAGGCAAGTGGCACAACCGCACAAGAGGGGGGATTTTAATCATGTGGGATAGCAGAATTGGGAAAAGAGAGCTCATATGCACTGGTATTCACTCGTTAACATGTAGCTTCAAAGCAGTGGCACCTCTCATGGTGTTTAACTGGAGTTTATGCTCCAAACTCTAGAAGAAAAAGACTCGATTTATGGAAGGAAATTGGAGCAGCCAGGGAATGTGGTGACTATTGGTAGCTTGTGGAGATTTCAACAAAACCAGATTCACCTCTGAAGAGAAGAATGCCACTCACGTTCCAAAAGTAAGCCAGATTTCTCAAATTCCATGGAGGAAATGGAGCTGATAGGCCCTCCTCTCAATGGTAGGCAATTCACTTGGGCATGGGAAGGAAGTCAGGACTCAGCAATCTAAGATAGAATATAGAAATATCCAATATACAATTCTTCCTAAGGTCATCACAGCTCACTGGCCTATATCCTTGAGATGCGGGAATTGGGACAATACTAAGTCTTATTTTAAATTTGAAAGCCGGTGGCTAAGAGTGGATGGTTTCAGAGAGCAGGTTACATACTGGTGAGATCCCTTCGAACCTTAAGGTAGACCAGACCACATTCTAGCAAGTAAGTTTAAGGCTCTGAAGATCAAACTAAAAGAATGGAATCTGATTATTACGGGGAACTTGACAATGAAAAAGAACAACATTATCAATCAAATGACAGTGATTGACAATGCACAACGATAACAAAATCTAAAAAGTGGCTTTAAAAGCTAAACTCTCAACAGAACTTGATGAAGTGGCTATATATGATGAAGTACATCGAAGGCAAAGATCCAGATTAACAAAACTACAAAATTCTGTCAAAGATCTCCAAATGTTAATAAGAGAAACAACTATATTGACCACCTAGTGGTTGAAGGAGAATTTAGTGGAGACTAGAGATATCAAAGATGAAATAATCAGGTTCTACAACCAGATTCATACAGAAACAGAGGCTGAAACCCGGAGGCCTGGTTTCAATTTCACACAGAGGAGTGATTTCTGAAGCCACTGAGCAGGAAAGGGAATGGCTTCAGGGGCCTTTTGAGGAACAGGAGGCTCTGGATGTAATCAAGTTATATTCCACTAACAAAGCTCCAGGCCATATGGTTTCAACATGAGTTTCTGCACTCCTTGCTGGGATATTACAAAAACAGACATCATGTCGGCAATCCAGAACTTCCACATCCAAGAGTTCTTTCAAAAGAATTGTAATGCTTAAACAATTGACATTTCAGAAAAATGTTTTTTAATTGATTTAGCAAAAAAGTAAGTTCTAATCTATTGGATGGACCTAGTGAAAATAAATTGAAAATGAGATCCACCATGCTCTCCTAGTCCTTAAACCCCTCCAACCCCATCCCTCTTTCACACAGCCCTTGAAAGATGCCCCCAACAGTTTATTGATTGAGCTTGATGACATTTACATGAACCCATAAACTAGCCTTTTCCTGCACTTCCTCTTCACGGGATGTATCATCAATTTGAGCAAAGAAAGCTAGATACAGTATCCCAGTTGTCCTGTGATATCTACTCCACATGTATCTTCCCCCTCAACGTGAGCTGTTGCTTCAATTTCTTCAATCAGTTTCAGCATTTGGTCGTGCTTGACCACTCTGCTTAGACTACTTTGAACATTTTGGATTTAATTCCTCAGAGATTTAAGTCTCCATCCTCATGCAAACTTCTAGATTTTCCGCTGATCGTCAAGTACATCGGCTCCAAGTCCCGGGTTGATGAATAGACTCGATAAGAGGCTCTGGGGTTAATCTCTTCAAAGAAGAGTTCAAACCCAGATCAGGACCAACTTTACTAGGCCCATTTCTTTATTTGTTTTGACCGGGGTAATCTAGCCGGATTGCCGGATTGCCGGATCACCCAAGGAACCACAAAACCCACTCTTCCCTTTGTAAAAATCCATAGTAGGTTCCATTTGTGAACCTACAACATTCAAATTCCCATGAGAGCATGTGCCAACTTATATTAAGCCCCTCTGTTATGTCCATCAGTTCTTTAGCTAATGGACAAAAGAGCTTAACCCCTTTCCCCTTTGTTGCTTCGTTCTCAAGGATCCGGCAGCAGCTCTCCTAGAGTTACAACATCGTCTCTCATGCCAGCCCCAACTCCCTCTCTGTCACCCTCCTTCTCCGATACATATCTGAACATAAGTGGCTTTGCGCACCAGATTGGTTGTGTATATATCAGATTCCCATCGGCTATGTCGATACTGTGAGGTATTTTTACCTGCTGGACCTCGTACCCTGATATGCGCTCATTGAAGATAAATTTTAGCTCTGTCTCCTCCTCATTTTCCAGCCAACCCCACACGTGTCTCCTATCTCCTTCATCACCTTCTTGTTCCAACGATGTAAAGGAAAACCTAAACTCCTACTCCAAAACCAGTCAACTATGGTGCTTGAGTGTACCGCATCCTTCGTCGGATACCACCAATCAAGTTATAAAGAAGACTGTCTTCTCCAATCATCCATCAACACAATTTCAGCAGCTTTCAACTTTCCTCAACTTGAACTCAAAAGAT
This sequence comes from Solanum lycopersicum, assembly GCF_036512215.1. NCBI lineage: Eukaryota > Viridiplantae > Streptophyta > Magnoliopsida > Solanales > Solanaceae > Solanum > Solanum lycopersicum. The sequence goes on along the minus strand of NC_090804.1, from coordinate 7,487,401 downwards.
AAAATGGAACCCATTCATATCATACACCTGAATGTTCAGGGCTCCCTTCCAACACCATTGCGCCTAGTTTCTCACCTCATTGCATGAAGGGATCTCATCCCCAGCACAGAATCAACCAACTAACCACCTGCACAGAAGATCTGTATTATCATCTTGAGAAGATACTTTTGTCATAGTGATCTCTGTATCCACTAGCATCTTCCTTGGGTCCCTTTATTTATTACAGAGCTTCCTTAAAGTTCCCCTCCCCTTCTGTAATTTTATGTATGTATCTCCACTTATAATAAATGCTCCTTGAGCACCTGCTTTTATGCTAATAAAATCTTCAAAAATTTTAGCAAGAATCCCCTACCCTTTATTAAATTTATTCTCTGAAATAATGACCTCAGAATTCAGAGATACCAAGTCCCTTGACAGCTATAACAGAAATGAACCTTCAATATTTGTTAAACTTAAAAGTTTTACCCATATTCTCTGAGGTTCTCCAAGTCTTTTGCGGACCTAAAGTAAGGCACCTTTGCTCAAGGTAAGCCTCCTCAATGAAAGTCACGCACTTCTCACCCAATCATATGACACTTCTGACTCTGAAATGGCTTCAGTAAGGTCATAAGATTTTCACCAAATCTTTTATAGCATTTGTTTTCCATTGAAAGAAACAACAAAGTCGAATAGAGGAAAAGAAGACGAAAAATGAGGAAGAATGAGAGATTCTGGCGACCAGACACCACCAAGAAAGAAGTCTGTAGGATCTGCAAGGGACCTTTCCGAAGGTTACCTTGGGAAGAGTGCCTGGGAGCATTTTTTGAAAAAAAAATTGCTACTGCTCTCTTCTTCATTGTTTTTCCGCATGACTTCTTCACTACTGTATTATTTCCTTTACATACTTGTTTTTTGAGATGCTTTACTTGAGCCAAGGGTCTATAGGAAACACCTTCCCTACCTTCACCAGGTAGGGGGCTGCATACACACCCTCCCCAAACCCTACTTGTGTGATTACATTGGGTGTGTTGTTGTTGATGATGATGTTCGGCCAGCTAGACTGCTACAGCCCACAAGCATAGGGGTTGGGTAATCCTCCTGGCCAAGGTAGGAGAGATGGATTCACACTGAGTGTTGCAGTTGGTAAAAACCTGGATTTTCCGGTAGAGACTCCTGGCCTCAACCACTCAGTCATCCACTTGGGAACATACATCATATGATAGAGTGAAGCCATCTTATTGAGATACCATTTCCATATTCCATATTTTACATCTCATAGAAATCTAAGAATCCTTTGTTCTAAACCATGATTTACAACTGCATAAACCAACTATTGTATGTCCCCTTCTGCTCAATATACCCATGATCTCTTTAGGTGAAGATGAGAATATTACCTCTCGAACACGTTTAATTCCGCTCAAGATGTTGAACCATACTGGCAAATAGAAATAAGTTATGCAACTATAGAATCTGATCAATCTTATGGGAGTTTGACAAAGAGCAAGTGCCCCTTATTGATAATTGTTGTGATATCTAGCCTTTTTGATTAAGTGTCTCATGCATAGTGAAGTTCAAATATTAATCTAACTGCTTTCCACAGATTTGTGACATAGATCCACCAAAATTTAGGATTTTCTCCAAAGTCCTTCCACCAATAGAATGATTATGTAAAGAATTGTATATGAAGGAAAAAACAAAAGATGGATGAAAAAAGACAGCTATGATGAACCTTTTTTTTAGTCGCATCAGAGTTGGGGGGCACCTCTATATTCTCCACGCCATTTTGTTGAAGCGCGTGAGTTCTACAAAAAGAGAGAAACTTTGAAACAAGGGAGACATCAAATACATTCATGCAAGAATAAAAAGAGACTAAACTCGCATTTGCAGATGCCTCTACCAGGCAAGAGACAGAGAAGGTATACATTTCACGAAAGTGTGGAGGTCTCCACAGCAAATGATAAGCAATCTTCACAATTTTATACATAGATCTCACATTGTACTTTATAATTCTGATAACCCCGTTAAGTGTGATAAATACTAACCTTGTCAAACGACCCCAACCAAAAGTTAGAATTAGGGACAAAGAATTTGAAATAATATGGAGCAGAAAAACAATTCAAAAATTCACCTGCAGAACCTGCACTGGTAAACATATAAGCCTGGCAGGGAAAGATGGGTTGGTTCCTTTTAAATAGAACAGTGAAGTCCAAACTCCAAACACAAAAAAATATTATCCGTACAATAGAGCGACACAGTGATACAGAAAGAAACTAGAAAACGCATACGTAATCAAAGTACCAGGAAATGGAACTATGAGAGTCAATACCTTCAATTTTCTATTAGTATATTTATGAAAGAAACGGATCCTCAAACAAGAAATGACCACACAGCCAGTCCAAACAGTAATGCACCAAGAAGGTTTGCAAAAAGAGAACATATACCCAAAAAATATACTGTAATAATTCATAGAAAGAACTAATAGCTTCCAAAGGACATACTTCTTCGTGCTGGGTGTGATATGACTGTCCTCATTACTCTCAGCATTTCCTTTATTATTCTCCATATCTTTGTTATTTGAATCAGACACCTTCTGTTTCTTTCTAGTAAGATCTTCTTGTTTCTTGGTCTGCTCATCAAGCTTCGCCTTAACATCAGAACAGTGTTTCTTTTTCCTATGATGAGCAAAGATTTAAAAAAGTCATAATACTTACAAAAAAACGATCAAGGATACTTACAAGGTGCATTTAAAGCCACAAATCTAGGCAAGTCAAAAACACCAAAACGAGAAATCAAGAATTACTTTGAGCTAGGAAGCATTTCTGATGCTTTTCTTTTTTTGGAAATTGCATTGCCAGCCAAAGCATTTTCCTGGTGCGAAGTATCTTTCTCTGGTTCTGCCTCTTCCTCCTTTTCAGACTCATCTTCAGTCTCTTCGCTGTCACAAGACTCATAACATCCAGCACCACGATCAAATGCCTCATTTGCCAATAACAATGGTCCACCCTTTAAAGGTTGCTTCTCAACAATTTGGAGTTTTTCAACTGCATTGGGACCATTATTTCTTTCGACAGCTAAAATCACATTTGGTCCATTATTTCCATCGATAGCTAAATGCCCTCTTTTCTTCTTCACGCTAAAAGTAAAAACCATATTAGAACATTCAATCTACATGAGAAACAGAGAAACCATGAGAGACAAATTTAAAAACAAACAAAAACCTGACTACATCTTTGTCCTCCAAAATACATGTTGACTCAAAAGGAGGCAAGACAAAACCATCCATCTGCATGCGATGACAAGACAAGACAGTGAGGACCAAGACAGCGAAAATGTTCTTTTTAGTTAGTCTAACAACACAGTTAACCAAGCATACCAGAGAACATAGCGCTCAGAGAGGAAACCCACAGCACTGAATTAAAAAAATGATAAGCTAGGAGATACAGTTGAAGCAAACAAAGCAGTAATCAGGAGGAAATAACTGAAGAACAGAAGGAAATGTCAAAAAGAAGTTTATTTTTAACTTAGGATACATGCAGAAATCAAAGAAAATATTATGAGACACTTACAGAGACAATAGAAATCAATCAAGCGAACATGAGAATCATAGTGCTAAGAAAAGAAAATCGACTAACACTCAGGGTGCATTTGGCATGGAAGAAGACATTCTCCATAAAGTTAGTGCTTGGTTAAGGTTGAGTTACTTGACTATACCCTTATCCATAACATTGGGAATAACTAACACTCAGGGTGCATTTGGCATGGAAGAAGACATTCTCCACAAAGTTAGTGCTTGGTTAAGGTTGAGTTACTTGACTATACCCTTGTCCATAACATTGGGAATAAGAATAGGTTTTGGTGTTACTTTCAAGTCTCAAAAGTTGACAACAATGCCATTTGGTTCAAGCAAGTAACTGTGGAGAAAGAACTAAGATATTTGTAAGTGAAAACAACTTCCTGCAATAAGTGAACAAAACCATTTTATGAAAAATATTCCTCCTGCGAAAATATTCTCCACAATTCAAGGTAACCAAGCACTACAAATGATTTCATCCAGGAAAGCATTTTCCAGTCAAATCATTTCCTCCATATCAAAGACGCCCAATTCAAAAACTACTCTAAGGCAGGGGTCACAGTTGAAGCAAACAAAGCAGCAATCAGCAGAAGAAAAAACTCAAAACCCAAAAAAGCTTCATCTTTTCTTCTTTTTTTAAACTTTCGGGAACATGCAGAGATAGAAAGGAAGGAAGCAGCTACAGGCACCAACAAGATTGAAAAAAAAAAAAAGAGCTATAGGCCATACTTAAGCAAACAAAAGAAGTAAACAACTCAAGAATGGAAGAAACATTAAAAAAAAATCAACCTTTTTTCAACTTAAAAGCACATGCAAGGATAGTATAAAAGAGATAGGCAGTGAGTTTCAGAGACATTTTACAATAAGGAATCCCAAAATGATAAGCTAGATGACATAACTGAAAGAAACAAAAGGGGCAATCAACAGGAAGAAAAGAAATCCAGAATGAAACAATACTTAGATAATTTCGTTAACTTAGGGCACATGCATATGTTAACATTTGCAATGCATTGCTCAAAGAAGCAAAACCCACAACATCGGATAATAGCTTAATAAGCTAGAAGCATCAATTGAAGCAAACTAAAGCAGTAAACAACAGAAAATTTTCAAGAACAGAAGAAAACATTTTTTAAAAAAATCAAATTTTAATAAATCTAGGACTTGCAGAGGAAAAGAGAGTTACAGAGAGGAGGATGCCATTAGGACAAGAATCATGGAGCTGAAAAGTGTGGAGAAGATATGAAGAAAGATCAGAAACAGTTCTGTACTGTTGGGGTTTGAGAAGAAGCCAAGTTTTTACGAAACCCTCAGATTTCTGCAGGTCGCTGAGAATGTCAGGGTCATTGAACGACAATCGAAGCCTAACGCCCTCCATTATTGCTCATGCAAGAGAAAGAATCCGGCTTTGGAGCTTTTGCAGATGAATTGTAGCTACACTCTTTTCACTTCCCTTTAGTTAAACCCTGGCAGCTTCCGGCATAAACCTCCCTAATTTGCCAACTACTCCGTTTTACCTTTTATTTTTTCTTCTTTGTCCCAACTTACGAGTATAATGAGTTAATTGGATATCTAAATTTATTTATTTATTTATTTTTCTTCACCGTCTGTTTAGATTGACTTATGCTTCGTAAAAGTTATAAATTATAATTTTTAACTTATGTATATGATTTATTTTAATACTTTGATTTAAAATAAGTATTTATAAATATTTTTTAATTTTACTCAAACATTTTAAAATTATGTAAAAGTTATTTTAACTTAAAAACACTTAAAATAAATCGATCCAAATGGACACTCAATCTCAAAAAAAAAATATATATATATATATATAAAAAAGTTACATTATAAATAATATATAAAATAAGTATTTATAAATATTTCTTAATTTTACTCAAACACTTTAAAATTATGTAAAATCTATTTTAACTTAAAAACACTTAAAATAAATCGATCCAAATGGACACTCAATCTTCAATAATATATATATATATATATATATATAACTTTTGTTTGTTATATTTTAAGGTTATATATATTCTTGTGTTAATTTTTTGGCATTATATATACTCATAAGATTAATGAATGAATATGTGGCTTCATCAAAATGATGTTGCTTGGAATTATTTTAGTTATTACACATAAATTAAGAATTGTCCATTTATCATAATCTAATTCATCGAGGTATCTTAATCACCTAACCAAGTATAATAACAAAAAAATCCTTTATATCATCTTATTCTTTTGGTATCGCTTTAAACCAACAAATGTTGTCTTAGGCTTTCAGCTCAATTCAACTAATTTTAATTACTTTTTAATAGAATAACATTGTTTCAACATGATTAACAAATTAGTCAATTTTAATGAAAACCATAATTGTTCATGGCACTTAAGGGGTTTTGGCCCCAGTCAAGCCTCACGAGGCCCTATTCTTGCCCTCATCATGTTTAAACTTTTGATTCAACAAACTTAATGTCTAATCCAGTACAAGAACAATCTTTTTTGAACACTATGCAGGTGGTAGTTGTTACTATCACAAAAAATGTGAGATTTTTCTTCGTTTCAGTTCAACTTTTTTAATTTAATAATTTTTATTTAATTTGAGTAGTTTGACATTTCTTTCTTCGATCGAATTCACTATTGAAGTGCATTTATATTGCCAAGAACTTTGACTTTTCTCTTTCCATTTAAAAAAAAATTAAATAATTCTTGATCATGTTGTGACCACTACTAGTTATTGTTTCTCCTTGGTACGATTGGTCGTGAATCTCTTTTCTTTTTCATTATACCTCTCTATCAAGATGAATTAAGATATATGGGTCACGAGTTGGTTCATACGTGGGCTACACTGTGATGAATGATTTTTTAATTTATGAATAAAAATTAAAATAATTTTGGATTGTTATAAATACATTGAATTAAGTGGATTGTCCATTAATCTCATCATAAACTTATCCTTATCATGGATATGTATGCCTTTTGGTTGATTTCTCTACGTATAAATAGAGATATCATTCACCATTGTAATACACACTTGAATAAGAAGAAAATTCTTCTTCTATCTACTTCTCTTGTTTTCTTCTCTTTATGATTATATTCTTATGAGCTTGATTTTATAACACGTTATCAGCACGAGTCTCTATCTAATTGAGAGTGAGTTCTTCTTTTTCTTTAGCTCATATTTTGGTTGATCTCGTTATGAAGATCAAAGTATTATATGCATAAAATCAGGTATGTATTTTCTAAAATATTTTATGATTTAGAATAAAATAGTGTTCAGTCACTAACAATTATCAGAAACCGAAGACATATACTACTATTGGTTGAATATGACATGCTATACAAAACTTCTTAAATGAAAGAAGGTATAAAATTTTAATAGCATGAGTTTGAATATTATGTTGATTGTTTTGAAAGACTCAAAGAATAAATCATGTTGTACTTCGATTTATTATACCGTTGGTTAAGGGTAAGACGATAGATTCAAGTTTCATCGCACCAAAAGGGTAAGACATCAGGTTAAAGTCCGGATGCACCATAATAAAAAATATTTAAGGATAAGACGATAGATTCAAGTTCTATCGCATCAAAAGGGTAAGACATCAATTAGAGTTTTGATGCACCGTGATTGGGTTCAAGTCCCATAGAATTATGGCGTACACGCCTTATATGGGTAAGACATTGAGTTTGAGCCAATGCACCATAGCGATGATAAAATGATGACTAAGAAAAATAATATATTTTTTATGAAATGTCTTGAAATTCATGATATTGAATTTGCTCCATTCCTTGAAAAGAATGTGGTAGCAACATGTGATAACTCTGAAATTCGCCTGTTGACTTGCTCCATTTAATCATATGAATGTGGTAGCAGTGAATGATTAGTCTGAAAGATGACAAATAATTATTGATATGAATAAGGGCGTGGAGGAACAGAATTATAATAGTCATCATTGTATTAATGATAAAAGGAAGAACACTATGAGTTCTTCAAATAGTCCTTCAAAATCTGAAGACAATTTTTATTATCAAAATGATATGAAAGGTCATTAGACTTGTGAATGTTTTCAACCCAATAATTTGACAAGTTTATAAATCCTCTATCATGATATAAGAAGTTAAAGTAATGGTACACTTGATCCTTCAAACTGATGTTGAGGCGTGTCATGGAAATATGATGAATTTTAAAGCCATGATAATGTGCTTATAATGCAAATTTATGAAGTACATATAAATAATTAGTCCATTCCTTGAAGAGAATGTGACTTGTGATGAGTATTGTGAATGCTCGACCATTTTATAAGAGAATGGGTCCAGATGTGATAAAATCATTATAGGTTAGATATATGCCACAACTCACCTCTATGGAAGGTTTGAGAAAAAATGATATATGTCACTTCTCATCTCTATGGGAGATTTGAGAGGAAATAAATTTTATTTAGCAGAAATGACTAATTGTATTGTACGTTTTATACGTCACTATGGTATGTTTATTGTGAACTACCGAAAGGAAAAAAGAAAGAAATAGTTCTTGCCTATAGGGTTGTGGTCATTATTGTGTGGTAATACAAATTTGTCATTGATGGTGTACCCATGGTACAACAAAAGTAAAGCAAGAAAGACGCCTTGCTCGTATTGATTTTGACCATGACAATAATAATATAATTTCCTCCTTGAAGGAGATGCTCACCACAGGATGGTGTCATGCAATATGTGATAGTACACAAAATTAATTGCAAGCTCTAACGAGTTGTGCTATTATCAGAGGAATAATATTGGGGTTGTAGTAAGTCTCAAAAGAAACTTTTTACGTTTCGGATGAATTGAAAATAAATATTGAGACTATAAATCACTACAAGCGAAGAGGGTTATAAATATTTATGTAAAAGATTACCCCACTTTTTCTCTTGTTTGTTCCATACAAACATGTACATGCTGATGAAATCACATGTAAAAGTAAGTTATAAGTGTACTAAAATAAAGATCAGTTGGCATGACTGGTTGACCATTCCGATTAAATGTGATGCAAACGTGATTGAGAATTCAGGTGATTTATATGATGAAGAAATAAAGATTTTTCAAGAATTCTCTTGTGTTGCTTGTTCTCTTGATAAAATGATCATTGTACCAGCTAAGGTTGGGATTGTAATCCCCTAAAATTTTTGGAACATATAAAAGGGTGAATATGGGCCCGTTCACCTGTCATGTGGATTATTTGCAACTATATGATTGATGCATCTATGCGATGGTCACATGTATTTTGTTGTCAACTTACATATTGGTTTTTGTAAGGTTGTTTGCTCGAATTGTTAAAATTAAGAGCACAGTTCCAAACTATGAAATTATATTGATAATGCTGGTTGATTTAGCAGAAATTGTATGCCTCCAATTATAGCTAAATCATGGTTATTAGAACAAAACTCCCAAATAAGATTTGGTATGAGATAATTTTATTTAACACATAGCAACACATGTATGCATCAAACCAACAAGGTTTCCCCATTAAAATTGGTTCAGGGTCAGGAACCATATAATTTTCATCTAAAATGTTGAATGTGCGGTTATGATTTTAATTGCTCCACCATGCACAAAGATGAACTTCCAAATAATGTTGGAATAAATGTTAGATTTTCTAACATTAGGGGGAGAGATGATTGACAGTTGAAAATTATGTGTGAGGTTAATGATGAATTATCTAGATCCTCGTTAAATAAATATGTGAACTTAAAGTTTAAGTGATAATTCAGTTGCATAATGTTGCAAATCAGTTGCCAGATGATTCAGCTGCAAATGCTCCAATGTGAAGTCCTTGAAAGACAGAGTCTATGATACGCCGGAAGCGTAATAGACCCATCGATCCCAAATATAAAATTCCTTGAAGAAGAAAGGAGCAAATAATCAATATGGTCATGATAATGAGGCAAGTGCTATAAAAGAGCACATTGACCATAACACTTCATAAAATCTTGAAAAAAGGTTCAGGTACCTGAAATAATGAAAAATGAAGAGATCTCGATAAGTTATGTCTTATTGGAATCGATATCAGATAACCGTCGACGATATCTTTGATATGAGGTAGCACTCAATGATATAAATTATGACGAGGATCTTGAATTCAAATCTGTCATATAGTGTGGACAGATAAATGGTTGGCCAAGTAAAATGCACAATTCAAGTATATTTTGTTTCACTTAGAAAAGTGACATTTTGGACTGATAGTCCATAAATCAAGGTATAATGTCAGTGTGGTACAAATAAATTATTATGCGATAGTATAACCGTAAAATATCAAATACGGTTTGTGCCTTGGGGCATAAAGGTTTATCACAAAAATCCTGACATTATTGGAGATGTTTTCTCCTTTGGTGGATGCAATGAGGTTTGTTTTGATCTGGCAACATATGAAAAACTTGAATGCATGTAATGAATAATGGTAATGTCTAGCTAGACAATGAAGGTTAAATGAAAATCCTTGAAATAGTCGAGGTGTCTGAAGAATATAAGAGTTTGAAAGAAACTTTTTTAATAAAGTTTCAAGAATCCTTATATGGATTGAAATAGTCAAGGAAGAAAAAGGGTACAAAAGAATGACCTAATTGTCCTTTTATTTTTATGAAAAGGTCTTGCAAGATAAAATTTTGTCTTGACCTACAGATTGATAATTTGACAAATGAAATATATGTCTAACAGTGCACGTACATCGAAAAATTTTGATGCAATTTTATATGAATAAATCGCATTCATTAAGTACTCCAATCATTATGAGATCACTTGACATAAATGATGATTCAGTTTGATCTCAAAAGAAGAATGAAGAGTTTCTTGGTGATGAAACTCTATCTTGGTGCAATCAGGGCACTAGTAGATCTTACTAACAATATTTGACCAGATATTTGTTTTGCAGTAAATTTACTGGCAAGATTCAGTTTCTCCCCGATAAAAGGACATTGAAATGGTGTTGAACACATGATTGAATATCCTCGAAGGACCATAGTTATGGGTTTATTCTATTCCGAGGAATTCAATACAAAATTGATTGGTTACGCAGATGCAGAATATTTATCTAATCCGCATAAAGCTCTATCTCAAGCACGCTATGTGTTTGCATGTGGAGGCACAATAATATCCTGGCGATCAATGAAGTAAATGTTGCTATGCAGAAATAAAAGTCCTCCATGAAGCAAGTCAAAAGTGCGTCTGGTTGAGATAAATGACACACCATATTCAAGAAATGTGTGATTTTTCTTTGAAAAATAATATACCAACCACAACATACGAAGATTGGAGACATCATCACAATAAATTAAGTGATGTTTTAATCAGGGGAGTATAATACGCGTTGCACTCTTTTTCCCTTGACCGAGGTTTTTTTCCACTGGGTTTTCCTAGCAAGGTTTTTAATGATGCAACAAATAGTGCATATCAAAAGATATGTGTACTCTTTTTCCTTCACTAAATTTTTTTCCCAAAGGGTTTTTCCTAGTAAGGTTTTAACGAGGCACATTATCTATGGACATCCAAGGGGGAGTGTTATAAATACATTGAATTAAGTGGATTGTCCATTAAACTTATCATAAACTTATCCTTATCATGGATATGTATTCCCAAGGTGATGAATCTTTTTGGAATAGAAATGTATCTACTAATGTGACATTAAACATGGTGACCTTTTGGTTGATTTCTCTACCTATAAATAGAGATATCATTCACCATTGTAATACACACTTGAATAAGAAGAAAATTCTTCTTCTTCTATCTACTTCTCTTGTCTTCTTCTATTCTTATGAGTTTGATTTTATAACATGGATAAAGTTATTTAGATGATTTCACATGTCCATCCGTTAACCTTAAGGTTATACACAATTCAAAAGACTGACGGCAAGAATGTATATAACCTTAAAGTATAACAAAGAATATCTGTATAGCATTTATGATAGTTTGGGAGTACATTTATACTTTTTGTGTTACTGTTTTTTAGGACGTGTTTGGTCACGAGAGATGAAATTATGATTTGAAATCATATTATATGAAGTTAAAGTTTTATTTTGATATGCAATTTTGATTTTTTAAGTTGTATTTTTCTAATAAAGATTAAAAAAATCACAAGTTATGAAAACTATCAAAATCATCTAAATCTTAAACCAAATAAGCAAAAGTTCATAATAAAAAATATAATACACTAGCATAAAGCTATTTTAAAAATAATGATATAAATATTTATGTTATCTGAAGGTTAGTTTAATAAAAATTTACCAACAAACTAAATATGTAAGATTTCTTTCTCCTTCAATGACAACAATTAACAAAAAACAAATAAATAAGTTCATATCTTTTCACACAATTTTATCTATATTGAGTTAAATCACATTAATTACCTTATAAAAAGAAAAAAAATCCCAGTAATGATTCATTTATAGGACAAATTTAACTGTGTGGTTTACTTTCATTTTGATTTCTACATTTTCTTCCGAGTGGTTGATAAATTTGAAATTTGAAGAGTTAATTGCACAATAATTATGATCTATTCTGCAATTCAAATATTTTGTTTTGTTTTAAAAACGAAAATGCAAATTTGGATATATTACAATAGAGACCAGACAATTATCTACTCAAACTGCAGAGATATTAGAGTAGCAGATATGGAAGATTTAAGACAAATGAACAAGTTAGCAATATATTTTGCTTTCTCATCCAAAAATATGTTCTATTCTTAATCATAGTAATTTATAGGAGTACATAACAAGTAATTCTTTAAATTTTATAAATACTAGAATTTTTTTGCCCATGTAAATTATTCACTCTTTTAAAAATATATTTTTTTAAAATTAATATTTAGCCATACTTAGAAAAGGTTCATTTAAATTTATAATATTCACACTATAAGAACACAATAAAAGATAATTTCAATTTTTCAAATTCCAATTAAAGTAAATAATATTTAATTTCCATAATTATACAATCATTGGTATTTATAGGAAATAGTCAAATATATTACTATATTGTTGGAAACAATTTAAAATATATCCCTCGTTATAGTTTGGATTCAAATATACTTTTTACAATATACTATGATATAAATATATTCTTAATTTTAACAAAATAACATATATCAATGTAAAAATTAAATATCTCACTACTTATTTTAAATACTCAATTTCTTTAAGATTTTCACCAATTTAACCCATTTACATAGGGCCCGTTTGGATGGGCTTAATAAAAACAGTTTTAAAAAAGTACTTTTGAAAGTGCTGAAACGCAGTTATGCGTTTGAAGTTAAAAAAAGGTTGTTGATGTGTTTGACAAATAAGTGCTGATAAACAGCTTTTTAAATCAAAATGTCTGAAATACCCTTAAAAGTTGTTAACATAATAAAAGTTAATTAATTTATATTTTACAGCTATAATTAATTATATTTTGCTATCATTCACATATTTCTTTCTCATCACAAATTATTTATAAGAGGAATATAAACTTATTATAGATTTTAAAGATATATAATTTGAATAGATCAAAGAACGATTTAAGATTTTATTTTAGTTTCATCCATAGGTAATAATAATAGTCTATCATTCATATATTTCTTTATTATCATAAATTATTTATAAAAGGAATATAAATTTTTATTTAAATTATATGTGCAGCTTATTTTACATTTTAATATATTATAATTTGAATAGATCAGTTGAAAGATTTAAGATTTATTTTATTTTCATTTATTAGTAATAGTAATTGTCTATCATCCACACGTGAAAAGGGAAAAATAGAAGAAAGAGATGTTAGGGTTATGTGGGTAATTTGGAGATTGTATAAAAATATTAAGGGTAAAAAGATAAAAATGTGGTCAACTTAAAACAACTTATAAGCTGGAAAAAAAAGCACTCCTACCCCAACTTTTAACTTTTGGCTTAAAATAAGTTTTTTTTTTTTAACATAAAATAAGTTATTTTGAGGATTGCCAAACAACTAAATAAGTCAAAAACCAGCTTTTAAGTCAGTTTGACCAGCTTTTAAGCCGAGCCAAACAGGCTCATAGTTATTTTATCCATGCAAAATTTTTAATGAAATAAACACTCAATCAACACGAAACTCACAGAGGGATAACGATGGGACAGTATGCAGCGGGAGCGGAGCGGGTTGAATTTAACTCATAAGTTTTTAAATCCATTTTACCCAACCCGCATAATAACTTTTTTCATTTTCAACTCGCCTTACCCGTGTGGCATAGACCTGCCCCTATGAACCTGCTTGTATAGTTTTTTTAATATTTACTTTTTTTAGTTGAGTTTGAATAATAAAAATAAATTCATTTTTTAATTAAATTATATTAATTTAATAGGATAACAACTTTCAATTTTTTTAAAAAAAGATCAATTAACTAAAGAAAGTATATTATTTTTTATTGAGCTATTTTTATTTAATGTCATGAATATTTTAATAATTTTAAAGCAGTTATCTTAATAAATAATGTCCAACAATTTTATTAATATAAAAATTAAAATTAAATTTAAACCCACATAAAATCATATATATCCCAAACCATCCTATCCTATATTAATTTTTTTTTTAAAAAACAATTCAACCCATTTTATATCACCTTCTCGTACAACCTTAAACCCGTCATGCTCCATTGCCATTCTTAAAACTCACCCATAGTGCGGGGTCATATTTTCTCCACTTAAAAATTTCTTGCAATCATGAAGTGATATTTTTGACGTGTGAATCGATGAATTTATTTTTCATGTCCTTTCTTATGGAATTAATTTGTATCATACGGACACCTTAATATTTAAATTAAAATATCATAAGGTTCAATTTGTCAACAGATACACCAACAAAATATACGACTTGAAGCTGATTTTATTTTCTAAAATATTTTTATAGTCGAACTAAAATATGTAGATTTTAATGTCCAAATTTTATTTCATCAGAAATTAATTTATATTGCTTCATTATACTTTCTTCTTTTCAGAAAGAATGACCTAGTTTGACTTGACTCGTAGTTTAACAAAATAAAGAAGATTTTTGATTATGTGGTCTTAAATTAAAGTTATGTCAAATTTATAAAATTGTCCTTTAATCTTGTGGTCTTAAACATGTCACGTGAAAAATTATTACCAAAAAAAGAAAGATGTCATTCTTTTTAAAACAGACTAAAAAGGAAAGAAAAGGAGGTCATTCTTTTCTAAACGAAGGAAGTATGTAAAACTAAAATGATTTAGAGATATTTTAGCAAAAGGTAAAAATAAAATTGACAATGTGATATCTTAATTGAAGTTGTTTGTTTATATCATCATTGATTGTATATCTATTTTAAAATGAGTTCAAGAGCTTTCGATTCAAATTTGATCAATGTAGAAAATGAATGAGTTTCATAAAGAAATTATGTATTTAAGTTATTTAACTTTTAAACTGATATGTGTTAGTTTGTTAAAAAAAATTTTAGAATATATTTAAATAGATTCATAATATTTCATTTAATTAGCTGGATTAAAAACTAAATTGAGTATAAAATTATGAACTGATTAATTTTGTTTTTTATCGGAATTATTGAATGAAATGCTCATACTATTTTTATTTTTTTTGAGGTTGAAAAAAAACATTAGTCATATTGAAGGGGTTAGATCTCACATTTGAAAATATGAGGGGCTCTAAGTAAAACATTTACCCGTCAAAATGTACTATTTTTTAATAAGGTAAGTCAAGAGATCACCGATCTGGAAACTCAGCACTCTTTTACACACTGACTGATAATATAGCCGTTGCCGGAGCCGAAATTCTAGAAAATTCTCACTTACCCCGTCAACGTTAACTACTCGCCGGAGTACGGTGAAGCAAACTGGCGTTCAGTCCGAAGCGAGCAATGGCGGAGCTACGCCACTCAAGCTCGATCGGAAACCGAGTTACAGCGTCACCTAGGAAGCGAGACGACGTCACCGCTTCCTCATCTCCTTTGGTTCCTGACAGTGCTCCTAACGTTGATGATGACGATGATGATTATCGTGGTCGGTATCCTCGAGATCGGTTTCGTTCATTCCTCTCTTCGCATCTTCAACCTATTTTCCCTTTCTTCTTCCCTGATGAATCGAGGTCTCACCCTCACAAGTTCAAGATCTCGCTATTTCTGCTTGTTGTTCTCATACTTTCACTAGTTGTCCTGATTTCGTCCGTCGTACATCGTTTGGTAAGGCTTCATTTTATTGATCTTAAAACGCACACATAAACATTTGTATGTATCACATCTCAATTTGCTCACTGGAAGCGATATTTCTAGTTTATCAAAAGATTTTGCGGTTCTAATTAGTTTGAAGCTGGTATGTACTAGTTGAGATTATTAAGCCTTACATGTTTCTACTATGCTCTCTTAGTCCCGGTAGGAAAAAGTGTGGGATTTGGGGAAAGTTATTTTAAGAGAACATGTGATTTGACTCGGATGATAAAATATTTGTCAATGCTGGAATGAATGAATGGATTGGTCAAATTGAAGAAACTAGAAGTAATTAGGAAGTGCTTTTGATAACTATTGGTCAAGTCAGGACCTTGACTTTCAGATAGTGTTTACTAGAAAAGATGAGAATCAACTAGAGATAAGTACAAGTAGTCCTTTTGATGATTATTGATCAAGTTAAGATTTTAACTCCGTTATATGTTTACTAGAATAGAAATGTATGTCTTTCGGCTGCTAGCGTAATTAAGTAATGCCATGTAATTTGGTAAATGCTAGCCAATCTTTTAGAGTTGTTCTTATATTGATACTGACATGCCATATTGCTTAAGTTTGCTTTAACATATCTCTGATATCAATCAAATTGTGGGCCGTGTAAGCATCTTTGTTCCTCGACTTTCTTCATATAAAGGATTTCATTTATGGTTATTATTGTTTTGTGAGCTACATTGGCTTTTTGATTTGGTTTAACAAACTATTATTGAAAGAACGTTTGATGTATTTCCCTATTTGATGTTCTTTGACTCAATTTCAGCGTTTAAAACACTTTTTACGCTTTTTTTCTCTGTAGAATGCTCCATATTTGTGCAAAAAGGATGGTATAACTCTTCAGTGTCCACCGGTATGTTCTTGAAAGACTACTTTTTTGTCTGCTACTGCATCATATTACATAATCACTACCATCATTGTAGTCAAACGTCCAATCTTTCTAATTTTATTAGGTGAAAGAACCTTCTTCCTTGTGGGAGAATCCTTATTCATCAACAACCTCGTGGAAGCCTTGTGCGGAGCGACGTGAGGGACTGATGTCAGGTATTTCTATGCTCCTTGAAATTATATTTATACATTTGCCTTGTCATGTCTTCTGGTGGGGCAATTTGGTTCAATATACTCCGTCAAGTTCACGATTATAGAGAATTTAACTCATCTTCTCCCCTCTTCCTCGAGGTAACCGTGTAAAAAAGTTTAGTATTTTCTTTTCCACGATAGTGATATTCCTTAGCTACTTCTTTCCTTGGCTAATGGAAAAAATGCTTCTGCTTGGCGCCATCCATCTTCAAATAGTAGCGCTGCTGAGATCAGACTGTGGAACTTAGGTGCTAGGGGCATTGCTTTCGGTGCAATCCATATCTCTTCCCCCAGCTTTGTCGGCCTGCTGCTCTGCTCCCCCTTCAAATGGATTGTATCCGTTGCCCCTCTAATAGACGCTGAAAAATGACTTCTATAGATACATATATAAAACAATATATTGGATGAACCATGTGACGGGTTGAAGCCTGACATTTAAGTGAGTGCAGGGTAGTGTGGCAGGCACTCTCTGGTGTTTGAACAGAAATGTCATCTAACTACTGAAATGATAAAAGAACAAGGCCGGCAACCTTAAAAACTTTGTTCAGAAATAGCATGTTGTATTATCCTATGCAATTGAAGAATGTTGTTGTTAGTAGTTAAATTTAAGTTACAAATTCATCTTTGTTGTTGATAATTTGATTTATTAGTTCAATTGGATTAGACTCTTGAATGATTCTTCTTCTAATGCTCATGGAGTGATTTAGGAACTTATCAAACTGGAAGAGTAGAAATAAGTAAAAGATCCTCAAACATTCAGGGATTTGATAGAGAGCTAAGTGTTAAAATATTGGTTGGTATGACTGTTGGAGTGATATGTGCATACGTCAAGCATTCCTCTTTTGGTTGGTAAGTGAGGTTTCAAATACGAGTGTTAACTTCCTGTTGAAAAGACAGGGACTTAATCACACTTTGATAGATCCTTCCTCTTAAAACTCACATATAGTCTAATGCTTATAACAATATCCCTCTTCGCAAAGGAGAAAAGTAGAGGGAGGGGCAGGCCCATTATCACCAAGTTTCGTACCATGCAGCTACTAGCATTTGGAGATTTCTTGGTTAACAAGATATGTATCCCTCCCTCCAATGCTGGATCTCGAATTCCGTAGTTACAACTATTTTTTTGCTTCAAACAAGAGGTACTCCTCCGTTCCCTTCCTTCCATCATGGTAAATGGTCCAACATCTTAAAATTTCTACCCAATGGTCTCCTTGTGTCATGGCCTTATCAGCATTAGCTTTTTCACAAACCATACTGTGCTCAAATCTGAATATTAGTGGTTGCACAAAATGCAGAATACTTCTGGTTTTACTGCAGTCAGAGGTGAGATTTTCATTTTCCCTTTCACATCAATGAAACGGGGAATTGTCTAGCATCACTCTCTGAAAGGTATTCTAGCACTGCTCTTGCAAATTTGTTATATTCTTTCAACCATATCAGAGCTTCTTTGTTGTTCTGGTATTCGGGTTTCTGATCCCCTTCGAGGAGCATAAGTGCAATAATTGTGCATGACAGCTTCTTCAGTCTATCTTTGTTCATTAATGTTCAGGAACCTAGGTTGGGCAACATTCTACAGTCCCCTGTAACAACTAACACAGAAAGCCCAAATTTAAAAGACCATGTAATTTACTTGTGTTCTTGGCTAATTATCTATTATAGCTATAATGATTATCTTTTTAAGCATTTGTTGTCTATCATTTTGATAAGTAAGCATTTAATATCTTTCTGAAGGCTTCCATTAATATTTTGATTTCTCTTTTCCTCTTTTTGTTTACGTAATTTTTAAAATTTTTGAAGTTATCTGTGTTTTCTTTGATATAAGGAATCTATCTACACTGTTTTACCGGCTTCTTACAATGTTGTTTTAAGAACTTAACATTCTGAAGGCTGGAAATGTTGGTTGTTTTCCTACGTTAACTTTTTTTTAATGAATTACAGCTAGCTAGAATAGAGTAATTTAGAAGTTCACCCTTGATACAGAGCTGTGGAACTCTGTGAATAGGTTTTGGTATACGTCTCATGTGTCATTGAGAAGTGGGAAACCAAGCCGGTCTTCCCATTCATGAAACTCGTATCATTACTTAAGAAGTGGAGAAAATGGTGTAACATGTTTCTGCCTGATACTCCCTTGTTTGCCAAAAGTTATTCATCAAACCTCTTTGGGTTAGATGTATCATTGACAGCTACAAACCTCTCGAGCTTGTTGGAATCTTCATCCAAATTGAATAACTGATCTCTTCACCGTTTACTTCCTATTTTGCAAAATAGTGATATAGCTTGGTGCTTTGCAGATATTCCGCCTGAGAACTCCACAAACGGTTATATATTCATACATGCTGAGGGTGGCTTAAACCAGCAAAGGATCGCTGTATGTTTTATGTCATCTGCTATGCTTGTCGTCCATCTTTTTATATTTGTGTCTGTAACTTTTAGTTATTTCTTGTTTTGATGTCAGTTAATGAATGAGAACTATCTATTGTATTTCCTAAATTGTCTGCATATCTATGAATTCTTTTGTGTTTTCAAAGGATTTTTACCACTTTAATTAGTCATGCATTTCCTTGCAGATATGCAATGCTGTTGCAGTGGCCAAAATTATGAATGCCACCCTTATTTTGCCAGTATTAAAGCAAGACCAGATATGGAAAGACCAAACGTAAGGGAAACTTAACTGAAGCAGCTGTTCTTTGCTCATAAGGGTGGATGTTAATTTTTAATGTTGCACTTTACTGAGATTTTAGTTAAAATGCATAGAAATCAAAATTGAGGTTTTTGGTTGTTGGATCAGAGTTTCTTCTTGGAAAAAAAACATTCCAGATTAAATATCATTGTGTTGTGAGAATTTCCAAAAGGTTGGTAAGACTTTGATTATTCTTAATACGAGTTAACTGTGTTGACAGGAAATTGGAGGACATATTTGATGTAGACCATTTTATTAACTACCTAAAGGATGATGTGCGAATTGTTCGCGATATCCCAGAGTGGTTTACTGATAAAGCTGAGCTCTTCTCAAGCATAAGGTATGGTTCCCTAGCTTTTTTAGCATTTTACATTTGCATGCTAGTTTCATTTTCATGTAGCCGTTATAAGTATAGTTTTCTTTAAGTAGTTTTAAGTAAAATTCCCTGACAAGATTAATCAACATAGTGCTCTACAAATTCAAGTTAACATCATAAAAAAAAACCAGTTGCCCTAGTCGTCGTGTAGTTGTAATGTTACATTGACTTAGGAGGAGTACTGAATATGGATTTGGATCTGATAGTGGTGTGTTCAGTTTCTAGCAATTTTGTGTTTTTGAAGGATCCTTTCCATTTAAACACTTGTACTTTTTGAAAACTCGTTTGGGTTAGCATTTGTATGTCAAGACTAAGAGCCTGTTTGGCTCAGCTTAAAAGCTGGTCAAACTGACTTAAAAGCTGGTTTTTGACTTAGTTAGCTGTTTGGCAATACTCAAAACAGCTTATTTTAAGTTAAAAAAAAACTTATTTTAAGCCAAAAGTTAAAAGCTGGGGTAGGGGTGCTTTTTTTTTTTTTAGCTTATAAGCTGTTTTAAGTTGACCACATTTTTATCTTTTTGTGCTTAATATTTTTATACAATCTCCAAATTACCCATATAACCCTAACATTTCTTTCTCCCATTTTTCCCTTTTCACGTTTGAAATAACAACTTCAGCACTTTTATCCAAACGCATAACTGCTTATTTTAAAAATAAGTTTCAGCACTTTTATCCAAACGCATAACTGCTTATTTTAAAAATAAGTTTCAGCACTTTTAAAAGTACTTTTTTAAAGCTGCTTTTATTAAGCCCATCCAAACGGGCCCTAAGAGAGGAGGGGGAGGGGGGTAAGTGAAGAGTAAGCGTAACAAGGTAATTATCAACATTGATTTATTTGTAGTATGTATTGGGTGTGAGCTGAAGCGTGTGGCTCCTCATCTCTCCATGAGAATTCAAACTGGTGATTACTCCCAGCACAAAATTCTCTAATCCCCATACCACAACAGCTACAGGATTTGTGCAAGATTTCTAGAATTATCTCAGTTACACGGAAGTCTTAAGAGATAGTGATGAGGATAATAACCAAAATGGACTTGGTATTCTCGTAAATAGACCTTGTTGACACAATTAATCGCACAAGAGTTCTAGATTTGCTTCTCAGCATTGGCAAGTTGTATTTTATTTCTTTTTCTGATTATAGTGAATGTGAAAAATAAAAATAGGTGATATTTCAAGGTAGTCAGAAAAGCAAAAGGAAATAAAAGAGCTACTGCTTGTCTCACATATACTTCGAATGTAAAGATACAACGATGTTTCAATAGATGGTTGGTTGGGCTTGACAGGAGATTGTGAATAGCCTGCATAAATACAATAATGAAGTGATTTATGAATAAATTAAATGTCACAAGAACTCCAATTAAGGAGGGGTAGTTGCTGAAGATGAGCGCATAGTTACTATTTCCATTTACAACAGTATGTTATGTTTTGCATTAGTGTTTATAAAGCTTGTACTATATGCTTACCAGGCGTACAGTCAAGAACATTCCCAAGTACGCTTCAGCAGAGTTCTACATAGATAATGTTTTGCCACGGGTCAAGGAGAAGAAGATAATGTCACTAAAACCTTTTGTCGACCGACTTGGGTAAATAGATTTTCATGCTCCTTTAAGTGGCCTGATATTTTAAACTGGCATTGACCTGATAGACTACCCGCTTATCATTCAGGTATGATAATGTTCCTCCAGAGATAAACAAGCTGAGGTGCAGGGTCAACTATCATGCTCTGAAGTTTCTTCCCGAGATTGAGCAGATGGCTGATCAACTCGTTTCAAGGATGAGAAACCGCACTGGTAGTTCAAATCCTT
The DNA here is from genome assembly GCF_036512215.1 of Solanum lycopersicum. Classification (NCBI taxonomy): domain Eukaryota; kingdom Viridiplantae; phylum Streptophyta; class Magnoliopsida; order Solanales; family Solanaceae; genus Solanum; species Solanum lycopersicum. The sequence continues at coordinate 7,465,702 of NC_090804.1, read as the reverse complement.
TCATGTGAGTTATTATGCTTGTAAAGCTGCTGTTAAACATGCTGTTTCGCTTCTTCTGATCTATGATGGAACTTAAAATATTTTGTCAAAAACTAGGGCTCTTCACTTGAGATTTGAGAAAGGAATGGTGGGTCTATCATTCTGTGATTTTGTTGGAACAAGGTCAGAGAAAGATCTCATGGCTGCATACCGAAAGAAAGAATGGCCTCGGCGGTTTAAGGTTATCTAGATTATGATCACTCATATAAAGCTGACAGCGACCATTTCATTTTTGATATATTTATCTGGTTTTCTCTGTTTGTTTCGCTGGCAGGATGGTTCCCATTTGTGGGCATTGGCGCTGCAAAAGCGTAAGGAAGGACGATGCCCTCTTGAGCCTGGTGAAGTAGCCGTGCTGCTTCGAGCCATGGGTTATCCTAAAGAAACTCAAATATATGTTGCTTCTGGACAGGTCTATGGTGGACAAAACCGCATGGCACCGCTGAGGAACATGTTCCCAAATCTGGTAAGAGCTACTTGCCCAAACTTCTGATCAAGGGAAGGGTCCTTTATCTATATTTTGTTCAGGTTCTATTTTCTTGTAGCTGATCTTATTTCCTACTACTCTGGTCATCTTTAAAAGAAACATGGGGGGAATTATTTTGTGTAAGAGACCCTAGAAAAGTTCTGGAATTTTTTCACTGCTGCCATTTTGTTTTGTTTATATCAATGTACTGTTTGTTTTTTTTGTTCTTCATTAATATTATATTTTGGCATATGTAATAGGTTACAAAAGAGGAACTAGCTACAAAACCAGAATTGGATGGCTTCAGAAAGCATGTGACAAGCTTGGCAGCCCTCGACTTCCTAGTCTGTTTGAAGTCTGATGTATTTGTGATGACACACGGAGGGAACTTCGCCAAACTGATAATAGGACATCGTAGGTACATGGGTCATCGTCTAAAATCCATTAAGCCGGACAAGGGTCTGATGTCCAAATCCCTAGGAGATCCATATATGGGGTGGGCTTCCTTTGTGGAAGACGTCGTCATAACCCATCAGACTAGAACTGGTTTACCTGAAGAAACATTTCCAAATTATGATCTTTGGGAGAATCCTTTAACAAATTGCATGTGTAAAGCCTGAATTGACAAATCTGTATTGTGAAGATAAGCCCTTTAAGTTAGTGCATCTTTCTAGAGTGGTGCACAGGGAATCGCGAAACTAACAGAGCCAGAATTACAATGCAATTTACACATGGGGATCCCAGAATGGATAGAATGTTGTAGTCCCTGAAAATTATTAACAGAGGAGTTCAGCAAACTGGCTATTAGGAGTGGGCTCTCTCTATAGCTGCCGCCCTGTATTGCCACATCTGTGTTTATGATCTACTTACGTTGGGCGCGGACACCAATACAGTTTTGTATTCTGATTTATTCTCAATTGTTTCATGATATAATGTATATTATTTGCAGTAATAGAAAAAGCTTCCTTCATTTCATTTGAACACAGATCATATCTCATGAGCGATTTGGTGCAACACAAGATACACAAATGCCTTCTCGTTTTAATTCTTGTGCTGTTGATATACAGATTAGATTTCCTATCTTTGAATGATTGTAATATCCATTATATGTACTTGTCATTCAAAACACAGTCAAAACAGAAAAAGCTTATTATCCATTTACTTAAAGAGTGCTTTCTTGTTCCTAGAAAACTCCAAGCGTGTTGAAATGGTCTTTTTCTTATTTGATGGACATGAATTTCTATTAACAAGTAGAGAGTTTTGACATACAGAAAAATACTTTTGTTTGAATTTATTTAATTCTTTGTTAGAGTTATCATTTTCGACGATAATAATCAAATTTAGCAAATTTCAGTATAGTAGGGAAGTTGGATATTATTATTTTCGAGAAGGAATAGAATGTCTATCCCAAATGGGTGGCTGTGTGAGTGTTATCATCGTCAAACTATTTAATAATGTATTCGTCCTTTTCTCTTACTAGATATTTTAAGGTCCGTGATACAGGTTCAATATAATTTTACATATTTTTTTAAAAAAATTACATAAATTCACAATTTAAAATATTATAATCCTCTCTCAGATATATTCTTATTCCCTCTCGGATACATCCACCCACTCTCAAATACATAGATATCCCCTCTTGAACATATCTCTCCCATGAAGTAATATATATATCATTAGTAATGTATCAGACAATCAAGAAATGTATTCGAGAGCAATGAAAAATTTGAGATTTTTCTAAATGAGGAAACTTCTGGGATAGAATGTAATTAGCCTCTAAATATATGAGATTTCTATGCTTTATACTAATTTTTTTTACAGTAAACAATTTAATAAATTACTTAATAATATTTTGCAAATGTTCATACGACATAAATGCGTCGTTTACAATTCAAATTACGAAAGTTGAATTCCAAAAAAATATATGCAGCAATAAAATAGAGAATTGCATTAAGTTATGAGTTAAAACATTTCGCATTCGAGGAAAGTTTAAAATGTTGATATCTTTGAAAAAGTTCATCGATCATATATTTTCGTAAGTGGTATCTATTTTCTACAATATTATCATCTTCTTTTTGTAACATTTGTACCATAAGCTTGCATATTATAAAATATTAATCATTGATCAATCAATTCGTAAAGATCGATTCAAAACCTTTCAAATCTCATTGCTTCAACTTATATATAATATGTTTGTAGTTTGCTTTGTCGGTGAATTTTTTGATACATTTCATTTTTGTCTCCGATAATTGAAATACTTCTATTTCTCTTGGTATTAATATTGAAAGTATTTATTAAAAGCTTGATTTCTAACTTCCACAACAATAAAAACAATCATGAAATCAAATTTATTTCTATATACAATATCAAATATCATAATGTTATATTCTAAATATTGAAAATATTTATTATTATATTGGTTTCCAACTCCACAAAATAACAACAATCATGAAAGCAATTTATTTTTATATATAATAACAATTGACATAAAGTTATATTCTAAATCATATTAATAATTTTTTTTTGATACTAACACCCTAAATATCATATCGTAAAAGAAACTTCCCCACAAAATAACCAAGTTATTATTTATTTTTAATGTTTTTCTTCCTCATTGTTTCTCAAGAACTTTTCTATTGACATTTTTATTTTTATTTTTTCTTTATTTTTTAACTACTCAGTTTTCTTTAGATTGTATTCTTAATATACCTTAGAATTTGAATATTAATTTTTTTTATTGACAAATTTTTCCTGTTAAATAGTTTATCATATTAGATATAAGAAAATATTCTATATAACTTTTCCTGTTAAATAGTTAAACATTGTTTATTCTTTTAGTTACGTAATATTATATATCTTCAAATCAATTAAAAAAATATTGATACGTCATTTTAAAGATTATTTTAATAATTAAGATACGAATTTAGTGATCATATTCTGTAACAAATATTAAAAATATGTTTACGCAATAATTCTTTAAAGTATTTTTAGGAACAAAAATATTAACTATTCAAACACATTTTATTTTAAATTAGTTCAAAATTTTCTTTTAAAAACATGTCAAAACAAATTTAGCATTTATTATTGTTTGTAAAAAGTTAATTAATAGAAAGTTAGAAACTCTTCATTTTAACACAATTATAAAAATATCTTTATGGGTCAATTTTATAAGTAAAGACATGTATGGATTCTTCTAGATTTTCATTTTGGTCATTAACTATACAATTATTATTTCACCCTTAAATAATATAAAATTACTAAAATGCCACTGTTTAATAGATATTTTTGGTTTAATGAAAATTTCACACACACAAAAGAAAATCTACAGAAAATATGAATTCAAATTAAATATCATATCATTAGGATACACATGTAATTCAAGAAAAAATATTTGATTGAATTGTTATTATAAATCTATTAGCATTTTTTTAATGCCATAGCATAAAAATAAACATTCAAAAATATTTGTGAAATAACAAAATTGCCCTTAATCATTCTCAACTTGACTCTTTTATATAATAGAAATTTAAGTAAAATTTGTACTCAATTTTTTGAGATAAGAGTTGTAACACTCTAGTTCACAACTATATTTGCATAACTTGGGTAAGATATCATTTAATTATATACCATATACGGTTTCCTTTTAGATGATGAATCGATTATTGACTTTTTGTCTTTTATAGCGTTGATTATCATTTTTTACCCCTTAAAATTAAACTTATGTTTAGCACGAAAACATAAATTTATGCTCTATGAAAAATTATTTTATCTTAGGTGACAAAAATTAAAGATCAACAAAAATAGAGACAAAAGTGTGAATGGCTCAAAAGGTACTTTAAGAAGAGATTTTATAAAAAGAAATTAACGAAAATTTTACTAGTTTTTGAGTTAATTACTTAGATATATTTTATTTTATAACGTTACAAGTTTTATCAAATTTTAACGTGTCTAGATACGTGTAGATACATATGATCAAGTTTACGTATAGTTTGTTCTAGATACACTGTATTCAAGTGGATTTACATGTTTCTGACTTTTTTGTTAGTCTATCTCCCTCCCTCGTCTGCCTCTCTCCATTTGTTCTATAAATATATCTGATATCTCATATACATGTATCTAATGTGATTCACATGTATTTGAGATACATTGATTCTTTTCTCGCCTCCCTCCAATCCCGCTTGCCTCTCTTCCTATGAATATGTTTTCCAAAGTGTATCTGATAGTAAAAATATATGTATTTAAGTGTATTTAACTTGAAATCTTATATAAAATTATTAATTAGTAAGACATGTATGTAATATTTTCAAACTATGGATAGAACAAGTAAACATGGTTAGAAATGTTTATGTAATTATGTAGTTTTTTCATGATATTATAATAGTAAGATTAGCTTCAAAGCTATCAATATCACAAGTAAATTAAATTGTCGCGCTATCCTCAAATGGAGCTTTATTCGATAAGAATCCTTGTAAGTTGTTTCTACCTCTTGAGATTTTTGTCAAGTCCCATGCATTCATAGGTGTAGTACAACCCAATCTAGTCTTTATTGCCATCAAGAAATCAGAGTGATATGTCATTATTTTTCATTTTAGGTATGTTCATGCTTGTAATCAATGTGCATTCATTAGAGCTTTATTTATATACTAGTTATTGTATCGATGGTGAAATAAAATATCATCAAACATAATATGAGTTTAATAACATCAAAATAAACTTTAATGTTGGACTTTTTCCTGTGTAAACATCTAAAGTTTTAATTACTTAGAAGAAGTCAGATGTTTGACATAATTTACGATTTATCGAAACTAGAATTAGTGAAATAAGGGTCTTATTTTGATTTTAGATTTGGAATAAAACTAAAACCCTCAAAATGAAGCAAAAATGTTGCTCCCCAAAGCCCAACAGAGATACACTGTGAAATTGACGGAATAAATTATACCACGATGATAAATTCAACGTGTAGAACAACTTATGCCACAATGACAAATTCAACGCGTAGAACAACTTATGTCAATGGCTTAGGCCAAGAAAATTGATAATTTGAGTGATCCAAAGTAGTAGGCTTCTGAATTTATTAGGTTCTCTACGATAGTAAAGAAAGAACGAAGTAGATGATATATATAAAATGTTGTACTGAGGGACCTATCTGCATATCTGTTTGTGTCATCTCGTGAAAACGTAGATCTCTCTATTTTAAAGGCTTATAGGAGATGCAAGAAAAAAAATTTAAATTCATGACATGCATATATTAACTTGGTGTTAACACCCGACGTGAATACATTTTACCTGAGATGCACTAATTAGATTATACTTACATTCTTTTAACTTAATGAACATTTTTTTTTAAAAAAAATAAGCATATTAAATAAACAAGTAAAATAACAAAATTATATGTGAAAGCCTTTTAGGGGCTGTTTGTTAAGGAGTACTATTAGAAAGAAATAATTCTTGTGTTATGCCTCTTTAAATTCTTTTATTTATGGGAAAAAGTTCAAATATGTCATTAGTTAAAAGTTTAGTTCATTTATGTCATTACCGTTCAAGAAAAGACTCATTCATGCCATTATTTTTTAACAATGATTTTGCGAAACCATTTTTGATACGTGTCCAATTGTAATTCGTCAACGTCATCAAATTTTTTGATGAAAAAAATGAATTTAATTTTTTTTAATCATTTTTTATTAAAAACATTGATGACGTGGCCGAATTACAATTGGACACGTGTCAACTTTTAAATAAAAAAAATCAAAATTCTAAAAAAAATTGAATTAAATTTTTTAATTTTTTTAATTAAAAATTGATGACGTGGCCAATATAATCGACCACGTGTCAAAAATGATTTTACAAAACCACTGTTAAAAAATAATGACATGAATGAGTCTTTTTTTTAACAGTAATAGCATACATGAGCCAAACCTTTAACTGATGATATAAATGAACCTTTTCTAAAAGTTTAATGACATATTTGAGCTTTTTCCCTTCATTTATTTATTTTCTTGATTTTATATATTTGTACTAATAAATTTATTTAAATAGATTAGCTTACAAACCTTATAATTTAAATAAAATTATTTGTAGCTAAAATATGAGTTATGTAATCTAATAATTATTAATATAAAATATTATAATCGAACTAATATGCTAATGTTGATGTATGAATTTAAGAGCTATTTTTGCTATTTAAAAACATCTTGAGTATACAAATAGTTTAATTTATTTTGCTGTTTTTTAATTTTATGATAAAGAGCGATTTCTTATGATAAAAGTCCTAAATTGAATGATTTTATTGATGTAAAATGATGTTCAATAACTTGTTCCTATGTATTTTTATAGTTGTGTGACCTTTTGAGATATTAAAATTAATTTATTAAGATGACAATTATTTACTGTTAAATAATTTAAGTGAGAAAATAGTGAACGTTAGTGATAAAATTTCCATCTCCTAGCTAGTTAAAATGCTATAAAAAATAATATTATTTGTCAATTATCTACCTTGACCAAATTATATAAAATAAAAAATCTCATAATAATTCAAGTGTATAGTTGAAAAATAGTTTTCTCATAGGATCTTAAACTTCGCACAAAATTAGGTACGAAGCAACGAATCAAATATTTGATAAAAATATTACTAATCCAAGCATTATCAATCTCCATATTAATAATTCCTGCACTATTAATCTTTACATCAAACGATCCCTTACAACCTTCTCATAGCTAAAATTTGACAGACAAACTTATTTAATTTAAAAGTCAAATGTACATTTTAAATCATACCAATTATATTCTATTTGTATTGAACCAAACAAAGCACAAAGACTAAATAATTATGAATGATGATCGGAAATGGATAAGTTTTATTTATTTTTAATAGGATGTATAAGATTTGAGTCTTAATTCTTATTTGGAAAGAAAGCTTTCCCATTTCTATACTAGACCTTACACTAAATTTAAAGGAAGAAATTGAAAAATAATTACTTTTTAAGTAGCTAATCAAATTTTAAATATGATCTCAAGATTATATATACGTATCTCTGTCAACAATTTTTAGCAATTTTTTAGGAGAATTTGAATATTTCAATCCTAATTTCAGATGCATCCTTTTCCAAGAATCAACATATTTCATCTTTGATCACCAAAAACTAAAATTAGGATGAAAAAAAAAACATATTTCAGTTTTCTTCCTTTTTTTTCTTGGGAAAAGGATCTGATAAGTCCCTCAACTTAGTCATTTGAAGCTGATATATCCTCGTTATAAAAGTGGCTCATATATGCCCTTACCGTTATATAAACGGCTCACATATACCCCTGCCGTTATAAAATGGCTCACATATACCCTTTATTTAGCGGAAGTTAAAAAATTAGTTTTAAATTTATATTTATTATTTCTATTTTTTTTAAAAAAATATTTAGGAGTATATATGATTCTTCTATCAAAGTTCAAGGTATATTTTAATATTTTCATGGATAAATTATTTTTTGACTTCTTTTATTATAATTATTTGAGTTTTTTATTCTTATTTTGTTTTTTTCTTTCATTCCTTAGTTTAAAGAAAAAAAAATTAAACTATTTATTTGTGTGTATTGTAATTTAATTTCGTATTCGAAGAAAAAATTTGGTCATCTACAATAAGTTTTACAAAAATATTAGTGAAACATAAATAAATTTGATTATCAAAATAATAATTATATATTAGTCATTGAAACAAAAAAAAGTCAAAAAAATATGTTTGACGAGGATTAAATTTAGTCATATGGAATTATATATTTTAGAAAAAAATAATAAAAATTTAGATTAAAATTATTATTTTTTCATTTCCGTTAGAGGAAAAGAGTATATGTGTTTGTTTACAAGTAGGAATATATATGAGTCACTTTCATAACAAGGGGTATATCAACTCTAAATGACAAAGTCGAGACCTTTTTCCCTTTTTTCTTTCACGGAAACACCTGGTTTAGACTATATACATAGTACAATATTTGAGGAAGATTGAAGCTAATTTTAAAGTAATAAAAGACCTAAAAATGCTTGTAATTATGTATATCAGTGTATATGACACATTAATTTGATTGTGTCATTGGTACTCCACCTCACGGTCCTGAAGGCATAACAGAAAAAATAGCTTTGTGAGGTGACACTTGCCCATTTCCTCCGAAATAGCATCCGGTGATTATGTCTTCACAATCACACTCTTTTTTACACCTCAACTAACCCTTTTTTTCATTCAATTTTGCTATCATATTCAAACACCTAAACTCAAAATCACTCAACTTTGTACCTCTTGTTAGCAGTAAAGACTACTATTCTGAAAAAGGGATGATCTTGAAAACTTATATTTTCATCATTTTCACTACTCTTTTTCTTCACTGGTATACTCTTTAAGCTTTGATGTTGTAGTTTATGCTGTTTGTTTTGTAGCTAAATGATAAATTTGAGAGATACCCATTTCATGGAATTTCAGAATTAGCGTAGTTTCTTTGCTTTTTTTGGTTGTTATGATGCATGTGAGCTTGATGTTTATTAGCCAAGATTTGCTTATTTGATGCTAGTTTCAATCTTTTCCACTATTTACTGCTCTACAAGTGTCTTCATTGAAATGGTTTTCTTGGAACTTTAATATGGTAGTTTCTGCTCTTTATTTTCTAGCTTAATGATAAATTTGAGAGACACCCACTTCATACAATTTCAGAATTAGTTTAGTTTCTTTGCTTTTGGTTGTTATGATGTATGTGAGCTTGATGTTTATTAGCCAAGATTTGCTTACTTGATGCAAGTTTCAATCTTTTCCATTATTTACAGCTCTACAAGTGTCTTCATTGAAATGGTTTTCTTGGAACTTCTTATGGTAGTTTCTGGTACTTATTTTCTGGAAAAATCGTTTGTTATAACTTCTGATCCACTGAAAGAAAACCCACATTTCTTTTTGATAAAATTAAAAAATTCTGATGTATTTTGGCCTGGATTCATTTGCTTCTTTGATAAAAGTGTGCAAGTTCTAATCTTTTGAGTAGTACTGTTATTTATCACCATGGCGGCATCTGTAAGACTATCAGAGAGTTCAGACCGTCTCAACAAGATTGGGGACCTAAAGTCAAATTTTATAAAGAAGTCTTAATATTTTATTTTGTTTGTAGTTGACAGTTGTGGAGCATATATATGTCCATTGCTTTAGTGGCCTTAGGGTCGAGCTGGGGTGGTAGAAGAACTTTTCGGCTTAAAGAGTTGGGCCATTGTTGAGTTTCAAATGTCTTCTCTTAGATAATGAATTGCTATGTATTGTTGAAGATGTGTCTATTTTATGATCAAAGTGTGATATATTTGAGTATTATTCGGGTCATAACCTCAGGGAAACCTCAGAAACTAAATCTCGGGGCGATATTGGACAAGCCAGCTTGCCACCTAGGGGTTGGAACTCCTATGACTCATTTTGTTGGACCATCACCGAGGAAGAGTTTCTTCAGAATGCAGAACTTGTAGCACAACGATTAAAACCTCATGGTTATGAGGTAATAGTTTCACAAAAAAACATAAGTAATCAAAAGGGGGAAATTTGAATTTCCTCACTTATGGACGCAAGTAGTTTCCTTATGACTGTAACTTTATATTATTAATTTTGAGTAATCAAATGTTTAATCAAAACAAGCTTTGTAGTTTGCTAATATTATTATGAATCTCTAAAGTCTAATGCATAATTATTCTCGAAAATTATTTCCCGTTCACCATCAAACACTAGAAATCATTTTCCATAGAAATGGATTTCATCATACTAGACACTCCCTAAAATTAGAAATCCGTAGAATTTAGATTCTTTTACAATTCTGACATGTTTTTGCTTTCATCTCTAAACTGTCAACTTTTGGATTCTGTGCAGTATGTTGTCGTGGACTTCCTTTGGTATAGGAAGAAAACAATAGGTGCTTATACTGATTCTTATGGTTTTGATGTCTTTGATGAGTGGGGAAGGATGGTTCCAGACCCTGGAAGATGGCCATCCTCTCAAGGTGGAAAAGGGTTTTCTCAAGTTGCGGGGAAGGTTCATAGCATGGGACTGAAATTTGGGATTCATGTAATGAGAGGTTTAAGTCTACAAGCATTCAATGCTAACACTCTCATACTGGATACCACTACGGTATTGTTCTTTATCCAGAACCAACTCAACTTTCTGCTTTCATTTATAGATGTAAATATTGGTATATCCAGTCCAATTTCATTAGACTGGAAATGCAGCTTCTTGGGCAAGTTCATACCCATTTTATCTAAGTGTGTTGACCTACGCTGATAAAGTTCATCTTATAAGCTCTTATACATAGTAGTAGCTATAACAAATGTTAGACTTGTTGGTGATACATCCAACAGGGCAAAGCTTATGAGGAGGCTGGTCGACAATGGCGTGCACAAGATATTGGAATTAAGGAGAGGACTTGTGCATGGATGAAAAATGGTTTCATGAGTGTGAATACCAAGTTGGGAGCTGGAAGAGCATTCCTTAGGTCACTCTATCAACAATATGCTGATTGGGGTGTTGATTTTGGTAAGACATATTTGTTACTCAAGACAATTATTGGGAGATATATTCCATTGGTTATGATGATTTGACGTGTTCAAAAGTCTGATTTTCATGTGAAATCATAACATGGGAGATTAACTTTAATGTCATAAACCCAATGATTCTGCTTTCTTGGAAAACTGCTATAAGAAGCAGGACTAATCCTTGTCTGAATCATCCAAGCTAAAAATCCCAAATCACTTTTAACTGTTGAAATTTTTGTGCTTTATCTTAAAATGAATTTTCTGTTTTTTCTTCTTCAGTGAAACTTGACTGTGTATTCGGTGATGACTTGGATTTAGATGAGATAATCGTAGTTTCAGAGGTGAGGTTGTTAACTCTCTTCTGCTTAACCCACTGCACCGTGCCCCTTTTATTTGTGATATGACATGATTTTACTTTCTGAAAGGAATAACAAGTAGACATAATAGCTGAGATTTGTGTTTGGATCCATACTTCATCCAACAATGGCAAGTGAGAAATGTGATAACAATGTACTTATCTGTAGGTATTGAATGAGCTTAGCCGACCTATCATATATTCCTTGTCCCCTGGAACTAATGCAAAACCAATCATAGCGAAGGAAGTTAGTGGATTGGTCAATATGTATCGAGTAACTGGGGATGACTGGGATACTTGGGAAGATGTCGCTGCTCATTTCAACGTTGCGAGGTAAATAATGCTACCTGTTCTAATAATGTCAGGTTTTTCTCGTTTTTTCTAAGCTTGCTGCCAAAATTTTATTATCACATTGTGTATTGTGATTGCTCATCTATCTCGTAGATAAGTCATATATTTGAGGGAAGTTCCTTGAGCTTCTAAGTTAAGCAGTATGGTCACTGTTCTAACAATCAGATTATGTTTCAGCTCAAATTTTATTTTCTGGTTTGTTCTCTGTCCGTGACTCCATTTTGTTATTTAGCTGTTGACATAGGTTTCTCCTTACCCTTGTGCCAGGGACTTCACTGCTGCTAACTTAGTAGGAGTCAAGGGCCTAAAGGGGAAGTCGTGGCCTGACTTAGATATGCTACCACTTGGATGGTTAACAGAAGCAGGTGATGGATTGTTTTTGTTCTATGTTTGTTAAACTATAAAATAATATTCTATTTCAGAAAGGATTTTGTATAAGTTTGCCAAAGATACATACTTGTTTGATGCATATTCATTCTAATCAGAGACTATTTCTGTCTGTTACAACTTAAGGAGATAAATGCAAATTATTCATCCTGGATTTTCAAATTAGAGAGATTTATTGCGACTTAAGTTAAATGTTAAACAGAGAAAAGTTCATCATATTGCAAACATCTACAATTTCTTGTGCTTAGCCTACTTGGTTAGGATTTAACATCAACCAAATTTGGTTACTATGATTCTCCTCCGACGCAGAATTATGTTCTCCTCTTGGGCAAAACAAGGAGGAAAATCCAGCACGAAATATTATACTCCGTTTTGGTGCAGGTTCAAATGAAGGCCCACACAGATATTGCAGGCTTAATCTGGATGAGCAACGTACTCAGGTAATTTTTCTGCAGTGGTTCTGGCTCTGCAAATATGACACAGCTCAAGTGATCTATTTGTATTCTATGGATCCTCTGGCAGGTGACTCTATGGTCCATGGTCAGGTCCCCTCTCATCTTTGGTGGAGATATGAGAAAGCTTGATGCTTCTACATTCAGTCTTCTTACAAATCCTACTCTGTTGGAGATCAACTGGTTTAGCTCTAACAACATGGAGGCATGTGAATAAATTTAACTTGACTCATCTTTTGGATTCACTTAGGCATACAGTTCAATCCTAAGCCAATATTTTCAAATGCAGTTTCATTACGTGAAAGGCTCCTTAAGTTCATCCGGAAAACATAGCTTGAGTAACCATACTGAGGATAAAGAAAAAATAAATGTGTTGGAGAAGCGAGTTTTGGCTCTAAGGAGCTGCAAAGATGTAAAGGCAAATGGCTGGTCTACTAAAGTTCTTGACAGTGTAGAGAAAGTGTGCTGGCAAGAGAACTCAAATAAACGCCAGGCACCTTTTTGTCTAAACAAGAGAGAAGCACTTTCAGCATCGTAAATATCTTCAACTTCGTCTGATATATCGAATTCAATAGTGATTTTTTTCATACTATATTTGTTGATCTTCCTGGCTCATGATAAAGTTGTTCTTCATGCAGAGAAGGAGAGACGGTATATCAGCACCAAAATCTCGGGAGACTTCACTTATTCGTAACAGAGAGAACAGAACTTTGTTTTGGTGCATCTTCAAATAGAAAGCTTGCAGCTAACGAGATCAGCAGAGGTTCATTTTCACGGTGCAGATCTCATGCCAACCAGGTAATTCAGTTTGAATTTTGAGAAGTATGGCCTATGCTATTCGCAGCAGTTCATGCCACAAGTAGTTCTGTGCTTTCTTTGAATAAATGAAGACTCTTGTAGTTTCATCTAAATTTGCTGCTGATTTTTTCATAACAGATGTGGGAGAACTACAATGGAACCCTCATGAATAGTTATTCCGGTTTTTGTGCTATCATGGATTTTGTCAGAGGTTATTTTTTTTAATCTGGAAAACTTGCCTACACTGCACTGATTTTTGTTAAACTAGAGATTGATACCTAACACTATGTACTGATTCTTTTTTCTTGCAGCTTCTTCTGGTGGAATCAGGTCCTGGCTTGCAACTGGAAGGAGAGGTATGGTTTCTCAAATGAAAAATTTATTCCATAGAGAGACAACAGATATCACTAACTCTAAAGGGGAATGTCTTTAATGGATGATACTGAAATATATACATGCTTTTTTGTAAGTTTTTGCGAGTCTGAATAACGGGATATAGTTTTACAGTAATTAGCCTAAAGTTAAGGAGATGCAAGTAAGCTTTAATGCTTGTAACTTACACAAATTTCTAAGATTGAAATATCAGGCACCGAGGGAGTAAGAAAATTTGAAATAAGACCAATGTCGTGCGTTATAAAGATACGAGCTAATTGTCTAGAAATTTGGTCTACGGTATGTGGTTCCTTGGCATTGAGCAATTCCTAAAACTATAAAATGGAAGCTAAGTGAGTCCACTGTAATCCTACATGTATTATAGATCATTGCATATATGCAGTAAGCACATCAGCGCCTGCGAGTACAGTTTGCAGATCAATTATTAGATGGTTTTAAGTTGAATTTACATTATCTGTGCAGTTGAACCAGTAATAGCAAGCTATTTCTCAGGTTACCATATTGGGAATGCTATGAATAGTTAAGACAATATAAAGAGTTTTTACATTATCTGTGCAGTTAAACCAATGATAGCAGGCTATTTCTCAGTTAACCGTATTAGACTCGCTATGAATAGTTACATGTAAAAAGACTTCAGCACACTGTTGGTGCGCGGACTTTAACCGTTGTTAGATTATTGCGATCTGATATCAGTATGCTGTTTGATACATTTTCAGGAGAGATCTACTTGGCTTTCTTCAATTTGAACAACCAGGTGACAAAAATGTCAGCGAAGCTATCAGACATAACGAACGCAATTCATGCTACAAGTTCAAAGTGCTCAGGTAGAGAAGTGTGGAGTGGCACAAATCTTGGAGCCATAAAGGACTCGATATCTATGTCAGTAAACGCTCACGGATGTGCATTGTTTGTGTTGAACTGCACATAATGTTGAATGTAACAAAGGATGTTATACATCAACCACATTGTATATTCATCTTTTGTACAACTTCTGTTGAATCCTTAAATGATGAAATGAAATACCACTATCCTTGTGTCTTATCATTCTTGTTAAACTATCATATCGTTGAAAGTTGGGATGTGGGACTCCTCATCGTCTCCTTCCTTTTTATATCGGAATTTGTTGCACTAGGATGATCTTTTGGAAATAGAATCTCCACGAGGTAATGGTAAATTGAAATAGGGAGGTATTCAAAGATTTTGTTAAAGAGATAAGTTAAATCTATAAAAAAGGAGATTGTTGACATTAGTAGATTAATTTATTCACTGATAGGACATTTTGTTTCCATGCTAAAAAGTTAAATCTAACAAAATGTGGATTTATTAGACTAGATCTTGTACAAGTTGGTACCCTCTCTGTCTGTCAGTTCATTGGTTTGAAAATTACAAGACATAAATTATTTTTAAAATTCAATTTTCAAGTAATTTTTTTTTCATTTTCAGGCAAATATTGTCTGTATTTCACCAAAGTTTTCGTCCTCCTAACACAAAAATCATAATTACAAATCTTAAAATTTTAATGAGTACTAATCTTTTACTCTGTATTTTAACCTTTTATTTTATTTCTAATCTTATAAATATAAAACTAAACTCTAGTATTTGAAAAGTATAGTTAATATAAATTAGAAAGCTTTTTATTTGTTTTACTCATCCAAAAGTTTAGTTTTTTTTAATAATTGTAACGCTTATCTTAGTAGATTCATTAATTCTTTTTTAATTTTCCCTTCCCCTACCTCCAACTTTAAAAATTTTGAATTTTTTTAAGGACATAATATGAGACCACTATTTATCATTATTCTTGATGAATTGACTCATGATATAAACAATGTCTTTGATTGATAATATGAGGGGCTGATGCATGAAGTAAGAACTCTAATTTGTATTATTAGTGCAATATATATTTTATTTGTTAGAAAAATAGTTTGGAGGGTCCACATGAAATTGTATGCAATGACGTAATCCCCACAATATCCAAAGGGACCAAAAAGTTTGAATATGATTTGATGAATTGAAGGGCAAAAACAATTTTGGGATATTCTAAACTTTCTTTTTTAAGTGGGAAAAGATATCATTACTTGACCAAACTCAAATTTTTATAATAAAGTTTAGTATAATTCAGTGAAGGTATAAAAAAGGTTTTATTTATGGGTTGATAATATTTTGTATTTAGTCAAACTATAAATTACTGTATTGTTTGATTAGTGAGATATTAAGATAGACAAAATTATTATTCTTATTTTACCGATCAAATAATCACCTTAATTCCTACCTTCTTTTATGTTTCGCTAGGAACTATTTTTTTAATTACATAATACTATTGAAATTATTTATTTTTGTTTTTAAAAAAACACATAATAGCTACACATTAGTTCCAAACTCTGAAAGGATGTATTTTGACTATATGAATTTGTTTCATTTTATTTGATTTCTCTTATAGTATCACTTTTTTAAGGTACACCCCAATACTAGAGTTCTTTAATTTGTTATTTGAGCAACATGATTCTAAAGTCTTAATTTAAATTTATTGGTATGTTAAACATACATTTTTTGCCTCGACTAATAAAGTATCGTATTTTCGTTATATATATTAAAGAAAATAGTTTGAAATAAGTGGATGGATGATGTTGGGTCTAGGGGTGTTCGTTGTTTAGTTTGGATCGGATATTGATTAAAATCAAAACCAAATCAATTTAGTCGAGTTTTTAAATTTCTAAAATCAAACCAACCAAACGAAAAAAATAACCATCAATTTTGATTATTGTCGGTTTGGTTCAGTTTTTCTGGTTTATTCGATTTGAAAGTAATAATTTTTTTGAGAACGTACGTACGATAGACACAAATACCAAGTACATGAACAATCTACAGAAAAACTAATGTCGGTTCAGTCAAGCAATTAAGCAATATTAGAGTTATCATTACACGAACAAAGTGATTTATTTAATATAAAATGTGACTATTTTATGTGAAATACAGTAAGTAAAGACTAAAATGGATTTTGATGGACTTGAATTTGAGATTGTTATACCTTGGCTGAAATGTTAGACTTGAAAAAATGGTTAAGTTAAAATCTTAAGTTAATTAAAATTTAACAAAATATTTTTAATTTATTTATGAATAATATATATAAATAATTATAAAATTTATATATCTAATTTATCGGTTCGGTTTGATTATTTTTGCGGTTATTTTTTAGTAAAATCAAACCCAAACCAAATAATATCGATTTTCAAAATTTAAAAATCAAACCTAACCAAACTAAATCAGATATCAATTTTTTTAATCGATTTGATTCGAATTACGATTTGATTTGGTTGTTAACCACAACCATGAACAACTCTAGTTGGAACACGTAATAAGAGTAATTTGTCAAAGCAATCCTATAAAGATCTATAGGGTTGAATGACATTTTTTGAGACAAGACTAGTAAGAGAGAAATTCAGCTCAAGAAAAATTTAAAGTTGCTATCATTGTTATGATCCTCTACTTTTGCAGACACAAACTTGACATTTTGAATCATATGTGTGATGTGTGTAGGTGGAATAATACATAAGAAGCCTAATTAATTTGAGGAACTATATATTGATGTGTCTAGAGGATTGTAGAGTAAATCTTAGCTTTGTTTTGAAGCAAAAGAAAACTCCTCAAACTCAATATAGACTTGTTACTCTTTTTATTGGTTCATATTAATAATTTAAAGCACTTTCTAAATCTTGTAAGATTCTTGGAGAATTCAAAGTTAATTTTGCTAATAATCAATCTTGTTTGCTTACACGGATTGTATAATGTCATTTTGTCCATCAATTGTTATTCACTTGCTTTTTGTACGTGTTGCATTGGCAATAAGATTTCTTGCTAAATTGTAACATCTTTTCAATTATTTTATTCAATTTTTAGGTGCTAGACTTTTATTTGGTTAAAGTTAGGAAAAAAACAAGTATTTTAGTCAAAAACATAAGATGTACGTAGATCTTTTTATCTTTTTTTTTTCCTGAAGTTTTGTGATTGGAAAATCATTTTAACAACCGTGTTATAGTTGGATTGAACCCAAATTTTAAGAAATATATGAGAAGATTTTTCAATATATTATAACTATCTTTATTTTTAAAATAAATGAGGTTTTAAATATGGAAGTACATTTCTTGTGCATGTTTTGTCAAATAAATGAAACTCAACGTAGATAAAATGTTGAAAATGTCATTAAATATTTACGAAATATATATATTTTTTTAAAAATAACTAAAAAATATTATATAAATCGAAGAAGTATTTCAAGCAAAAACTATTAGGCTACTATATCTCACTCCTTGATTTTAAGTTCAGATTATAATAATAGACCTCAATTATAAGTATTAACTTTTACTAATATAATACCAAATTGAAGTTAAAAAAACTTAAGAAATTGAAATTAAAAAACTCAAAAATGAGATTGGAGAGTGCCACATAAAAATATATTTCCACTTTTGGCGCCTTATTTATATTTTGTATATTTTATTTTCTTGGAATGAAATCTCCAACCACCTTGGGATTATAAAACTATAAAATGCCATTGCACCCTATTTCTCTTCTTCTTCATCATTTTTTTTTTTACATTTTTTCTTTTATACTTTTTCTACCTGAAATGAAATCTCCCGCAGTTGAAGGATCTTCTTCTCGTTTTTATCTCTGATTCTCCAACTTCTAACTGTCACAAAAATCTTGTATTTCAATTCTTTACCCTTTTTTTTCTCTCCAATTTTCTTCATCTTTAACCAAACATGGACTCTTCTTCTAATCTCAATTTCCCATTCACAATTTCATGTACACCCACTAAGTTAAATCCTCAATTCTGTCCCCAAAAACCAATCTTTCTCACTTTTATGAAGTACCCATCTTCTTTCTTGACGATTTCATCGATACCCACCAAGCCAAATCCTCAATCTTGTAGTAAAAATCCAATCTTTTTCACTTCTATCCGATGTTCGAGAAATATAAGACATGGGTTGTCATCAGTTTCTTGCTTGATTATGGAAGAAGCGCCATTGGATGAGAGGTTAAGTGTTGTTGACAAAGTTCGTAGTTTATCTTTGGAATTTAGGTCCTTATCAGAACCAATTGATAGAGTGAAAAGGTTGTTACACTATGCAAGTATTCTCCCTCCATTATGTGAGTCAGCTAGGGTTCAAGAAAATCGAGTTTTGGGTTGTACAACACAGGTGTGGTTAGAGGTGAGGATGAATAGTAGAGGTTCTATGAATTTTAGTGTAGATAGTGATTCTGAAATTACTAAAGGGTTTTGCTCTTGCTTGATGTGGGTGTTTGATGGGGCAGAACCAGAGGAAATTCTGAGTGTTACGGCAGAGGATTTGGGAGATATGAATGTGGGGCTGCCTAAAAAGGGTCGCTCAAGAGTTAATACTTGGCATAATGTGTTGTTCAGTATGCAGAATAGGACTAAAGATTGTGTTCAAGAAAGGAAGAGAGCTTTGTCTTTGGAAGATCTTCATTCTTTAGTCATTAGACCTCATGAACATGTTGGTGGGCCTAGTGCCAATGGAAGTTACCTGGAATCTGAGGTTGGTGTTAAGTAGCACTTTTTTTTTTTCATTATAAATAAACAAACATTAAAACTTGGTCTCAGCTTGCAAGTAAATATGGAATACCAATATATACATCTAGATACCTCAACTCGTCTCGTAGTTGAACACTTAACTTACAAAATGATCATCTAAACAACTCACACCAAATTTATGTGATGTGTCATCGTCGGTGTCCATGAGACTCAACGAGGACAAGTTGAAGAGTTTAGTTGCCAATTGAGACCAAATTGAGGTGTTTTGATGTGCACACTCAAAGTTGAGAGTGCTTACTTTGCCAATGGAGGCCAAGTTTGAGTGTATGTTTATGTATAATGCTTTATTTTTTATTCTCATTTTATTGGCTTGTTTATGTTTTTGGGTGAATGTAGTACATCATGATCATGGGAAGATCCAAAGGGATCTTTAGATTCTGCTTTTAAAGAAATCAATTTGTACCTATAATGATGGATGCCATGAGATCAGACTTTGTATTTTATTAGTTGGAATAGTAGTGCACTAATTATTTTTCTTATTCTGGATACTATATGTTGTAAATTAGTATAAACTATTATGTGGAGGTTCCACCAACCACCACTTTCCAAGAAAGATGAATTTTTTAAAAGTATTAAAATAAAATAGGAAAACACCAACAGTTTGTTCTTTAATCCATTATTCAAGTGAAAGCAAACAATTATGCTTAGAAGGAAGTCATTGTTAGTTTCATGGTTTGGGCCTGAAAAGTGAACATGAAGTAGACTGCTTAAAAATATCTACATATTTGTATTAGTTGTGGTAGGGTGACTCTGCACTTCTTATGGTGTTGAGGAATAGAACTATTCTGGATATGACACATTCTATGAAGAGAGGAAACACCTTGTAAATTACACAGTAGAAAGTTTTTTGGTTCCAAATATCTAATTTGTTGAGTTGGCCTTGGACAGTATTCATATAGGTAGGATATGTATCTATCACTACTTCTTGAATTCTTTTTAAGCTTGTAAGCAGGTTTTGTGGCTTTTGGAGCATTCAAGACTTGGTTAAATATAAGTATGGGACACTTTATTCATTTATTTTTGGTTAAACGGATAATAAATTAGAAGATCTATCATAAGAAGTTAAGAACTACTAGAGGAGAGTGGAAATCACGATTACTCTTCAGTCCAGAACAAGTTGAGTCAGCAATCCAATATGTTTTAGAAAGAAAACAAGGATGTTAGGTTGAAAGGCCGTAGTTATCCTAATAGAAGAAAAACACCAAAAAACACTCAGGTGTATTATTGGTTGGGACAAGATTCTGTGATTAACTGAACATTCTGATTCACCTTCATTCTACTAAAGTTTAAGAGAGGTTCTATAAGGAATTACTTTTAAAACGTTTGCAGGTGAGGGGATAAAGAATTAATATGTAAAAACGCTTGAATGGAAGTATCAATTTGACCTCACTATTTATTAGATTAGAGAGGGCCATATATAT
Source organism: Solanum lycopersicum (assembly GCF_036512215.1). Taxonomy (NCBI): domain Eukaryota; kingdom Viridiplantae; phylum Streptophyta; class Magnoliopsida; order Solanales; family Solanaceae; genus Solanum; species Solanum lycopersicum. Next base: position 7,444,904 of record NC_090804.1, on the reverse strand, counting down.
AATGTTCCGGTTAGGAAATCCTTATGGACTTCTCCCATTCATGTAGAATGATTCCACATTCAGATTCCGCTATTAAAATATCTTCATAGAAAAGGTGTTTCTGCTTATTTTTCCTTCAATTAATTATGATGTGCTGCATTTTCCTCGTCATTTCGTATTCGAAGCAAAATTAACAGGTGGAAAAGAAATATCTTTTTCTTTGATCTGTTCCAGTTTCATCATCGTTTATCTTGAGATGCATCACGTGTATGAAGTTCTGCTTCCAACTATTTTTAGTATAGAACCTCTGACATTTGAACTTGTGGATATAAGACAACTAAAAGATAAGTGCATCGAGCTAACTTTCATCTTTTACGAGAACTTCAATGATATTTTGGTGTCTCTTGTCTAGTTAGTTAGTTGGTTAGAACACGATTTTTAGCTGAAGTCAAAAAATATGTGCTCCTTGCTCTTCAGTCTTCAGACTATAGCGAACAATTAAAAGATTGAGCGAACATGAATGTAAATGTTCTTGCTTTTGTTTTAAGACACAAAGTCAAACAGAGTTTATGTATCTGAAATTCATTACCATGTCAAAATCTTACTGAAGCTGTTGGGAAAGGTATCTCATTATCCCATTTATTTGATATTTACTACTTGTATATATTGGTTGCCAAAGTACATAAGGTGTCAAAGCATGTGTGACCTCTACATAGAACCCTCTGCTCATAGATGATTTTTATGCAATTTATGCCTGTCTCTGAAATGTTATATCTTTAAATTCTGGTATTATTCTGCTGCTTGCAGCCTAAGTGCAGTTTCGAAGTCAAATGATTCTCAGCCAAGCTTTGTCCATGGTTGGATGAATCTGCTAGAGTTTCACCATTTTCTTCTTTTGTTACTGATAAGGCTTTTGTTCTCCACTTTGCACCTGAGGCAACTTCCTTCTCATTCTTTATCCTTGCTTTTCACAGGTAGAAATCTTGTTCTTATCCTTTACTTTAAGTACGTTGCGACTGATACTCCATATTGCAAACCTTACAAACTAACATTCCATTCTAACTTCTAAGTACTTTCCTTTTCTATATTTGCAGATTTTACAACTAACATGCCATTCTAAATATAATTCTTTGTACACGTTGCATAGAATTGAATTCGCAGGGCCAATGAAGCAGATGATTGTTGATATCATTTTTGTACTGAGTTGCCTCTTTCAAGGCATTCATTGAAGATGATCCATGGACTTCTCCCTGTGGCATAAGTTGTTAATATAATCTTTGTTGTATTTTGTATTAGCAACCTACTAGTTTAGTTTTTTTTCTTCTTAGATGTAAGACAAATATCTTTTGGAAGAGAAATTTCCAAATGAGTATTCTCTATTTTCAAATTCATACATTGGAGTGATAACTGATTTAACACTTACACTTTTGAAACTAGGAAGGGAGGGATTGCTTTGTAAAGACTATAAGTTCGGAGAAAATCAGAGGGATTGCTTTGTAAAGACAGTTGGGAGAAAATCATTCTTCAATACCTAAAGAAAAGTGATATTTTAGTTACTCTATGCTGAAGTTGTTGTCGACTTTGTACTAATATCGTGTTATTTACAAAGAGATGGAGAAAATTGTTTAAAATCGAACAATTATACAATACTTGTCTACTATAACACGTTGAGATTATTTAGCTACTATGTTCACAGAAGCAAAAAACATAAATGGATCTGAACAATGAAGCAACGTTGAAGTACCTAAAAAAGAGTGAACTTAGGAAGAACCATGCTCTACTATTCTTACACTCTCATTCATCTGCTCCAAGCTTATAATCAAAATGGATCATAATTATTAGCTTTTACTCATATTGTATATAGTTTGCAAATTATGTCACTTTTCCCATTTTTCTTCTTCTACCCAATCCTCTCTTGATTGTTAGTTGACAAACTTGGTTAATAAGTATATTTCAAGCTCAAATAGTGGTTGCAGTATTGATTTTAAGATTTTGGTAGTGAAAATCATATTAATAGAAAATTAACCCATCTTTTAGAAAAACTTGAAAGTGTGGGTTTGAATTTGGTTTTTATGAGAAATTTTGAGTGACTACTATTTAGATATATCGAAAATATCCTTAGGTGTTTGTCCACAAAATTTAAAGTCATTAGGTAGAGATTTGTGTTGATTTTGAACAAAAATTACTATAGAAAATTGTAGAAAAATTAAAGTTTATTATAGTAACTAGTGGTGAATTACACTTTCAGATCATATGTATCTTTACTATCAATTTTTTAGATTCTGTATATCCTTAAAGTTAGAGTCATCAACTGTTGGGCCAGCCTGACCGTGATAGGGCTAGATTAAGATTTTTGGAGCTCATTTAAGAAAATAATTTTTTAGCTCGACCTGAAAAGGATCTGCTTATTTGTTAGACTTGAGAAATATGAGTAGGCTCGGTCAGCTAAAAATAATTGTAAATCAAATAAAAAAATAGATTATTAAAATAACAAGAGTTCAAACTGAAAGTTTTAAATATTAATATTTAAATACAAATTATGTTTATTAAATATGTACTACATAAAATGAAAATTTCCTATAATTTTTTAATGAATTTGATTAACAAGTAGCAACACTGACACCATATAATATCATCTTGTCGATATTTATGATAATATTTTTAAGAAAAACACATACTCCCTACCCCTACCCCAACCCCCCAAACATCTTTAAAGTGAATTTTAATCTCACCTAATAATAACCAGTCTCACACTGGAAAGTGCACTACACACACCTTATCAGCGCCATACCAACACCACATCAGATCAGCATAATAATTATATTTTAAAAAAGGGTAGGTGACTTCAAAGAAGAAAAGGAAGAGCTATGTAGGTTTTTTTTTTTTTATTATAATATATATTCAGGTGAAATTAAATTCACTTGAAATATGTTTAGGGAGATATTTAACACCCGAATAGTTAAAATGCTAAAATAAGTTATGCTACCTTGTTCAGCGGATTTTTGTAAATGTATTTTCTCTAATTTTAAATTATAATTTGATTCTAAAAAAATTATAAAAATACTTTTTTAAAAAAATTGGACTGGTTCGGCACAGACCGCAACCCACGTACTTATAGGCTGGGCTAGCCATTTGCTGGACCACAAAATGAATGGGCCACCCCGACATGGCCCGTTAAACTTCAAAACTTGTATGCGTTAGTGCTTATGGGATAGGTCAACTCATATTGACACTTCTACCCAAAGCTAATGGATGGATCCAAAATCTATTTTACTGACCCAAATTCTAACATAATATTCATACAATTAAGTAAGAAGTGTGAGTATTATGATCATTACCTTAAATTTTGTCATCGGGAGTAAGGGGATCGAGAGAGAGGATCTGATGTTTGTAAATGTAATATGGGAAGAATGAGTGAGAAACTCATTTCTCACCCTATATTTGGATTCCGACTTGTTATATAGCAGACGTTAGTCGCTTTAGACGAATTTTTCTTGCTATAGTAGGATCTAGGTCCATAGGCGAATTTCTTTTCTTGTCTCGTTCATTTAATTTTCCTAACATTGTTTATTAATGAGGTCCTGTAGGGACTCGGGGCGATCAAATTAAGTTTTGATTAATTGAGTATGCAAAATTGGGAGTTTCGATGGTTTGCGTAAAGCTACAATTCTCTTTAACTCTATCGTAAAAATTATTCAAAACGAATGATGGATAAATTAATATCTACTGTAACGATCTGTTTTGTTGTTATTCAAAAGACACCTCGTTAAGGGATCTAAAAAATTATAAAAAAATATGTTGACAAATTAATTTAGGGTGACGTGAAGAATATTTTAGAATTTGAGACTGATATGGACTGATGTCACCATGAAGAATATTTTAGAATTTGAGACTGATATGGAGTGATGTCACCATGCTATAACGGCCAGCGGGTCGCTATAGTGGGATTGATGAGACTAGAAACTAGAAAACATGAATTTTATAATTTTTCTCATCCTCTTCAGTTGAAAAAGGCGACGCTACTCCAAAGACCCTTGCATGCTACTCTAGTTTTGAAAAAGATGAACATGGAAGGTTCTCATAAAAGGGGCAAAACTCCTTGAATTTCAGGTCTACTTGCATCAGGATTCATCCACGAAGCCAACAATTCACGTTCACAATTCTGCAAGAGCTTTTTGGTATTCAAATAGGCTAGGCTTAAATGAGTAGTTAGACTTGTTTTAATACATAATATGTGTAGATTGATAGGAGATTTCATACTTAGGCCTTCTGGCACAAAGTCCGAATGGCTAAACGGATTAGTATTTTCTAATTTATGGTGATATACTATTGTAGTAGGTAATATTAATCTTACGGCTAGTGGTAGTGTTACTCTAGTGTTGTAAATCATCGAGTAACCTCAAGCCTTGTAATGGTAGGTGATGACTGCGTCATTCCCTTATTTATATCTATGGCAACGTTAATTGTTTTTTAATATTGCTTGTACAATTATGTGGTTAGAAAGTAAAAATGGATGAATGTAAAAGAATATTTTTATGATTAATCTAATGCAAAGAACTTGTATTAACATTTTGTGGTCTTACACATGTGGGTGCATTTATTATGGTTGATTTTATGATGCATGTGATTGCAGTTGGCTTAGATACTATGAATGGTAAATATTTTATATTGGTTGACTCGATGCCACGCCTGTACATGTTTAATTATTTTTCTATGTGTTAGTTGCATGAGTGAACACTATATATTTATTATAATGTATTCGTCTCATGTTTTTTCTATTAACGTTTGGATTGGGATGTTTATTTGCTGAAATAGTTCATGTGTGGATCGAAATTCAATGTAAAACAACATAAATGATGTCATAGGTATCATTGGATGGTCTTACTTTACAAGTGTGTTGAATCATGTAAATTTTAAATCAATTGGGCATAAGTCAGAGTTTTACAACCGGTCCACTACATTGGCTAAGGGTCAAGGACTAGAGTGTTGGTAGGATATCTTAGAAGAGGTGACATGATCTTAGGCATATTTATATGTCTAAGTTGTCAATATTTGCCCATGAAATGATATATTGAGGAGCAACATGGTAAACTAATTAACAACGATAATTGGTAAGTTTGAACTCGGAAAGGGAATTAGTAAAGTAATTCTAGTATTTGGTTAGATGGGCAAGTTCAGAAAGTTTGCATACCGTAAACGGGTTAGGTTATAACCGGATAGGAAAATCGAATGACTCTTAATGGTAAAGTTTGCAGTATATTGAGGTAGGAAAGCTTGAGATATAGTGTATGAATTTGGAGGTAGCATCACTTGATAGTAAGGGATGTAGTTAAAGGATCGAAGTTGTATAGTTTCGAGTTATACATTCTTTTGATTATTTACATGATATTATGTGGTGAGTTCGGGTCTGCTAATGATGTTTACTAGTACATATTATTTCTACTTATATTTTTTTGTTATCCCACTTGATATAGTCTAATTGTAGGATCAATTGTGTTTGTTAAGTGAAAACGAGGATCTCTCAAAGATTTTACACCTCTTTCTCTGTGAAGTGGGTGTGTGTCTTGTTTTCAGATTTTGTATTATCGTAGATGTTCTTGTACCTATTTAGACAAATTTCTTGGGAAGGTTTTTCTATTGTATTCTTAAAAAACATTCTATTTTAATCAAGAATGAGGGTAATCTATTATTTAATTAAGGCGTTATAATATAATTTTGTTTATTGCTGCATTATCAGTTTAAAATTGAGTGATAACAATTAACCTATCTAGTTGTTAGAGTATGTTCCTGCACGACCTGATATTTAAGCCGCAACAATTTGCTCGCATATAAAATAGGTAGACCTATTATTGGAGCTAAAAGAGATAAAGTAAATGTGATGTGATAAAAATATGGGCGTTACAAGTTTTATAATTTAAGTAACTTTAAAAAAAATGAGGTGAGAGACCTCAAAATAGTCCTGCTCAGCTTTTCTATTGATATATTTGAGCCTGAGTTTCATCCTCTGAAAAGACTCAAAGATGTTGTCTTTGTTTTTTATTAGATGTGCATATTAATGGTAAACTTAATATGTCGATATTCACGAGGTTTTTAATCATTCTGGACAAATTTGCAAACACGCTAAAGGTCTGAGGTTGCTCAAAAGCGTGACTTAAGGAAGTAAATTTGTCCGCTGCTTGATTTGTTTTTTCTAAACAATGGTTAAGATCAAAATTGATTATTGTTTTTTAGCATTTTCACTTCCTCCCAGATATTCCACGGGGATTCAGAAACCGTCAATAGTATTAACAGAAGTTTTGGGTCACTTTCAGCTTGAAATTTGTCATATTTTTACTGTATTTGATTAATTCATATTCATATCACAAATAAATCGTTTCATTTTGTCCATATTAAAGGAGTTCCAACGCAAAAATCATGATTTTTTTACCTATTCAAATTCTTCGACAAAAAGGTCCTAACATACTACTCAATTTGTGATTGCGAGTTTAAATTATTTACACGTTTGAGTTTCATTAGGGGTTGGGTAGCTGGATAGAGTTATGCAAATATTAGTAATATGTGTATTAGTTATACATATATTTGTTATGCAGGATTTAATTATACATATATTAGTTATGCAAGGTTTCATTATATATGTATTAGTTATGTAGGTATCAGTTATATAGGATATAATTATGTAGAGATTACAGTATATTAGTGAGCTAATTTTTATTTCTTAATTTCAAAAGTAATTAGTGAGCTAATATTTATTCTAAATAATTATACAAATAACACATTAAAACTAAATAAATACCAATAGCTAAAATAACAAATAACTAAAAGTAAAGAGAAGTAATTTGTATTCAATATGATTAAACTATTAAGTAATATGTAATTTAAAATAAAATAAATAACATATAAGTAAAAACTTTTATTTTTAAGCAAAAACATAAAACCTGTATTTTTAACTAAAAAGAAAAGAATTAACAAGAATACAAAAAAAATAAAAAATAAAGTAATTAAGCAATTAACAAGGTAAAAAATCAAAGAAAAAAAATCGATATTGATTTTTTAACATGTTGAATATTTGATTTGTGGTAAATTACTACATTTAAGAGTAAATTAATAAAAATGCATATGTAATTTATCATTTTAATACATATATAACTGATATTCATATAACTTATTTTACTTTTCATTCTGTATAAATTATACGTAGATTTCCTCATAAATTTTATACAAATATTATTATGCACGATAACGAAAAAAAGGCAATCAAATATCATATAAATAATAATATATTAATAACTTTTGTACAACTAAAAGCTATATATAGAATTAATACATGAATATTGAGGTGATAAAGAAAAGAAATGAAGTGGGTGGTCCGGATATCTGAATTGGAGCCCCGACCTGCTGTAAATGTAAATAGAGGTTTGTTTTATATGTTGGAAAAAAAAAAAAGGAAAGTCTCATTTTAGAATTGAATTCATTTCCTCTCTTCGAAAATGTCGAAATCTCCATGGGGAAATATCGGCGCTTGGGCCGCCGAAGCCGAAAGGGCCGAAGCCGAGGAAAAGGAACAAGCCGCTGCCGAAGCTGCTGCTGCTGCCGCTGCGCCAACCGGCGCCGGCGCCGGGAAAGACACTCAGAGTTACCCTAGCCTAAAGGAAGCCGTTAACACCAAGCAGAAGAAGAAAACCAAGATGAGCTTACAAGAGTTCACGATGCAGAGCACTTACACACCTGCCGGAGGATATGGCTCCGGATCCACTAGCCGCTTAACTCCAGAAGAGATGCTCCGCCTTCCCACCGGTCCAAAGGAACGATCCGCTGAAGAAATGCAATATGGTCGTCTTGGTGGTGGGTTTTCTAACTATGGGTCCCGTGGTATGGGCCCACCATCCGGCCGGGGAAGAGATCGAGAGGCTGATGGTGACGGTTCTTGGGGTGGTAATCGGAGGTCGTATGGTGGATTTGACGATGATCGACGAGGTCCACCTTCTAGGGGTTCCGATTTTGATCAACCATCTAGAGCTGACGAGGTTGATAATTGGGCTTCATCGAAGAAATCCTTACCCATGCAATCACTGGATTCCGGTTCCGCCCGTTCCAATCGGTATGGTTCTCTCGGATCCGGAGATGGAATTTCTAGGGCTGATGGTGATGACAATTGGGGTGCTTCGAAAAAGTCCAATGTCGCCCCACCGCCACAAGGGAGGCCTTGGTTCCCTGATTCCAGGCCTGAACCAGAGCGTTGGTCTCGTGAGGCAAACCATGAAAGGCAGAGATTGGTTCTGGATCCACCCAAGATGGAGACGGGAAGTGAAAATGTGAACGAGACTGTGGTGAAAGTGAACAAGCCTAATCCTTTTGGGGCGGCGAGGCCACGGGAGGAGGTGTTGGCGGAGAAGGGATTGGACTGGAAGAAAATGGATAAGGAAATTGAGGTGAAGAAGGGAATTGGAAGTAGGCCAACAAGCTCACATTCAAGTAGGCCTGGGAGTTCACAGTCGGCCCGTTCTGAAGGCACAACATTGCAAGGGGGAATGGTGGAAGGTGGTGGAGTTAAACCTAAGCCGAAGGTTAATCCTTTTGGAGATGCAAAGCCTAGGGAAGTTTTGCTTGAAGAAAAAGGTTTAGACTGGAGAAAGATTGATTTGGATTTGGAGCATCGACGCGTTGACAGGTTTGGTTTCTTTTCCTACAATTAACACTTCTGAATTGGCTTGTTAAGGCTGTCGTAAATTTGTTTTGATGCTTTCTAAATTGGTAAATTAAAATGGTCGTTGATTGGTAACTTGGTGCTATATTCATAGTTCCATACTGTGCAGTTGAGTTACTATCTTGGCTAGTAAGTTGGTAACTATAGTAATAGTAGTGGCCATATTGGTATGTTATTTTTTTGGTAGATAAAAGATTTTGTTACCATACTGGAGTATTACAACATAATGAAAAAACTTTTAACTATATAGTACACCTTCAGCAGAACAAGCCAGCAACCTACCACCTAAATACCCTCCCAGATAAAGTACGCAGTAGTACTTCAAAGATTCAGCTTTAGTTTTAGTATGGTGTTTGAATTTCCTTTTCAGAACACCTCTTGAATGGCATCTTTTAGAATGTCGTCAGCTTTTCTTTTTTATTATGCAAACATTCTCATATCTCTCTTGTGCCAGATATGATACACACATCCCGCCACAGCCATTCTTAAAATGCTGGCACTAGCAGATTTACCCTTAATATTAGCATTCATCCAACCCAGCTCTTCTTGACAGCCCATAATCTGTCTCCTGATCCCTTGCCATAGCAGTATCCTTCTCCAGATATAGGCAGAAAGTGCACGCGCACACACAAAAAATGGATGAGAAATGCTTTCAAATCCTGTTAACGCAAGGAGCAAGCTTGGCTGACACGCCAATTACCAAGTCTATCTATTGTGTACAGCTTCCCCAGAGCAGCTACTCTCATGATGAAAATCCTTTTAGGTGCTTCATTGCTATTAAAAGTATTCTCCTCCAGGGTACTTTCTGGAAGTCACCGAGTAGTATTTAATTAATACAACTTTTTAATAGAAAGCAACTCCAGATATCACTAAACTCTCACAATTTCTTTTTGCAACGCCCATGGAAGTTTTCCTGGGAATAATTTCCAAGATACTGGTATGTTTTCAAACTGTGTTAGTTGCTTTTCTTCATTGGAGAATGAAGCCGATGTCAGAGTGGAGAACCATGTAAGCAAATGCTGACTTATTACTGGATGATACTCCCTCCGACGCAAAATAAGTGGTGTTTTAGCTTTTTCGTTTTGTTTCAAAATAAGTTTTGTTTTAGGGTTTCAAGAAGGAATTGATTTCATACTTCCAAAACTAGGGTTGTTTAAATTTTGTGTTGCTTCTTTGTGTAAACTGTAACAAACTTAACTCATCTGGTGTTATTGTGTTAAGAAAAAACAAACTATTTAAGTGTCAATAAATAACCTTATAAAAAAGTGGCAGTAAGTTGTGAACTTTCTGATTTTGAACCAGAACTTAATTTGAATTCAAGTGGATAACCTGCAAAAGAACCTCAATACCCTCGCTACCTCCCTTGCTGTCCTGCATACTTTAAGATGAAGGTTCTATTTACAGTTCATAGTTTAGATGTGCTTAACATAGTGAACAGCACAATATTAAAGAGATGCTTTTACTCGAGGAAGTGAAAATTTTGAAGGGGGGCTGTAAATTTTTGCTTCTTTTTGGAACCTTGCAATTGTACATGAACTCAGGATACCGAGGCCATATTTGACTTTTTAGCATACCACTTGTCTGTTTGGTTAACAGTGAAGTGTGATTTGGTTCACATCACCAGCATACTCCTATTGCTGGTCATATATATAGAAAAGCTTACCTTATCCTAAGTTGCTCGGACATGGGTGCGCGTACCCAACACAGATGAGGATCCAAGGGTCGGATTCGGCAAAATCGAATTTCAAGGTTCGAGGGTGCGGATCCAGCTATGGGGATGTCTGTATACAGGATGCCAAAAAAAATTCAAAAATTTAAAAATAGAGCTATAAAGTTATTCTCTGGAAAACTTACATGTATTTTGTAGAATTCAATCTCCAAGATGGGCATTTAACATAAATTAATTATAAAAAAACAATATCCTAATAATTAATTTAGAGGCGATCCTTCTTTTCTATGAGAAAGAAAAACATTTATTAGTAGCAAATTTTTACCAAGAGGAAAAGCTAAAAAGTATTGAAGGTACGTCATTTCCCATGTCTTAAATCTGTTTTATCTTTTATTTTGAGAAATCAAATGCTAAATTTCCCCCCAAATTTTGTCCATGGAATCTAGTCAAAGTATTGGATGTGGGTTGACCAAATTCCGCTCTCGCACCCGTGTCGTGTTGACATGGGTTCGAATGCAACAATTAAGAGGCTGCCCAACTTGGACCTTATTAGACACGTTGTTCTCGGGGAGGGAATTTTTCACAAAATTTCTTTTGATGACCGATAAATCCATCTGCCCCCCAGCGATTGGGACCAATCACAAAGTTCAAAAGTTGGAGATAATGGGACCATTCTCTGCCTTGTCTATACTACTCCCTCGGTCCCAATTTATATTACTCACTTTCCTTTTTAGTCAATCCCAAAAAAGTAATGACACAGGTCTATATTTAGTAACTATTTAACTTCAAAATTTTCATTTTACTCTTCGGGAAAGGGTCAAAAATACCCTTGAAATATTCGAAATAGCTTAAATATACCCTTGAACTATATTTCGGCTCAAACATACCCTTCCCGTCAAACTATAGGGTCAAAAATACCCTTCTCATTAACAGAATCTGTTAAATGCCACTTGGATGCCATGTGGATACCACATGGCATGCCACATAAGCCATTAGAGTTTCACTCATGCCACATAGACTAATAAACTTGCCCCTAATCTGCCCTTTAATCTTAATTATATCACATTTAATCTGCCCTTTCAAATGACAGGATATATGTAGATGTGGTAAGATAAAGTGAAAGTTGGGCTACTGCTATTTGATATTTGATATTAATATCCATCTTATTTCAAGTCAGCATGCTCGGATAGGAATTGTCATTTTGCAATATTTGTTAGAGAATGTTGTTACTCATTGTGCAAGTTGAAGAGTTTGCCTGGTTATATATTATATATACTAGAGACTATACCTGTTCCAATAGCAACACATAATTTCCTTTTTTCTGTCTTAGAAAGGTTAGACAATATTTTCTCTCTTCTTTTGTTCAAACACTACATTCTAACATAATTCATTTCTCAAATTTGATGTGATATCCTTTAAATATTATAAATTTATTACTCAATACCTGTATTAGTGTGTAATCTCTTGGAATTAGTTGAGAGGTATGCTTAAGATGGCCCGAACAGCACACTTATAAAAAAAAGAAACTACTACAATTGTTGTCACATTCGAAAACAAACTTCTTATTGAAGAACTCATCGCATTTGAAACTACTTCGTGAAAAAACTGTCTGCCAAACTCAATATTCGAATATTGTGCTCTTGATTGTCGCGCTGGTCAAATTTAGGGATGGAGTGAGTATATTTTAGTGTCCACTATTTATTGTGCTCTTGATTATCGTGCTGGTCAAATTTAGGGATGGAGTGAGTATATTCTAGCGTCCATAAGAAATAGTGGTTTCAGTTAGTGGGTGAAGCAAGAAATAGGTCCTCTTCACTCCTAATAGGATTCTATAATTGTTGCAAATTAGAAAGAAGATGGGCTGGGCTGGGTGCTCTGTTTGACTGTTTGTACCATTTACCTATCAAACATCCAAGAAAAAAAAAGAAGAATTGCACTCATACCCGATAAGCAGGAACCTCCTAAAGGAATTCTTTCAGCTGTAACCTCTTCATGTACAAGTCATCTTTATAGAATTTAAAGTACAAGGTTAGGTGCTGTTTACTGTATTAAGAAAATACTCAAAAATGAGATATATCTGTATTGGTTATTTAGGGCTTCTGAAGTTTATCTAATCATTTATTATGGTCATTCCTTTTTGGTAATTCCTTGAGCAAAAAACAAAGAAAGAAATTATAGAAAATGAAAGAGAGTTTAACCATATTATTTTTATATTTTTATTGATCACTTGAACATTTCAGACCAGAGACAGAGGAGGAAAAGAATCTGAAAGAAGAAATAGAGCAGCTCAGAAAGGAAGCTACAGAGTGTTCAGAGGAGGACAAGACTAATTTACAGAATGTGATTAATCAGAAAGAGAAGGACTTGGAGCTGCTGATCCGTGAATTGGATGACAAAGTCCGTTTCAGTCAGAAACCCATTCAAAGGCCAGGCTCTGGATCAGGCAGGGGTGCTGGACATCCAGATAGGAGCCTTTCTCATCAAGCATCTTATGAGGACCGTAGAGCTGGTGATCAGATGGACAGGCCTAGATCACGCGGTGGAGGAGATGCATGGGCAAGGCCAAGTGACCAAATGGAGAGGCCTCGATCACGTAGTGGTGCAGATGCATGGGCCAGGCCAAATGAACAGGTGGAGAGGCCTCGATCACGGGGTGGTGGAGATGCATGGGCAAGGCCAGGTGATGAGAGAAGATCTTTCCAAGGAGGCAGAGGGGGATATTTTGGCAGCCGAGAGTCTGATAGGTAGAACACTCTCTCTCTCTCTGTCCAGACACATTCACCAACACTTCCCATGCTTATTTTTCCTTGCAGCTATAAGTTTGTTTCTATTTGATGACTCTTGTGTCTAGTATTTTTCTCGACTTGAACGGTCTTTCTGTCTCGGAAATCTGCCATGCATAGCATTCCTACTTATTTGAAGACACTTGTGTCTACTATTTTTCTCGACTCGAACGGTCTCTCTGTCTCGGAAATCTGCCATGCATAGCATTACAAAAATCATTTTGGCCTTGTTTTTCTATATTTTATTCACTTTGGGTCTGTCAAGGATATAGGATTTTGCAGTACTATTTAAGTGGCGAATGCAAATTCAAACATGGTCCGGTCTAAAGTAAATAGGAATTTGTTATTCGATACTGGATGGATGGATCCAAGAGGATTGTTGTTTTCAAGATGAATCTGTTTTCTGTGATAAATTTTATATTTAAAATATCTGTTATCTCATTGATTCTCCAACCACATAGTGTTCTGGTGTTTCAAGATCTTACATGGAATTGTCTCGCGGATAGTTTACTTTCAGGATTTGGTTTTCTGTGGGGGTTTTTTCCTTGTCATTGTAGGATTCTGTATGTTCTGAATTTTGGGGGGAAATTGTTGAGTTAGGTGGAAACATTTTTCTTCTTTTGATGTCTGTATATAGCTTCTTTTTTTTTTTTGGCATAGCTTGTTTTTGCAAAGAATTGAAATTACAGTAATATCAAGTGATTGATATACCACAGTGATGGTGTGATGAGAATTGCAGCTAGTGACATCCCTTTACCATTCCCTGAGAAATTGTGAAAAGAAAAGGCAGAACAAAATGTAAAATGCACATGTATGTGATTTATTCTTTTATTAGTTCTGTTGACTGAATGTCTAAGATATTGCTGAAAGTCGACACAAGGATGAGCAGTGAGTTTTGAATATGTTGGAGTAACATATTTTCTTGAATACTGGAATTTCTTTCGGAGAATTTCCAGATGTGATGTTTACTTGTCCCAAAAAAAAAATAAAAAATTCTTGATGTGATGTGAGTTGCCCTGCGGGCAAAGGTATTCCAGTCTTTCCAGGGACTGCGTTTGCTAGTATTGAATTCCCACCAAGGGAAGAAATGATATGTGGGATGTAATGAGTTACTATGCAATCCACTCATCTGTTTTGGCATCTTATGCTACTCGGGAAGTGATTAATTTATTTTTCATGGTTTGATGCTTTCTGTTTCTCTGATATGCGATGTTGCTATTAATTTGGCAGGACAAGATCTGGGGACAAATGGTGATGTTCAAGTACTGTGGATTCTTTGGCCAATATTGCCTCCTTTTTTTGTGCTCTCTGACAAATTAGAACAGAATAATATCGTTCGAGTTCCATCTTTTTTGGGTTTTAGTTTTGCTGCAAGGATGATGCTAGAATTACCGAGTGTTGTTGATACGAGCGTTTTTGCAGTGGATAATCGTCCCATGTCAAAGTTGTGTAAAAGTGCATTTTTCCTCCATTTCTCTTTGGAGGCAGGGTACCTGTTTTGTTTATTGCTCAAAACAACTAATGTAACGTGGAATTGTGGTCATACTTTTTTATCCTAATCCTTTTAGTAGGTAAAAGCTCTGCTTTTTTATTCAAACAATGGTTCCCATGTATTCAATTTTTTTGTGCTTGATGTTCTATGAATGAGCCATTTAAGCATTTACCTACTTGCTGCTGCCATTAACTACTGAATACACTGGCATGTAATCTTTTTATTTTTAAATGGAGAACCCTGTCTTTTGATGCAAAGATTATAAGTACAAGGCATCTGGTGTCATTTTTATTTTCTGTTTTATTGTTTAAGGGTGAACAGGGTGCTAGTTTATCTGATGATAGTGTAAAGGTGCAAATGTAGCCTTCATGATACAGAGTATAGATATATTTGTTAAAATCTATCAAAATTTCAACAAATATTAGATCTGAATGTTTCAATGTTGAGAATCTTAAAATTTTAATCCTAGGTGTATTTAGGTCAAACTTGGGAAAGACTGATAGGTTGATTTGTCTATGAATAGGATTAAAAAACGAGCCCATTAAAAACATATATTATTTTTAATAGGATAAAAATTGAGCCTGCATTTGAAAAAAATTATTCTTTACTATGTATATCAAGGTTATTGAATACACTATATTTATACACAACAACAGTTGCATAAACCAAGAAAGCTTATATAATATAGTGAAATATGTTGATAGAAGGTGCGTACCTTTATCATCCATAGCAATGAACAACTAAAAACGAGAGTCTTCCTTTTCTTTGGCTTATGACGGCTGACACCTTAACGCTTTGTTTCGATCATTGTTATCCATTGTTTCATAATTTATTATATTTTATTGTACTGTATTATATGGTAGATACAATGTTTGGCTAGACTGTATTTTTATTGTCGTTAAGTAACATTTTAATTGTTTGGTTGGATTTTATCATACTGTAAACTAATTTATAAATTTACTTAAATATCTTTAATTATTCTAGGTTAGGAGGTTTGTCTATGTTTAAATAATTGAAGTAAAGGGTAAAATAGTATATTTGAAATATTACATAAAGATATAATTAGAAAAAGAAATTAAGTAACAACGAGAACACACCAAATTGGTTGTTCAATAAAATAGGGATTTTCATTGTTACGTAACAACAAAATTTAACAATACATTATGATACATTTTAAGTAACAATCAAAACAAACATCATAAGTATAGTAACGATACAATACAATACATTGGATAACAATGATCCGAACATAGTGTAAGGATAAGTCATATTTATACGATTAGAAGTCTTAATCTAGTGTCTCTCCCTTATTACAAGCTCACTGGTCTACAACAGACTTGCACTATTACCCACTTTTACATATTATATGAAATGGATATAAGTCCACATATATAATTATTAGTCTCTCAAATTCAGTTTGTTTCGTCTATTTAATCTTAATAGGTAACTTCAAAAATGTATAAGACATTTGAATTTTGTGATCTTAAACTAAAAATACGTATAATATATCAAAATATCCTTTAATTTTGTGGTTATAAGCATATCATATGAAAAGTTGGAACCAAAGAGTTGTTAAAAAAAAAAGATCACTCATACCAAATAAAAAAACAGCTCAAACAAATTGAAACGAAGAAAACAATATTCAGCCAGTTTTACTAAAACGTAATAATAATGTTAAATCCTTTTCGAAAAAGAGAAAAAATTTAGATAATTTCGACTTCACTGGGGATCGAACCCAGAATCTCTGGTTTCGTAGACCAGCGCCTTATCCATTGGGCCATGAAGTCAACTGATGGTGGTGTAGAACAAACAATCATATTTAAACAATAGTTTACTATTTGAAATGTTAAATAAATCATACTTCCTCCGTCCAAATTTACATGTGATTTTTTGGATTCAATCAAGTCTATCTTTTACCTTAAAATTTTCGTATATTTTTTAATTATTTTGAAGTATCGATTATTGTAACTTATAATATATTTTTTTTTCATACTTCACAAATATATAAATTTCGTTTCAAAAAGTTTGAAGATTCGTCGCATAAATTTTCAGTCGAACAAAAGATTTGAAAATCATCGCATAAATTTTCAGCCAAACATAAATAATTTGATTCTCAAAAAAATGAATAAATATCATAGAAGGAATACAACCTTATTCCTGTGGTCACAAATTTTCTTTTCCTCCTTTAATGATTCAAAATTACGATCTTAAATTTATTTATTTAAACAAAAATGGTACATAGAAAAAGGCGTCAACCATACCCCACAAATTATATGAGAAGATACAAAATACAAACATGCAAATTTCTCAACATGCCTTTGTTTCTGCGTGTCCCAATAACTTTGACAAAATAATTGCTCAAATTATTTTTCTCTAGCAACACAATTCTTTTTATCTAGTCAATAAATAAAATCAGAAAATAAAAATAAGTACAAATATTCAGATGAGTTTATTCTAATCTATATAAGTAAAGGGATGTTTTTTTTTAAAAAAAAATAGTTAGTCGATCAATTTTTTTTAAAACAATTTTCATATATAACAAACACAAAATTCATATTTGTATGATATAACAAAGTTTGTCTAATTGCGCTCCATAGCAAACATAAATATGTATAATTCGCTATACATATGTAAAAAAACCTATTGTATAATTCGCTATACATATACAAAAGAAAGCAGTTTTATGCAAATTAATTGCTTAGTTTGTGTATGTATAAAACGAGAAAGAGAGAAAGACAAAAGAAAATTGGGCAGGAGAATATTTGTATTGTATAATTACAAGTGTGTAGGACGAAGATATATGTATTTGCAAGTGTATATATATCATTTTCTCTCGCTTTATACAAACAGAAACACAATTTATATATTTCGTTTCTATTTGTATAAATGATAGAGGCGATGGTGGTGAGCGAGATCTGGAAGAGTGACCAGTGAGATCTAGGAGAAGGAAACAAAAAAATATATATATATACAATTTTTTCTCGCTTTATACAAACAAAAACACATTTTATGCACTTGTGTTTATATAAAAGTGAGAGATAGCGAGCGAGAGAACCGGAGAGGGAGAGTAGTGAGCGAGAGTTTAAGGGAGAGAGGTGACTGAAAAATAGTTTACTTTGGACCACAATTAAATCAAAGCGTGATTATAATATTTAATTTATTTTATTAGTTTGTCATTATATATATTTTTCTCTTTCTTTTACCTCACTTAATTGTAATCTTTTGTAGTGCTGTGTTAATGCGTATAAATAATTTATAACAAATGCAAATGTATAATTATGAATTATATACATATTATACATGGTGTAATAACAAAACATAAAAATATTTTTTGGGGGCTAATGTATGGTGTAACAATTCCCAATTTTGATTTGACACATGATCGGGTTAGTTCGGATTTTTCAAATATCAAATTAAATTATTTGTGTTAAATTTTTGAATTTATAAACCAAATCAAATCAATAAAACTCGGGGTTTTCAACTTTCGATTTTTTCGGGTTTTTTTGGATTTTTAAATTTTTTCTGTATAGTATTCATACAAACATATAATTTACTTGTACATGAAATATTTTCTTAGTCATACCAAAATGCAACTATCTAAGTTATTTCTCAAGAAAATAACAAAAAATATGATATGATCAATGACAGTAAAATATCCAACAAAAAAAATATAAAATCGCGTAAAAAATATTGCAAAGTAATAAGTCATAATGAAATTGATCATAATTTAAAGTGCTAAATCATGCTAAAATAAGTTTAGCAAGTATTAATTACATGACTAAACATTAAAAGAAAGTAAAATTAGATCATGTGTTTTAATTGTCTAAATCTATGTAAAACTAAAAAATAAATATTCAATATTATTGTCATTCTTAGTGTTGAATTGATTTTCTTTTTGTATTAATATTAATTTAATTTTTATTTAAACTTTATTAGAATTATCAACAGTATTATGAACTATAATCTTTATTAGATCATTAAGATTCTAACTTCCAAACATGAAATAAATATATTAAAAGATAAAAACTATGAAAAAGTATAAGAGATATTTAAAAATTATATCAAAATAGGTATTTCTACGTATAAAATAAAATTTTAAAATTATATATATAATGTCGGGTTAGTTTGGTCTCGTGTTGTTTTTTTTAAGTTGAAATCAAACCAACTCAAATATAGTTGAGTTTTTTTCCCCAACATCAAACCAAGGCAAACCAAACCACTAGTCGGATTTTTTTTTTCGGTTTGGTTCGATTTTCAGTTCGATTTTGTACACCCTTACTTGTACAAAAACCTAGACAATTAATTAAGGTGAGCAAAAATGATCCTAAACGCCATTGTTATTATTATGTTTTGACATAATATATAAATATGTTATAGATAGATATATACATTTAAATTAGTATAGAATTGAACAAATAGACAAATATCTCAACTGACAATTCTATATTTTATGTGTCGTCCTATGTGTATCATGCTACATAAAATATGTGCATCTATTTGATTAATTTTAAATATATTCATATAAATCTAAAATTTAAAATTATACTTATCAACAAAAATCAAATTAAATATCATATATATTATGAAAATAAAATTAAATCAAATTAAATATCATATATATTATGAAAAATAAAATAAAATTAAATATCATATAAAGCTAGGGAGGAGTGCAAGACAGCTGATAAAAACTCACATGCTACACAGTTCACAGGTCCCCGCCTAATGACTCTTTTGGTGAATAAATTATGTCAGAATTTGTTATTTTTTAAGTATTATGTTTATTCTAATGAAGATAGAAAAATATTAATATAATTTTATAATAATTGATCTCGAAATAAAGATAAGTTATTATATATATTTATCTCAATCAAATATGAAATAAAATTATCTTTTATCTCTCGTATAATAAGAATAATCCTTTCTTTTTCTCAAATAGTAGTTTTTTTTTCCTTCCCCTTTTCACTTTCTGCGCATGCAAACGGTTTGGTACCATTGCTTTTCCACACACTACCAATTAGATATTAAAAGTGATATGACTTTATATTATATTCCACAAAATTAATTATAATATGTACCGTATATAACGCATCGTGTAATTTCTTGCTATAAATTATAATTGGATTCACTTTAATGGATAATATCTCAGAATAATGCAGCTGAAACATGATTGATTTGTTGACGATTTTCATCATCATACGTAAAATCTTGAGGTTTACAAGATGAAATTAATTTTTTAAAAGAAGTGATGCAATTCGAAATTCTGCTACTTATATTAAGATTTATTTATTTTAGTTTATAGTAAATTAATATAATGTTCTATATACGCATTCTCTTTTGAAAATTTCAAGATGTTAATCTTATAATATACTAGCCTTTCATTTAAAGTTATGTGATGAAAAAATTTCTTCTTGACCTTTGAAATCTACCAACTCCTTTAACCTAAAATATGATTAAAAAATTTTATTCCATATATTATTAAAAATTAACTAAAACAAGTATAAAATTTAAATTTATAATATTAAAATTCGGAATCCACCTCCAGATAACTAGTCATCTTTATCAATAATAGCGAAAAATTATTACCAAGGATTGAGTGCAATAGATGAAATTATTCCTTTCTTAATCAATAAAAAAAAAATTAATAGAAAATGCTTCCTCCCCAATAAGACTCTGTGTGATGTATATTTAAAATAATCAGAGTTTACTACGAATATCGAGTCGATAAAAAGGATGTCTTTTTGTGCTCAAATGGAATGTGTAACAAAAAGTTTCTATAAAGGCTGAAGCAAGTACTGCAAGTTGCCAACAAAAGTCTTTGATTTGTTAGGTTTACATTTCTAAAAATAGAGAGATACCAAATACTACCAATAAGCTTATATCACTCACCCTATTAATAATCATCCAATCACATCTTACGCAAGTAGTATTTATAATTTACGTATTTCGTAAAATATTATACATAGGTATTAAAAATATTCATTAAATGTGTATACGAATTAAATTTAGAATCGATTACTAATTACTGTATATCGAAGATCGATACTGGATTGGAATTTTTAAACAAGTACTAAGGGATTGAGCATATTGAGAATAGACCAGTTGAAATATAATCAATCAATTGTATTCTTTTTTGTTGGTATACTTTTGTATTAACATATTCAATTGTTATGATCTATGCAACTATTCAACTGATACATTTATAAGAAAATATATATATTCAAGTGTATCAATGCATTTAATTGTTTGTTATACATTTGTATTTATATATTTATATTTGCATCAAATTTTGTATACTTATGTATTTGTGTTGAAAGATAAGTACCATATATATTTGTATTCATAATTTCATATGTTTTTGAATTGAATGATAAGAACTAACTACATTCCACATATGTATACTTTTCAAGAGTTAGAATTTTTATGTTTTTGCTTGTATCTGGATTCAGCTGTTAAATAATTATATTTATATGCATTTTGCGTTTCGATATAAGTTTTCTTTTTTATAATTTTCATCAACAAAAATGAATACAACAACACGTTTGACTCAAATGAAAATAATTAATTTCACACGCAGACAAATACATCAAGATATTTTAATGCATTAGATATATAGAAAGACTTTGATAATTTTTTACCACAAAAAGTGAAAACAATTGATTGACTCAATGAAACAAACTAAATATAAGAACATTTAGCAATTTTTTTGCCTACAAATGACCATATAAGAATATAATAAGAAAATTGAATACATACAATTGAATATAAGAAAAATTATGTTAGTATAAAAATGAAGATATAAGAAATTTGGTAACATTTGAATAAAAGTGATTCATAATGAATACAAAGATAACTCAAAATGAATAAAAGAATTTGACAGATTTTATCCTTGATTTTAAATTCATCAGAGTATCAATGAAACATATATATTCTAGAGTCCAATTTGAAATAAGAATATTATTAAAGAGTAATTTATTTGAATTAATACATCTTCTACTTAATTTAATACATTTGTAATTTTTTTTCGTAGAAAATCATAATTTTTTTTTTATATATATAATTGGATATAACAAATAGCAAACTAAATATGTAACTGCAAATTATAAATATATTGAAGATATAGTTAAGAATTGTTAATTAAAAACTAATGTTAGCTATTTTTTATATAAAAAATAACTCTTTTTTTTTAAAAAAAAACATACACTAAATTCTAACCTGACCAAATTTGTCCTTTCATAATAATCTCAAACCTCGTGAACTTGGACCCCAACAATAGTTCTTTTCCATACTAACCTCATCATATTTATCTATTTATCGTTATTTTCTATGTGTTCTTTTTATAATTTTGATATTTCCAGCTCGAATTATTTGTCTTTTACGTTTAATATCCTTAATTAATTATTTTAAATAAATAACTAGGACATTCTGCAAATGTTAAATTCTTAATTCATTCATTTCATAATTAATAATTAAGAATAAAAATAATAGAAAAAATTACATGAATTAATATATTTTAAAAAATAATTACTGATTTTAGCGATACTTTTTGTTTATTATCATTTATAGTAATACTGTGATAAATATATAATATGTATTAAAAGTAAATTATGTATGCAATATATTTGAATTATAATTATTTTTAAAATATATTATATTTGTTTGGTAAAAAATTGTCATATTGTATTAAAAGTGTATTAAAATGTGTGATAAATGTATAATCCATCATTAAAACTTGTATTATATGTGAATAATAAATTGTTCTTTGTAATATGTATCAAACTTGTATTATAAATAAATTAAAAGTAATCAAGTAAAACAAAAATGTTACTTCTATAAATGATAAATATTTTTTTATCATGATATATTTATGTAATTTTTCAAATTAATAAACTCATTATGTCAATATTTATTTTCTTAATAGATATTTTAATTTAATAATAAATAAATAATAATGGACTGAGATAATATTTAGATGAATTTGCATATATCAAACTAATTTTATTTGATAATTTTTGCCTTCTATGAGCAACAAAATAATAACAATAGTATTTAGGTCCATTTATATATTTATCACCTTTTATTACTAACAATTTTCACTTGTCTTAATTAATTTATTTTTTATGAAAGTAATTTTATTTTTTTTTACATAAAATTAAACCATAGTACTCGACCCACGTCATTTTTTTTTTGGGCATTTTTTCCCCTTCATATACTATTAATAATTACAATCTCATCATATCCATTTAACAACTTCAACTTCTTTCTTTTTCTTCTTTGTTTTATATAAAAAATAATAAATACAATTTGTCTTATGGAGCTTACTAATAATTACTCAAAAAATGTGTTTCTTCTAGTGTTGCTAATTGTATTTCCATTTTCAAGTGATGCTAAGACCAACTCACCGTGTCATTTTCCGGCGGTTTTCAACTTCGGCGACTCAAACTCCGACACCGGTGGATTGTCGGCGGCATTTGGTCAGGCTGGTCCACCCGCCGGAGAGACATATTTTGGTGCCCCTGCCGGACGGTACTGTGACGGTCGTCTTGTTGTTGATTTCATTGGTAATTATTATAATGTCATTTATCTTTTTGATTTGTTTGAATGTCTTTTAAAAATAGTCTTTTTAAAAATAGTCTTTTTAATTTAAAAAGATACTAATAAAATTCGTGTACGTTACACTTTTTATCAGATTTTACTGAAATTGTTATTTTTCAGGACTAATATCAACAAATTAAAGTTTTTTACTTTAAAACTATTTTACTATGAAATTCGTCTTACTATTTTATGTTATGCTTGGAATTTCGAAAATCAACTAAATGGTCTTTACCAATTTTTTATATGATTATTAAAATATCTTAAGTTTTTATTTAATATTTTGTACTTAATTTTTAGATTATTATAAAAAAAATTAGTCAAAAATAGAAAAATATTATATCAAAGTTCATACTATTAGTTTCAAATTTAAATCTCCATGTTTTAACTATATCATATAAATCCAAACTAAAAAAATAGTGAAATCATCTTTGTATTGCTGTTCACGTTTAGAATAAGTTTTTTCGTTTTAATTTTCGTTTTATTTAATATTTTGTACTTAATTTTTAGATTATTATAAAAAAAATTAGTTAAAAATAGAAAAATATTATATCAAAGTTCATACTATTAGTTTCAAATTTAAATCTCCATGTTTTAACTATATCATATAAATCCAACCTCAACCTATGCTCGGAATCTCAGAGACACACTTATACGATATTAAGGTCCCATTACCCCCTGAACTTATTTTATATGTAATTTTCTACCCTTTTTAGCCTACGTGACACTAGTTCGAAAAAAAAAGTCAACCATCGTTGGGCCCACAAGATAGTGCCACGTAAGCTAAAAAGGGGTAAAAAATTATTAATAAAATAAGTTCAGAGGGTAATAGAACCTTAGTATAGTATAAGTGTGTCTCTGAGATTTCGGGCATACGTTGAGGGGATACTTGGACATTATCCCAATAAATAATAATAATAATACTTCTTTAATTTTTAAATCTCAAACGCAAGGCGAACCATTAAAATTGTAGTCAGACTAACGGTGGGGAAGAGAAAATGTGACATATTTTTGTTTGTATTAGGTAGGTTTATTTCATAGGCTGAATAAAAAATCCACGGATGCTAAAAATTAACACTCTTTATTAATATTTTATATATTTTTATTATTACTAAAAAATTATTTTTATTATAATATAACTAGTTATGCTACCGGATGTATTTGGTATATATGAAGATTTTAAAAATATTTTCATGTTTAATTGATAAAATATTTGATGTGGATTTTTTCAGCTGAAAATTTAGGATTACCATACCTAAGTGCATTCTTAGATGCATTGGGTTCAAATTTCAGTCATGGAGCCAATTTTGCCACAGCTGGTTCAACAATCAGACCACAAAACACAACTCTTCATCAAAGTGGTTTTAGCCCCATTTCATTAAACGTTCAGAGTTACGAATTCAACGATTTCCTTCATAGATCTCAGATTATTCGTAACAAAGGTAATAAAAATCCATACGTTCATACTTTGTTCTGTAGTCTAAATATTCTTGTTTCTTAATTTATTTATTTTTCAATAATGTGTACAGGGGATGTGTTTTGTAAGTTGATGCCTAAGGAGAAACATTTTTCTGAGGGGTTATACACATTTGACATTGGACAAAATGATTTAACTGCTGGTTACTTCAGTAACATGTCCACTGATCAAGTTAGAGCTTATGTTCCTGATGTGATCGATCAATTCAAAACCGTTATTCAGGTACGTTGATTTACCTCATAATTTAACTGTATAATGAGATGAATGTTTTCGGCTTAAACAATCCTCCTCTGTTTGAGCTTAGGTCCAAAATTTAATTTTACCTGATATCAGAACAGTGTATTCATTTTTGAGCTTTCAAATTAAAATTGTTCAAGCACCAGAGTGATGATGACGATTTTTCATTGGTCAAATTGCAGGGTATATATAGTCGCGGTGGTAGATATTTTTGGATACATAACACAGGTCCAGTTGGTTGTCTACCATACGTATTGGATCGTCTGTTAATAACAGCAGGGCAAGTTGATAAAGCAGGCTGTGCTGCTCCTTTCAATGAAGTGGCTCAATATTTCAATGCTAAGTTGAAAGAAGCAGTGATTGAGCTAAGAAAAGATCTTCCATTAGCTGCTCTTACCTATGTTGATGTCTATTCAGTCAAGTATGAACTCATCTATCACGCTAACAAGCACGGTATGTAAAGCCATTTGAACTATTAAATTCTGTTGAACTCGTAACTTACCCCTGATTGGTTATAGGATTTGAGCATCCATTACAAGCTTGTTGTGGGCATGGAGGAAAGTACAACTACAACATAAATCATGGATGTGGAAGCAAGATAAAGGTGAAAGGAAAAGAAATAATATTGGGAAAATCATGCAAAAGTCCATCAAAAAGAATAAATTGGGATGGTGTACATTTCACAGAGGCTGCTAATAAATGGGTGTTTCAACAAATTGTGAATGGTTTATATTCAGATCCACCACTTCCCTTGAATATGGCATGTCATCAAAAATAAGATTAGTTATTCAATTAAGATTGTACTAATTAGTTAACCACTTTTTTAGCTTTATGGATCAAATGGATATTGAGATATTTTGTTGGTGTATTATTAGATTAGATCTAGTAACTAAATAATATTTCAATTTCAAGTAAGAATCTTAGCTTTGATTCTAATAAACCGATTTCGAATTTATGCAAATGTACATTTTTATATCATTAGATAGATTTTGTTTCTATTTTTTAAAAATTGTGCAAATATAATTCTTGATAAATTACTCTCAACGGTAGACTCCATGTTGTTGTTTTTTTTTTTAAAAAAAAATTGTTTAGTTATAGTGTCCATGTTTATATGGAATATAAAAACAATTTATTTTATCCAGATAAAAGTCTGAATTGAGTAATTTTATTGATAACAATGAATTTAGTAGATAAATTATCAAAATTCAATAAACTTACCGAAAATTTTAAATTGTGATTTAAATATATATTTTTTAGACTATGATCTAAAAGATCTCCAAGTCAAAAGAGGATCTTCTATTAAAAAAAATATTGCAAAAAGAAGGACCACAAACGAACGACTTGCTTGGTTGCTTTTAGTCTCTTGATTTTTTGTTGTTATTTTCATTTTCAAACTATAAAATTGAGTCGCTGAAAAATGATTTATTGAACGACGGAAGTAAAGTTGTGTTGACATTCAATATCATTTCATTTGCCTTTTTTTTTCAATTTATTTTTTTCTACAAACTCTCGTTGGTATAGATAAGTCTTGTTTCACAAACTAATGTTATCATGAGAATAAAACGATTTACGAATAAAATATTTTTATCTCTCATTAAGATATGTTAGTAAATTACAGAAAAAAATTGACCGCATAATTTGAGGACCCTATGGTGAATGGTCAAGTTAAATATTAGGTAACTGGGTTAGTACAGGTCGAATCCCATGTACATAAATTTTGTCAATTTTTTAAAAAATAATCATGTCATGATTTCCTTAAATTTAGTAGAATCAGATAGTCTTTCAAGCAATAATTAAAAAAAGACTACAAATTAGTCTCAATCTTGAAAAATGGAAAGCCAAAATAATAAAGAAAAAAACCCTTTTATATGTTTGGTATCTAATGTAACAGAATATTTTTGAAGCAAAATGGTAACACAAATCTTGATTCTAATTTTGTGTTTAGTTCCAACCCAAATCTTAGGCAATTGCAAATTTGCAGCCATTTTCAACTTTGGTGACTCAAACTCAGATACTGGTGGCCTTTCAGCAGCATTTGGACAAGCTCCTTATCCCAATGGTGAAACTTTCTTTCATGCCCCTGCTGGTCGATTCTCCGATGGTCGTCTCCTTATCGATTTCATTGGTAAATCATTTTATTACTAATCGATTGTTACATAGTTTGTAGCATTAAATTTAATAAATACATGTGTTCGTGAAATAACATGACTCTGTAGTTAATTTTGCTAGAGCGCACAGGTTAAAACCCCAACTCCTGCATTTTTTCTTCTTTTGTTTTCCTCGAATAATATACTAAGGTTTTTGGTTACTAGGAAAGATTTTTTGTTATACCTAACACAACTTTGAGACAGACATTATAAGAAAACTGTGAATTACATGAGAATTTTCATACTGATCTCTAGTAAAATCCCCATGTAATTCACATTTTTCTTTTTTCTTGTTTTTATTTGTTTGATCAGCTTCTGATGCTTTTTTTTTTGTGTACCTGATTTTTGAATTGCCAGCTGAAGGCTTAGATTTGCCTTATCTTAGCGCGTTTCTTGATTCGATTGGTTCCAACTTCAGCCATGGAGCTAATTTTGCCACAGCAGGATCAACCATTAGACCTCAAAACACAACCATGGCTCAGAGTGGATACAGTCCAATATCACTGGATGTACAAGGTGTTCAGTTCTCTGATTTTCATACAAGATCACAAATAATTCGCCAGAAAGGTACTAGCTTTATTGCGTAAACTGCAGATGAAAATAGTATGATTTTATTTCTGAGACAGGCTAGAGGTTTTGTTATTTCTAACACAGGAAATGTCTTTGGCCAATTGCTGCCAAATAAGGAAGATTTTTCTCAAGCATTGTACACGTTTGATATCGGACAGAATGATCTCACTGCTGGCTACAAGCTTAATATGTCCACTGATCAAGTGAAGGCTTATGTTCCTGATTTGCTCTCTCAGTTATCCAATGTTATAAAGGTCAGTAAAAGTAAACCAATCTATATTAGTTATCTACTTATATTCTCTAAGAGTTTTGTTCATTTTCTATAAATGCAGAAAGTATATGCAAAAGGCGGTAGATCATTTTGGATTCACAATACTGGACCAGTAGGTTGTCTACCATATGTTATTGACCGCTTTATGATCACAGCAGCACAAGTCGATAAGTATGGTTGTGCTAATCCCTTCAATGAAGTGTCAAAGTACTTCAACCTTCTGTTGAAAAAAACTGTTGTTCAGCTCAGGAAAGAACTTCCTTTAGCTGCATTCACTTATGTAGATGTCTACTCGGTTAAATACTCGCTCATCGGTCATGCAAAGAAGCTAGGTAATCTTATCATTTAACATTTTTATCTTGAACTTGAATTCATTTTGATCTTTTTCATGGTATTAACTTCTAGATTTTGAAGTCTTATGTAAGTAAAAAACTTGCAGACTGTAGTACTAGTTATTCTTGGATCAAAATTTTCACAAAGTTATGTGACAATGTTTAAGAGCACAACATTAAAGGACATTTTGTTACATTTTATGTATCTTTATGTCAAGACCACAAGATTAAGTCTTCTTTACTTTTTTAAACTCCCCGTGTCAAGTCAAAACCAGACAAACGAATAACGAATTGAGATGGAGGGAGTAACTAGAAATGAATATTTAAAAGTTCTATATAAAATGACAGGATTTGAGAACCCATTCCTAGCTTGTTGTGGTCATGGTGGGAAGTACAATTACAACAGATTCATAAAATGTGGAAGCAAGAAAGTGGTGAACGGAAAAGAGATAGTGATTGCTTCTTCATGCAAGGATCCATCAGTTAGGGTTAATTGGGATGGAACTCACTTCACAGAAGCAGCTAATAAGTGGATATTTGATCAGATTGTTAACGGCTCGTTCTCAGATCCTCCAATTCCTTTGAGTTTGGCCTGCAACAGAGTTAACCATTGAATGTTTACTCTTTTACATACCGTCTTATGTTTCCTTCCTATTTGATTTTTATAGGATTGAATAATCTCCTCTGGTTCATTAACTACATATAGTTTGATGAGTGTCATTTGACTGAAATACAACCTGATTCATTCACTAGTAGCTGAGAAAGGGTTTGAGGATACTAATGTTCAACTTTTCACCTTACTTTTTCTTTCAATACTATGACGATTCATTTCACCTTGAGACTGCTCCGGCTTCATGCATTTTCGTGTTTTATATGGAACAACATCTTGAGTTCTTAAGTCCGTGGTTTTAAAGGACACAATAAGGAGGTATAAAGATGGTAACGTGTGGCATGAAATCACTATGGATCTTGTGAGAGTCTAATTTGACAAATGTACCAGCGTTATTCTGCAATTTTATTGTCACAACCTGCAATGAACCAACTCCTGTTTCGATTTGTAACTGCATTTGAATAACTAAAGCTCTTTAAATAGTTGCACACTGGCTAGCTTTCTAAAGGATTTATACATAGGTATTAGCCTCACTAGGAACAAACTGTTTTTGTTCTGCATCTATCCTTAACAAGTATTTTGCACCCAAAATATGTCACATTAGTTAACATAAGCAGAGACTTTCATCAAACGAGTAAAAACTTACCAAATCAATATTGAACAAGTAAAAATTCACCAAATCAATATGGTATCCCACAGGAAGATAGGGGGATAAGCTGTACTACAGGCAGAGCAAGGCTTTCTGTGATAAAGGTAGTATAAGCATGGAAGTACATTTCAAAAATAAACATGAAAATCATATAAATTTTGAAAATAAACATAAGTTCATTATTTGACAAATATTTTTGACAAAAATCCCAAATTCCCAATACTAGTTTTTTTTTTTTTTTTTAGTATTTGGTTCAAATCTCATTATTGGGATCTTTTAAAAATTAAAATTTTATACCAAACTTTTCTCTTTTACAAAAACACTCTCTATAGTAGTTGTTTGTGTTGTATTACACAATCTTTTTACGTGAACACCAAAGCAGTGATGAAATATTCAGTGAATATGAAAGTGATGATATGGTCGTTGATGAAAATGATGAACCATCGATTCAGGATAACAAAGTCATTTGTTTTGTCTACTTCACAATGTATGGAATGATGCTTGTTGCACTCATTCTAAGCTACCACATTGCTCTAGTGTCATGGACACTACTTGTTATTTGTTGCAACGAACATTCAATTGACTTGTAATACAAACTTATAATTAGTTTGTGATAGTTTTTAAAACTTATGGGTATAAATTATATTTTTCTAAAAAAGTTAAGTATATTTCCTAAATACTATGACCAAACACATGGTGAAATTGCACCCAAATATTTTTTGTGAAGAATATTTGAAAATTTATAATCAAACACTAACTAAATATTGACTGTAATTGCACGTAACAATTAGTGAGCGATGTTAACATATACATTTTAGAAAACTAAGCCAAGTAACACACAAGTCACATAAGGCAACATATATCACTAACTACATGTCTATTAGTATTTCATTTCTTCAAGTTTGTAACTGATAAAAACTACGGTGAACTAAGCACTCGCTTGCTTGTACAAAAACTTAGTCATAAAAGTAGTTCTTGTTTTAGTAACATAAAGGGACATATATATTTTACTAAAAGTTCACTTTTAACGACCCATCTAGTTGTTTTGAGTATTTGGATCCCTTTCCTCTACATGAGGTCTGGCCTCTACACGGAGGGTTGACAACGTACAAGGTCCATAGGAACTCAGGTGCCTTTCATAGAAGAATAACCAAAAACTAGGAAATTTGAAAATAAAAGAGTTGACCAAAATCAATATTGAGGGTTAACAGGCTTGGCATTGAGGTCTGGAAGCTCTTATAAGTTCATAAAGAAGTAATCTGAAGCTTAAGTTAAAAACTAGTGAATTTAACCACTTTTAAATATGTATTTAGACGACCTTTTCAGTTGATCGTGTAGTGCACACATGTGCATCATGAATGTGAGCATGACTATCAACATCACATAGGGCATGATTGGTAGCCGCGCGTGATCTGCCACATTCGCGTGGGAAAAGATCATGAGAGTATGGATTGATTTAGGTTATATTTTTGATGTTATACCTATATATAATAACGTAGACACCCAAGTTGAAGAGTTAGTGCAACCGTTTTTGCTTTGCAAAATCTATCAATGGTTGGCATTTTAGGTGTTCGAACCTAGTGCATCATGCTATGATCTCATGAGACCTCTTGTAGGTTATGATTGCATGAGACCTTTCAATAATTATTTTCTTAATAGTGTGTCATGATAAAAATGGATAAATAATTGGAAACAGAGAAAATATTTAATTATTAAAAAATTTAATTTATAGTGCTATATTTTATAATGTTTAAATTTAAATGTATTTCAAAAAATAAATAAAAAAATTAACATTGAAAAATAAATGTAAAAGAAAAAAGATAAGGAAGGAGAAATAAAATTAGTAGCTAGTTGGACCCACATTTATAAGACCCTCGTGGACCAATTGAACGACGGCATTGGACCGTTTTTCTCTCAAACAGACCATTCGCATTTGGCATTAAAATCCGATCATAAAGAAAATGCTGCTCTCTGCATTTCCTCCGCAGAATCCATTATCCAATTCCACCCCACCCCCTTACTACCCCCCTACCCTCATCTTCTCTTCTGTTACCTTCTACAAAGCAGCTGTTAAGGCTTCTTCCCAGAGGCTACCACTACTCACTCTCACCAACGCCGCCGCTACCTCCTCCACTACTCTCCGGCACGTCAGTGGCACGTGCTCCGATGACAATGAGGACGGAGACGGAGACAGTATGGTTACTTCGGCGTCAGCTGTCGCTGCGGCGATACGGAATGCCTCAACGTCACCGGTGGAGTTCGTTCAGACGATTGAAAAGGATGATGGTAAAAATAGAGGTTTGGTGCTACCGAGTGTTGATTTTCAGAGACTTTGCCTTGAACAATTGGAGCTGTTTCGCCGTATTGTTCATCCCGACTCCGTTCTTTCCGTAAGAAACGTTTCCTTCAATAACTGATTTGATCGAAAGAACATTTCTATATTACAAGTTAGTTTCATTAGCTTAAGAAGCTTTGTGTTTATGTCTATTGTTGCTGGATGTAATGCTTTGGATCATGAATTTAAGAAGTTTCTTACATAATATATGGAACTCTGCTTGCTTTTCTACTTTTTGAGTTAAGATAATTTTCTACATTCTTCGAGCTATAGTCTTCAGCAATCTGTACTGCTTTAGCCCTTATTAAGTTCATTATGCCTTTTATTAGGTATCCTATTTCATGATTTGAGTCCAATATGGTGAAATTTTCAGTTTAGTTTCTGGCTTGCCTATAAGTGCTTTTTACTTTTGTAATCCCTGCTCTTCGGCAATTACATTTGGTGTTAAGTAGAATATAGTTCATTTTTCTTTCAGGTCGAAGTTGATAAAGAAATTCTAGTGTTGAGCAATACTATAACATGCAATCTGCTGTACTTTTCCTTTTCGAGCTTCCATCATTAGGCTGTAGGTAAAGGTGGTGGAGCAACCTGCTGTAGTTTTCCTTTTTAAGAAAACAACCTTCCACCATTAGGCAGTAGGTGATGGTGGTGGAGCTGAAGGAGCTTTCCTTTTCTTCTTCCACCATCGGGCAGTACGTGCTAGTAGAGAGTAATGACATGATGCTCTCTCTTTAGATCTAGAGATACTGTAAAAGATTGGAAAGCCAAAGACTTCTTTTAATTAACTTTTGTAATCTGTTACATGATTCTTTCTCTCTTTTTTTTTTCCTATTGTTATTATTTTTAGACAAGTAAAGTAACATATTTTTTTGCAGACCCACTTAGAAATGGCATCTTATATCTTTCACTGCAACAAATTTCTAAAAATCAGTATTAGCAGTTAGACCCAACCAAGTAAAGTCATCTCAAATGGCAGTACGTAATAGTAGTCATTCCATTAATAGCCTAGTGGTGAAGACATTGTCTGAAACATGTTAAGGTGAAGTATACTTTTCCTAGAACTACAACCCCTCTTGTGGACATCATCAACTGGTCCTACTTCGGGTTACTTGAATCTCTATCCTTCTCCGCTAATAAGAGCTCACATTTTGTTCTTTCATTTTCACCAGTTTTCTTGAACCATAAGAAATATTCTAAAAGTATGGACAAACTAGAGTGCCTGTAAAGGATTGGTCCAGAACAGTGTTGTTAAAGGTGCGCTTAAGCCCTGAAGTGAGGCTCAAACATGTTGAGCACTTCGCCTCATTTAATGAGCACTTCAGTCTCGTCATCAAGGTTCTAAGGTATATTGAACCTCTTTGACAAGGCGATACTAAATAACTTATATTTCACTTTATCGAAATATTTTTGCTATTTCTTTATTCATATATTTTGTTATTCCTGCTTATAATAATAGTTTGTTTATCTATCTATCTATCTATCTATCTATCTATCTATCTATATATATAATCAAAGAACCTTAGAGCTTTTCTTGTGCTTTTTCCTTTTATCATTTTCTCCCTTTGTGCCTTTTTTTGAGGATTAGCATTGTTGTATTCTTCAGCATTGGGAATGCTGGCCACCATCAAAAACATGTTACAAAGTAAGTAGACTCTAGCTTTTACAAAGTAAGTAGACTCTAGCTTCACAAAGCTCCTAGAAATTCTACTAAACTCCTCTATTTCTTTGCGCTTTTTCATTAAAGCCCACACTTCATTTGCGATTAAAGCTCCAACGAACCTTAGAGGCTTTTTTGTGCTTTTGGTAACACTGGTCCATAAGGCTAGATAAACTGTGACACTGGATTTGGATGCTCAAAAATAACGTTTTGTTCGGAACAATATAAGTGATTAGATTGAGAAGATAAAGGAATTCTAACCATCTTATTATCCTTTAACAATATAACATTGACAAATCAAATGAAACCAAGTTATTTATTCTTACTATAGTACTTTGCTTAAATTCTATTTCACTTTGTATCATTTGATAACTCTCAACACCTTCGATGTTTGATTGGGCTTCATGTGTTGTGAACAGCGGATAATCTTTGCCCTATTTTATTTTAGATTTTCTAAATTATTGAAGGTCAAAAATCAAAACCAAAACTAAAGAGGAAAGTCCCCTGGCTCTTGTTGAGGTATAGAAAACAATTTTGCCTTTCTACTTTGCTTGTGCTAATCTAGTGAATTGCAGGTTTATGTAAGACCAGCTGGAAGCTATGTGATGGACCGCCTAGAGTTGCAGCGGATTATTTTACATCCATGTGTTAATGAGACTGATCTAGTGATTCTAATTGGTAACTTTAGCATTCCAGCAGGCTTAAGAATTGCCGAAGCAGCTCTTTCGAGGCAAGAGGTACATCAATTTAATTCTTCAAATGTGTTTTGCACTGAAATATTACTTTGACTAGTCTTATTCCTCTTAGGCAGAGTTACTTCCCGAGCTTGGAGCAGTGGTGTTCCCCATGTTGAAACACCCATTTATTGTTGGATTTTTGGTTGTGGAACTCCCAAGAACTACATGGGACAAGGGAGGGCTTAATGTTAAAGGATGGCCTGCCCAGGAGGAGACTTTTCCTATACCTTCTAGCACAGATTTGAAATCATTGAATATCAAAACTTCAAGTGACCACTCCTTTGAGATGTTAAAATTTACAGCTGAGCAAAGATTAAATGCAATAAATATTTCTCGTTCACTTGCAATGGCTTATGTCATGGATCAGGTACAATACTGATACGACAAAGGTGCTGAAAATATATGATGTCTAGAATTCACTGCATTGATCTACTTTACTTTATAATATAATTATTTCTTCTAAAATATGTGATAACTCTAACTTCCAAAACCTAGTAATAGTAGCATCTGATTGAACTTAATGGATCTATGAATATATTCCTTACCACCACGGAAATAAAAGAGAAGGAACTAAACCTAAACTGATCCTAAATATCACGAAAATATTGACATATACGGTTATAATGTTGACAGTATTACATCCTTTTAACTATTTTTTATTCATTGCCATGAAATGATTTTTTCTTTGAGCATTTTGTTATTTATTATTCTTGTTCTCTTTCTTTCCAGTAATGCACAGTAGTTCTGTCACAAATCTATCTTTGATATTGTTTTGTTCTAAAACTAACTAACAGTACCCTTTCAGAAATCAATTCTGCTCCAACAGTCCACCTGGCAAAATAATATCAGGATGAGCAACTTGGTTGAGCAAGTAAGATTTGCACTGCAGATGCACCTATATATGCCAGCAGTTTGAGGTGGTGAAAATGTACACTGCACAGATTCAGAACATAATCAATTTTTTATGAATCTTTAATGTGCAGATTCGGAGTTCTCTTTCCAGTATTCGAACTTTGAGTAAGATGTTATCTGTTCAGATTAGAAAGAGTGAGGTATGTGGCTAAAGAAATTTACATCCCAACTTTTTCTTTATCCTGCTTCACTTTCTTATGCCCCCAAATATTAGGTTACTTTTAGTGAATTTTTTTTAATCACACTTAATGAAGAGTTAATCTGCCCATTTGACCCTATGCAGATTTCATATGACATTGTTCAAGACATTTTGGAGCAAGGTGATTGCTTGAGTGATACTCTTAAGGGACTCCAGGATGCTGTTTCCTTAACAAAGGTACTTCACTAACTGTGCCTCTCTCTCTCTCTCTCTCTCACACACACACACACACACACACACACACTCACTGTTCTTCTGCGTGACTCTGACTGAGAAGGGAAGGAGAAAGATTGAGACAAGCCCACTTATAAGTTTAAAACAGCTTTGGATTTCCCGGGAACTTGGAAAGGGTACGAATTGAGTTCATTCAATAATAAGAGCAAGTTGGTAGCTTCAACAGGACAGTGTAAGAGGACATATATTCTTTTGGATATTCATAGTACTAACAGATTGAACTTACCAAAAATCACTTAGCATAATTGCAAAAGATAAACGTCCAACGATTGTTGAAGGTCCATTTACACATCGACAGCTTTGTTTGCCTTAGTTTTGTCTTGCCTATTGGTGATTTTGAGGATAAAAAAGATAAAATATTGCATATATTGGCTTGTACCTTTTTCAGGCGAATATAATGCGCTATAGTGAAGAAACATTGAAAAGGATGCCGAAATCAACTCATCCTGATCATGAGTCAGTGAGGTCACAGTTATCCGACAACTTGTCTCAGAAGCTAGAATCTGTCTTCTCAAAATCCAAGGATCTAGAAATGCCAATGCCACCTATTGCTCTTGCACCTTTACGCCAGGAAGGAATCAGGTAAACTTTTGGCTTTCAAACTATGTTTCGTTTTAGAGACCTATGGTCTGGAAACCTACAAATTGCATTATGTCAGCTTCAAAAAATGTTTATGCATATGATAGCATGGTACATACTGAATAATTTTAATATTTCCCATTCTCGTTCTCCAGCAATCAACTTCCCTAGATTTTTGCTTGAGGGTTCTTTCTGTGGTTGCCAGACAACTGCAACACAACATTAGAGTTAATATGGAGTAGATTAGGAGTTTGGGAGAAGGTTCTCTTCTTGTAACCTGTGGTGCTGGTTCGTTTAAGAGAGGACCTGCAATCTCTCGAGTTAAAGTACTAAAAAGCTGGAATAATTTTTTGCACACATTTTATTGAATTCAAACAACTTCCTAAAATAAGGAAATAACTTCCTAATACTCCCTCCATTCCAATTTATGTCCTGGTGTTTGACTGCACATGGAATTTAAGCAAGAAAGAAAAACTTTTGAAGCTTCCAGTCTAGAATAAGACGTTAATATTTGTGTGGCTATATCTTATCTCATTAAGGGCAAAATGAACATTTTAAATTCATATTGTTACTATATATAGAAATGTGTCATTCTTTTGGAACTGGCTGAAAAGGAAAGAGTGACAAAAATTGGGATGGAGCGAGTACTATTGGAATTAAAAAGTGGAGGAATACCTCCCTACTGCAAATCACTGCTACAAAGAAATAGGAAAACATAACTAACCGACAAGATGAAGACATCAATTTTTTTTATTTTTATAAATTTGCATGTGTAAACCGTTGGTAGACTTAGAGGGCGCTAACACTTACTTCCTCCCTTAAGCTTGCCTATGTTGATGCTTCTTGTATTGGGTGACGAGTCCAGGAATACTCTGCATTCTAGTCTGATGCCATATGATGATTTATGGAGTCTTTGATCGTGTGCTAACGCCTAGATTGTGGAACAACACTTTGGTTTTGGAGATTGCTAATTATTCCTTCTTCTTTTTTTGTCTTTTTCCTGTTCTTCTCTTCCCCCAAAAGACCATGCAATGTTTCTGATGTACTGGTGGATTTGGTGGAAGCAGTGGCACCTTTGGCACACGAGCAGAGGAGAGCTGTTTTACTTTCTGAGGTTCCAAGATCTTTACAGGTACCAATTGAAGAGCCTGCTTTACGCCAGGCTTTGGGTAATTTGATCGAGGGTGCTTTATTGCGTATACAAGCTGGTGGGAAGGTTGAAATCATTGCCATTGGAGCACCTGCAGGGGGTGCTCTTGTTATAATTGACGATGATGGCCTTGATATGCACTATATGGTATGTTTCATGAAATCTATTCAATATCATGATCACTGAGACAATGCCTGATATTAAGATGAAAAACTGTGGCACTTAAATGCGAATATGAACTTAATAATAGCAAAGGAGTATGCTCATGAATGACTAAATTTATCAACTGGCTTGTGTGTGGTAAGTATTGCATCTTTTTACTTTTGTGTAGACACAGATGCACTCTCTAGCACCTTTTGGGGCAGACTTATTTTCTGAAGATAGGGTAGAGGACAACATGACATGGAACTTTGTGGCTGGACTAACTGTTTCTCGAGAAATACTGGAGAGTTATGGATGTGTTGTGCGGGTGATTTCACCAAGAGTAACAGATGCTGCAATTGGAACCGGAGGAACCCGTATAGAACTCTGGTTTCCCTCTTTTTCTGCTTCATCTGTTGTAGATGGCCCTTCTCACGAGGCTTAACAAAGATTGAGGATTCCACTGTCATTTTTATCTAGTTTTTAAAAGGCCAAAAACATACAACAAATTCCTGCTTAATCCTTTGCAGATCCTGAGATGGAAAATTTGAAAGACGATCTACTTTAAAGATTCATCTAGTGACACAAATCTGCCAAATGACTAATTTCTATCCTACTGGGATTGTGAACAAATTGAAGGTATAGCTAATAATACCAGGAGGATGGATGCTGCAGGAATATTTAGGCAATCCTTCTTTTGGCTTCGTCTAACACTTCCTCTTGCTGGTCAAGCCTTCTTCAGAAAAACAATGGTAGAGGACGTCTGTATATACTTTAGCATAGTAGTTATTTCCATATATCAGTTTATTATCCATTGTGATGCCAAAAAGATATTGTGATTGACTGTATAAATCAGCGTATATCTACAGATAGATGGTCCAGCTCGAACTATTTACTTTGCTGGGACTTTTATTGGACAGAAACTAGTCGAAGAGTAAACACAGAAGCTCACTTTTGAGTCTTAGTTGCCACAAGTTCCCGAAATCCCTTCCCTGCTGCTATGTTCTCTAGAAATGTTGGGTATCAGAGTGAAAATATATCAATGCCTTCCATGTAAATTTTAAATGGCAAAAGCTACTTTATCAGCTTATTCTGTTTTTTCTAATTTATTTTGCAGATTTATGTAATATAAATTATTTTGGGAATGACTCATATATTTGCTTCTATGCTTTTGACTTTGCCTCATGCATATCACAATCATCATACTACTATGTTGGTCTAAAGTTATACCCTTCCATCCCCAGATGCTTGCATTTTCTTTACTGGCAGAAATCTGTAGCTTGATTAGCCAAGTTATGTATAGGAATAATAATGGGGTTACTTGTTATATAGTTTTGTTTCATATAATTGAATTATGAAAAAAGTTCCAAGGTAATATTTTTTTTGGAGAAGGGTAAAAAATATCCTAAAACTTTGCAAAAAAACAAAAATATCATTACAAACATAACAAATGATTGTTATAACGAGATTTGTCGGCATAAACTTGTGATGTTCTTCGTTACAGATATGGAAGCAGATATAGGTGCAAATGGAGGACCAGTTTACCAAAAAATGTCACCCATGTTTTTGCCATGGATGAAAATTTGCTTTTTTCTGAACTTGATAAAGAACGTTAGATTCGCTCCAAAGCTGTGAGCTTTATGGAGACTCTTTAAATTGAGACATTACATGTTGTTTTTGTGTTATATGGTTAAATGGGTCGTCATATTATTGCTTCAAGTATCTTTAATGCATAATTCGAGGAGATAGAGGCGATTGCATATCGTTATAATGATGGAGCGGAGAAGTGAAATAGAGGATCGCATTTGGGGTGTTGTGCAATCACAATATATCGACACGGTTTAAAGGAAAATTCTATGAAATGGTGGTTAGATCAGGACTATTGTATTAGACACAGTGTTGATCAGTTAATATGTTATGGTGTTGGCCCTACTAGCTACTATTCTAGATTTACCAAAAGAATAAAAAAAGAACAAATGGTTGGTAATATACTATATACTTATGATGTAATATAGTTATGGTTGGTACATACTATATACTAAATATATAGTTATGATGTGGTGGGAATTTGAAAGAAAATGTGTGATGAGATGAGCTAACTACTTCATTCTTGAATAGTTGTACATTTCTGTTACAACTCTAATATCATGCCATATGGACCAAGCTATATCATATAAATTAGAGTCAAAAGTCACAATTCTACCCACAACGCCACACGTCAATATTTCTATTAAATTATAAACAGATAATAAATAATATTCTTAATATGAAAGTTAAATAATGACGTTTTATAATAAAATAATTGAAATAATATTAATTAATTAAAATTTTATTATCTATTTATACAAATAAAGATAATAGGTAATAATTTTTATAAAAATTATATTTCAGTGTAGATGATACAAAATAATTAATAAAAATAAATTTATATTTATAAAAAATTGCCTATTTATATTTTTAAAAAATATTGCAATATTAACAATCGAGACTCATTTATTACTTATTACTTGCATTTAATACATGTTTATTACAGTAAATCAAAAATGATCATTAACGACAATCGACACTTTTTGTATATGTCCTTGAAGTTTTTAGCGTCATTGGTTCTAATGACACTTAATTAATGTTTGTAAAAACTTTAACACATTTTATTTATGTATATATTTATCGCCGCTAAAAATTATTTTCGTTGTAGTGATAGTTATTCCTTCCCTCTCATTTTATATGTCATCTTTTTGCTTTTCACTTGCATTAAGAAATGATGTAACTTTATCCTTATTTAATATTTTCTTAAGTCAACTTTATTAATAAATGGCAAGATTAATTAACTATTCTATCAAGGATATAATAGGTAAAATTGATAATTTATACATAAATTTTATAAAACAATAATTATTATGATCTAACTATTTATAAAAAGAAATAACATATAAAATGAGACGGAGAAAATAATAAAAGTAAAACAACAAACATAGAAAAAGTAACATTAATTTAGTGAAAAATCCATAAAAGGATTATTCTACATATAGTATTAAAGAACTCAAATAAAAATTTATAAATACATCGGTTGAGAAAAATGAGTTATACAATATAAATATATATTACATAGATGGAAGATTGAAAAATATCAAAAATAAAATAAATATTACATAAAATAAAGGTGAAATTGCTAAAATTAGAGGCTCATAAAGAAATTAAGTCTATATACCACGTTCATTTAATATTCACAATCAAAGGAGGAACTTGATTTTTAAAACAAGTTGGAGAGTGTAAATGGTACTTCCTTTGTTCACTTTTATTTGTCATGTTACGTTTTCTAAAAGCAATTTGATTAATTTTAAAAGTTAAATTAAATAATGTTAATTTGATATTTTTTTATAAAAAAATAGATATTTAAAAAGTACTATAAATTGTAAATGTTTACATATCAATGTAATAAAAATATATATTAAAAAAAATAGATAAAATTTTGTAAGTTAACTCTAAAAAGAAACTCATGACACAATTAAATGTGGATTTTTTTACCCATTTTAGAAATTAGATAAGTCAATTCTAATAAGAGTCTGGAAGTCTACTTCTTGTTGAGGTATTATATATATATATATATATATATATATATATATATATATATATATATATATGCATTTTACAGATGTTTTCACTAATAATTTGATCTCATATTAATAATGAACTTTTTGTTAAATAAATGAGATCTAATATAAATAAAATATTGATATTTTTCAAATAAAAAATTTGTTTTTTCTAATCGAATTAAAAAAATAACACATAAATTAAAATTAAAAAAATGCATAAAATCACTTTTAATATAATAATTGGGTCTATCTTGACACAAGACTTTGTATTTACTTTCAAATTTCAGTGCAACCTTTCTATAGTGCTCAGATTATCAATCAACCAAAAAAATAAATTAAAATATGGATATAACTATTTTAGAAAAAAAAAAATTAATTCACGCTTCGTAATCAAATTAGAAAAAGACTAAACAAGTGGGGTGCTAATTGAGATGAGGTCAAAGTCTCCTCCCTTGTATTCACAGCTAAATATTCCGACTTTTCTCCTTTAAGGTCACAAATCACAACCATGCAATTAAAATTATTTTTGAATTGTTTCTTTTTAATTATATGTTCTCATTTTATAATTTTTAATAATTAGTCAACCTTATGATGTTACGCATCTTACACATGTTATTAAATCAATGTAATTTTTATTTTTTTTAACATATTGTAAACAAATAATGAGGCGTGAAGTGTCTCGTTCGTTTTCTGTTACAATGTCCATTCCTAGATATTTCATTCAATAAAATTATATAATTTGAATATGTCAAAAAAAAATTAAATTAAATTTTGAGGGGTTGAATTAAGGGAAAATTGTATATAATAGCAAACTAATAACCTAAAATAAATGGAGTAGCTAGGGTTTGATTTAATTGTGCTCCATAGCAAACGTTAGCCAAAATTTGTCAGGCGCCTCTCTCCCAAAAGTCTCGCTCGCCACTCTCCCATTCTCGCCTCTCTCGCTTTATACACAGAAGTGTATAATTTCTGTTTCTGTTTGGTATAAAGCGAAAGAAACTTGTATATACACATGCAAAAACATATATCTTCGTGTTATACACTTAATTATAAAATTTACAAACATTTTACTTCAATTCAATTGTAGACAAATGCAAATTTTATACAAATATTGCAGAGAAAAAGGTCAACGAATTTTACAATTGTCAATTATACAATTGCAGTGAAATACAATTTTTTCTAGCTTTATACAACAAAATTGTATATATTGTGTTTCTGTTTTTGTATAAAGCGAGAGAAAAACATATATCTTCTTGATATACACTTAATATTATGCAATATACATACATTTTAATTTGATTCAATTATATGCAAAACAAATTTTATAAAAATATTGCAGCGAAATAGGAAGTGAATTATACAATTGTGCATTATACAATTGCAGTGAAATAGGATAGTGAATTATACAATTGCAGTGAAATAGGCCAGCGAATTATACAATTGTATATGTATAGCGAATTATACAGTTTTATGTTTGCTATGGAGCGCAATTATGCAAACTTTGCTATAGCATACAAATATGAATTTTTTGTTTGCTATATGTGAAAGTTATCCTATAATTAATTAGTGAAAAGAAAAATAAATTTTCTCCCAAAATTTATGAATTAAATCATTAGTGAAAATTGAAGTCGAGAGAGCTGAGATAATTGTGTAAGATGAGACTTTCTTCTCAACTTGTTAAGAGTTAGAAAAAGTATTTAGATACCAGTTGTTAGTATCGAATTCACGCACACACACTAGATGAATGAAGAACACAAGAACTTTCAAGAGAAAGAGATGAGAGATCTAGAGAGAGAAAGAGAAAACCCAATATTTCGTGGTAACACCCCCGTAAGTAAACTTCCACGGCGGTGAGGTATATCTATATTAATAAATCAGAGTATTTTTTGTTACAGAGGATAAATAGGAAAACTTAAACAGTTATATATATTAATCAGGCTCCACTACCTAACATATACAACATAAAAAATTTCAATCTTCATTACCAATGAGAAAAAAAGTTTGTATCTAAAGTGAACTTTAACTTCAAATTTTCCCTCTATTTTTCATTCACATTACACTTTGTTTTTAAATCTTAATATTTAAAGATTCAAAACTCAACAATAAATGTATCTTAATTTGAATTACCCATTACTAATGTAACAATTGACTAGTTTAGTAAAGTATCGACTTAATATAGGTATATAGCTTATGCTTAATTGGTAGGCATAACTATATATCGTAGTTTGTTTTAATTTTAATTAATAGATATGATAATTTAATTTCAGGTTTTATTTCATTTTACTGTATTTAATTTTCTAGAAACACGTACAAAAATGTTACTTTTTTTTTTTTCCCTTTCAATGTCTTCGTTCTTCTCCAAGAAGAAAATTACACTTATCTTCTTATTTGCTGACTTTTAAACAAATAGTACTAATTACTAATTAAACTTGGTCAAATACTATTATTTGCTAAGTATCATTAATTACTTTCACCCTTTAATGGACCATTGGATACTCCACACACACACAAAAGCAATTATGAAAAAAGTGGCTTTAAACACTAAGTTTTCTTTGTTGGAACATTAACTTTTGTATTCTTGAATCTCCATATTGGACTTGGCCAAAATGCTTCTTTACTCTAATTATGATTTATGAGAAGTGATTTGCAAATCATATGAAGGAAGGAAAAACCTCTAATTAAAGTTAGAAAATAATAATACTAATAAAATAAGTTTAATGGAAGAATATAAAGTTTGATCTCTAGGTAATATAAATATATTGATTCTCTGTAATATTGTGAGTTTGTGACTTTTAGTAATACGTTACTTTGTCATTCCATTCATCAATCAGAGTTAAAAGTTTAGATGATCATTCAATTATGAATAATTAATTCTAATAGTCGCTTAACTTTGTTAATTCAACTTTTGTGATCATTATTTTCAAAAAATATATTTCTCAATAGCTATTTAATAATGTGATGATTGTAAAATTTTAGAATAAAATCTTTTTGAAATTAAAATCAATTTTTTTTTCTTGTTATTCTTCGTTAATTATATATTAATTTAAAAATTATTTAACATATATATTTAAAAAATATATAGTCATCACTAAATATGTTGAAAATTATGTTTATTGAAAATATAATGATAATGAAAGTTAACTTGACAAAGTTGAGTGAGGTTACACATACTTCTGACCCTATCAATTAATATATACATATTTGCCTTAAAGCTTTATAAGTTAAGTGATTATTAAATATGTGGGGTGAGATATACAAAATTATCTTATAAAATGAAATATTTCATGAGATTTGTTATTCTTCTGCACCCACATACCAAAAAATGCCTAAGTAATTAATAATTGTTTTAGAGTTTACCTAAATTCCTCTAAAATATAAGTCCCATTAGAAGAAAAAGAAAAAAAATAGAAGGTGTGTTGCTATGCAAGTATTGGTTACCTAATATGTAGCTATTTTTCTTTATTTACCTAATTAATAGGGCAGTGATCATAGTTTCAAAATTATAATATTTATATAAATATATATATATTTATTGATTGTTCATACAAAAAAGTTAGAACATTGAGACCTTGATTCAAAAGTTAAAAGATCTAAGTTGTTAGATATGTTCTCATCATATAA
Organism: Solanum lycopersicum; assembly: GCF_036512215.1. Lineage (NCBI taxonomy): Eukaryota > Viridiplantae > Streptophyta > Magnoliopsida > Solanales > Solanaceae > Solanum > Solanum lycopersicum. The sequence goes on along the minus strand of NC_090804.1, from coordinate 7,400,237 downwards.
TATTGACATTCCTTTCAACTTTTAGTTTGTATTAGAAAATTTTATATTTTGGTGCCTAGTGATATAAAAATAATACTACCTCTTATTCAAATTTTTTTAAAAAGGAGATTAGAAGGTGGGAATTAAATCCCAATTATTAAAGTGAATAAAATTTTGTTGTGAGTTCAAATATCATTTTCTTAATTTGTCAAAACATATATTTTAAAAACTATATGATTTAAAAAAATATAAGACTTCTTTTTTTTTTCTACAAAAGAATGAGTTGACTCAATAAATATATACTATCATAATACTCTTTTGACGTACACATATTCCTTTCCACCTTAAAAAATTGTAAAAATATTTGTCGTGATGTTAACTGTTCTTTTCTTAATTAGAGATTTTAAATTCAAACTTTGATTCTTAGTTAGAGATTTTAAATTTAAACTCTGAGTATGAGTAGAAAACATTTTCACTCTATGAAGCTCTATGTAACAAGAATTCAAAATTTTAATACGAATATCGAATTTGAAATATTGTGCAAACATAAAATAAAATACTAGCCAATAGGAATTGTTTTTCTTCCTCCACGTCATCGAATTAAAAGGCTGACACTAATTAAAAAACCAAATAAGAACGAGACACATCATCACATGGAAATTACTAATTTAAACCCCTAATTTAATATTATGTGAAAAAGTCTCTACTTTAGGACTCAAATTAAACCGTTTCTTAACCTAGTCAATTTTAATTGTTTCTCCTATATTAAGCTTAAACAATAACTACAAATTTGTAGTTAACTATAATCCAAAGCAGACACTAATAAATTATCAAAACCTTAAACAGACTTTTTATTATATAGAGAAAAAGAAGAGAAGTAAATAAAAGCAATTCTACTTCTTTTATGCTTATACTTTTCCCCCTGTTTCTCTGTCAATAAAACACAAGTTTTGTGCTTTAAAGCTTCACAATTTTCTTCTCCCTTTCAAGGATTTTTCTTGCTTCTGTTTGGCTCTTTTTCACCTATTTATAGGTACCCACAAGGTTAAAATTAGCTAAAAGGTGGTGTATTAGCTAAATCCAACTTCTTTTTTCCTCTGAAAATCAAGAAAGTAGGCAAATTTGCTGTTTATCTTCAAGATTTTTGTGGGGTTTGGTTATTTACAGGTAATTTTCTGAGAAAGCTGTGATTTTTTTTTGCATTTATATGTTTTAAAGATGTGATCTTTATGTGTATTTTATGAAGTTATATATGTTTAGCTGGCTAGAGTTTATTTTTTTATTTTGTTTTTTTTTGTTTTGTGCTTTTGTATTTAGTTGTTGATGGGAATTTTGCTGTGATAATTAATTTGTCTGTCTGTTTAGGATATAACTTGTGTAGAGGAGAATATATTATTACGTTATGTGTAATGCTATTTCGAGTTGATTTCTCATGTGGTCGTTTTATTAGTAGGAGTATTATTTTTTGGTAAAATTGGTTTCTTTGTTGAAGAAAATTGGAACCAAGGTGAGTTATTGAGATAATAACTATTAGTTGATTGAGTATCTGAGAAATCAATCCTTGCTATGTGTTTTGAAAGATGGGGTGAATTTATTGAATACTTTAAGTGAGGAATGAGTCAAATAAGACACACAGTGGCTTGTTTTTGGGGACACAGAATTGAAGAATGGAAACTAGGCCAGTGCTTGATCAAGGGTGGGTGTGGTGGGGTAGAGAGGCTATTCAAGCTGCTATAGTCAAAACTCAAAAGCCAGGCACATGACCAATTTTCTTGTTGCTTGTGGATTCTATAGTTACGTGAGGCACTCGTTTGGTCTTTGCTGGCGTTTAAGGTTTTAGCATGGAGGCAATCTAGTGTACGAGGAATATTTTTAACAGTTCTGTATTATATAAGAACTTTTACTCTTTGAGTTTGTGTTTTATGGAGGAGGATGAGATGTTAAGAGCTTGAGTCAAGGTAGTTAATTTCTAATTTGAAGTTCAGTTTTGTATCTGTGAATTTCAAAAAAGAGAGGCTTGTAATCTTGCTCACTCTATTTTTTCTTTTCGAAATCCCTTTTTCTCTTATCACTGATTCTTGATTTTAACATCAAAATTATGTTAATGTCATTAATGATTATTGATTTATGGTTCATGTTTATTATACCACATGGACCCCTTTCTAATCAAAGTTGTTTAAATTAGTATTTCATATGCATTCACAGATAAAGTAAGTTCAAGATTTTAAAAAAAGTTTCAACAAAGAGTTCAAGAAAGTATATTTAGTTTTAAGTGCATTGTTTTCAAGAAGCATTTCAAGAAAGTATTACTATCTTTAATTTCAAATGCATTATTTTAGAAGAGTTTGAAGAAAATATTAATTACTTCAAAATATATTTGGTGGGTGATGCATCTTAACTTCGTGATTGCGGTGCAGATCATACTTCTTTTGATATTTCAGGTTCTTTGTGCCATTGCTATGTTCGCTCGTTACTGAAAGCTGGTTTCTAATAACTTAGTTGGGGTTCAGTAAAGCTAATAAACTTACTTGGGGTTCAGTAAAGCTTCTTTGACTACTTTGGTTGTACTTACCAATTCAGATACTGTATCTATGAGGAGTTTTGGACGCGGGTTTGTTAAATTTCAGCTTTTCTTGTGCTAAAAATTACTAACAAGTTTGTGACGTTGTTGTCTGTCACATGATAGTAGTTTGTCTAACTCTTGAACCATGTTCTGTAGGTCAAATTCCTTAAAATCAACTGAAACTATGAGGCTTATGCTCTCTGTATGCTGCGGAATCATTTTTGGATTAATCATTGGAATTTCATTTCCTTCTAGCTCATTAACCAAGGTATGGCTAATGCCCTCCATTTTGTACACTCATATAATGGTCTGATTTGTGCGATGCTGTAATTTGACATAAACAATTTCTTTTGGTTCCAATTTGGCAGCTAAACATAACATCCAGTATTATAAGCAACTTCCCTATTGCTAGAGACAGAAATAATGTTGTTTCAGACGAAAAGCCTGCAGATCCTTCAATCAAAACTCAGAATGCTACAGATCAGTTGAAGGTATATCCTTGTCAGCACAAAATTGATTTGTGTTTAAGATAATTTTCGGTTTTGGTGAGCAGTATGAACTATTATTTTGCTGCAATGGTATTTGTTCTCGTACACCTTCTTTCTGCAGTTCTTCCAGAAGTGACAATTTTATAGAAATTTTAACCCGTAATGCTCTTGAGTATGAAATATAGCAAGGAGAATAGGATCTCTTTAAGAAATGAAGATCTACTTTTGGATACTCACTATTCATGTAATATGCATCTGCTAAAAAGAGTTTGTATGCACATTGAGTGGCAGATGATTTTCCATAGATCCCTGCTTGAGCTGAATATATAGTCATCAACATTATATTTTTTTTTGGATAACTAAGGATACCCGAGGGCCAGTGCAATGCAATTCAAAACTCCGTGGATAATGGACCCGACCCTCTAGCTTCTCCACTTAAATACTAGGCTTTTTTGAACCCATGACATGCGCCTAACTAACACATCTTGCACTGACTGTTAGCAAGACCAAAGCCCTGGGGGCGGTCCTCAACACTGTTGTTGAAGTTATACATTTTAAATTCAAGCCTATCCTTCATAGTAGCTGATAACAATGCATAACGATCTACTAACCTTTTCTTTTCTCAATATAAATTTTAAGTTGCACATCAGGTATATGCTTTTGCATCATAATTAGGTAAACGGAAGACACATGTTTGTCATAGTTGACATTTGTAATTGCCGAAAATCTGTCTAGGTTGGATGATTGAAAGAATCTACTCTTTAGTCCTATATCTGTATTATTAGTGACTAGTGAGTCTAGGAGTGTTTGAGCTTTCTAGAATGCTACAGTGGCAAGTTCAAGCATTTTGCACGTTTTAATATATACTTCCTTTTCTCTATCAGAGTTACCTGTGACAGGAGTTTTTTCAGCATGTCCTTTTTAATTGATTGTTCTTGATTTAACATATTAGTTTTATCCTCTTTACCTACTGCCTGTTCAATGTTATTCTCACTTTGTCTTCTACACTTCTCTACGACTTTTAAGTGCTGTCGAATCAACCTTCTCCAAATTTATCTTCTTTACTTCTTCATGTATGTGATTGGGTGTTGATGTTTGAGATTATGCAAGCTAAGACAAAATCACATTTTGATCTGATAGTCATCCGTGTTTTGATCAGATTTGGGTCCCATCAAACCCAAGAGGGGCAGAAAGATTACCTCCAGGGATCGTTGCTTCTGAATCCGATTACTATCCCCGGAGATTGTGGGGAAAACCCAGTGAGGTAAGTGTTCTGTTACAACTTCTGTATGGACTATATAGACCTACACTCTTGGCCTCAGGTGCTGACCCATGAATGATGGGGACTCAAAACTACTTATTTCTTTACCTAGATACATTCTATTGGTCCGGCTCGTTCAGAATTGCTTGGCTAAAATCGGAAGTATAAGAATTTACCTCTGTTCTGCAACTCTAGATATAATACATCTTACTAAATGTTGGATAATTAGTATGTTGGAACATATCACTATTGTTTCTTGTCACTTGAGCTTGTTGCATGATACTCTCTTATAAGGTTAAAAAATTCATCTTTTTGCTTGTTACTTTTAGGATCAAACTTTGCCCTTTGTCACCCACCTCCGTCCTGGGTTGATTTTGATCTAGAAAAAATCTTAGTGTCTTCCTTACCAAAACTTGATTTTATTTATGTGTTCCCCCCTTGATCAAGATCAAGGCAGTTGCAATTCACAAACCTTAAGAATGAAGAACTTCTTTTTAATAGTTGAATGAAGACATTTACTGACGAATCCAGGATTATTCCGGAAGTGGCCGCTTCTTATCATATTTTATCTGCAGGACCTACAAAGCAAGCCAAAATATCTGGTAACATTTACCGTTGGTATTAAGCAGAAGCGTAACATTGATGCTGCTGTAAAGAAGGTATATCAATCTGTTTTGCTTTCATAGGTTCCTCCCTCCTCTCCTTCTCTCTGATTCCCAATTCCTCCTCATCCTGACCATTTTTTCTGTGCAGTTCTCAGACGACTTCACAATTCTTCTTTTTCACTATGATGGTAAGACAACTGAATGGGATGAATTTGAGTGGTCAAAAAAAGCCATCCACGTGAGTGTTCGGAAACAAACAAAATGGTAAGTAATATGATAAAAAGTAGTTTTGGACTGGAACTATGATCAACTTCAAGTACTGCTTTAAACCATGTTAGTGACAAAAAATTTACCCTTTTATAAGGTGGTACGCGAAAAGGTTTCTGCATCCAGACATAGTTGCCCCATATGACTATATTTTTATCTGGGATGAAGACCTAGGAGTTGAACATTTCGATGCCAAGGAGTAAGTTTTGTGTATTTTTCTGTAATTAACAGCCTATTTGACCCAATGTCTTAGTTTTTCTGAATCGTCTGTCCAACCCCAGGTACATTAAACTTGTCAAGAAGCATGGTTTAGAAATTTCTCAGCCAGGTTTGGATCCCAGGAGAGGAACAACATGGCAGATGACAAAGAGAAGAGGTGATCGTGAAGTTCACATGTAAGAGCCAGGAATCCCATGATATTATTTATTCACAAGTCCAGTGGCGTAGCCACCCTTATATCAGGGAGTCCAATTGGACACTCTTCGTCAGAAAATTATACCGTATATACAAGTAAAACGATAAATAAAATGGCTAAATAACATATTTTGGACACCCTTCACTAGTAGCAATTTTTTTCACTTTTTAAAAAGAGCCTGTTCACTTTAGCACTTGGACACTCTTCGTAAAATTTCTGGCTTCGTCACTGCACTACTGTTTCTTTTTCATCATTAAACTGTACTGTACTTCTTGATATTTGGGTTTCTCTCTGTTTATTCTTCTTTTTCTTGATTTATCTCATCAGGAAAACAGAAGAGAAACCAGGCTGGTGCGCAGACCCCCATTTACCTCCTTGTGCAGCGTATGAATAGCTCTCCTGTTCGGTATTATTTTTTTTTTCAGTTTACTTGTTCTTATCATCTACTCTTCTCTATTTTCAGATTTGTAGAGATCATGGCTCCGGTCTTTTCCCGAGATGCATGGCGTTGTGTGTGGCATATGATTCAGGTATCACACCGTGCACATTAATCAAGAAGGTCTAAGACGTTATACATTTTTTGAGATTGACTTTGTTGTTTTATCACTTGTAGAATGACTTAGTCCATGGTTGGGGACTTGACTTTGCACTTCGTAAATGTGTTGATGTAAGTGCAGCTCATCCAATGAATTCACTCTCTTGGCGACTTTTCTTTCACATGCATTTGTCTTAGTACCAAAATTATTCAAAGGCCCTAACTATACATTCTCTTTTGAAGCCTGCTCATAAGAAAATTGGAGTTGTAGATGCCCAATGGATCGTTCATCAAGCTCTCCCTTCTCTTGGAAACGAGGTAAGTCATAAGTGAATGAAGCCAACTATTGATACTACATTCCCTCACAAATTATCAAGTAGCATGGCAAACCTTAAGCAATCGTTAATTTAGACAACATCTAACATAATTATCGCCCTTTCCTCTATACAGGGAGAAGCAAAAGATGGAAAGGCTCCTTGGAGAGGGGTAAGTAATTCTATGTTAACATTTGTTATATTGCTACTTTGTGTTTCACCCTTTTCTACTTTATAACGCGAAGCGGAAGATGAATTATTGTGTGATTTCATTGATCTTGTGTTTGTTGTGTCAGGTGAGGGATAGATGTAGAAAGGAATGGACAATGTTTCAAACTAGAGTAGCAAATGCAGAGAAAGCCTATTTCAAGTCTATAGGAGTTGATCCTTCCAATTTTACCTCTTATTAAGTCAACATGATCAAGTTGACAGTATACAAAAAAATTCTGGCAATTTTGCCTAGGATGTTAGGTGCCTCCATCTTGTAAAATTAATAGCTGTTAGTTGTTATGAATGATAACAATAATTTTTTAAAGGAAAGTATATTATAGAGCTTCCTTCAATAGTATCATACATAATTACTCTTTTGAAAAGACCTACCATCTTTTTCCTTTGTGTGAACACTCTATGATACACGTACCTTACAAATCAAATTTCTTGGTGTTGTGTTTTTCTTATAGATACTATCTCACAATGACTCGAATCGAAAATGGAAACATCAAACACCATATCTCCTTCATGTCTAAACACTAAAATATCTCCCAGTTGAAGATTAACATCCTCTACAAATATTTTCCAGTTATCTTCCAGCCATCCACGCTTCACCTTCACCACCCACCTCTTACCCGCGCTCCTCAGTATTGCATTTTTCATATGTTTGTGTCCCTTCAGATACTTCAAAAAATCTACGGGAATTTTCTGCAATTGAACAAAATGTAGTGTTAATCGTCAAATTTAAATCCTGAATTCATATAAGGAAAATTCATTTAGTTTATGTTTTTGATCTTTCCTCTGATGAACAAAAATTAAAGGGAAGATGAAATACTTACAAGACTATCCTTGAAACCTGGCAAAATGGGTTTGAAGAAATGAGGTTTTTTAGGAGTGACTTTCATGGCGGATAAAAATAAAAAAAAGTTACTCCGTTGAAGTTTTGGTTAGGTTTGAATAGTGGTGTCAAATGAGCGAATTGAACAGTATTTGAAATCAAAAATGTGTTTGGAGTTAACAAATAAATTTTTTTAAAAAATTTGGTGTATCAATTGTTAGGACTTTTGCATTAATATAAGAAGATTTTATGGGATCATAATAAATAATTTCAATCCCAATTTTAATGTTGTAACAGAAACTCTCAATACCAATAAATTGAGAATCTTCATCAAATTATGGCGTAAAATAAATCCCTAACATTTCTCTTTTCCATAACAAAAAAAGTTGAATACATCAAAAGATTTTTATCACCTAGTTTTTGCCATCGTTTGGTAACACAATGAAAAGATCCATTAACGATCGATTTGCATCTTGTGTGGATGATTGTTACGCTGTTGTATATTTGTATTGTTAGTCTTAATACAATGTTTATTTAAATTCTCGTATTGTTTAAATCCATCATTAGGTAACGGAAAAATTCTTTTTGTGTAACTACCGAATTAGTGTGTTTGCATCGTTACTTTAATATTTCTTCTCATTTTATCTTTTTACTTATTAAATTGATTCTAATTTTTCATTTATCCTACCTTTCATAGTAGTTCTACTCAGTACCCAACTATTTTCTTGTAGATTAATGATTCATATTCAAATTATGAATTATGATAAAACGATAAAATCTATCCAAATATTATATTTTATTAAAACAATACAGGACGATATAATGCAACACAATATAATACAAATACATAACAACGATCACATTAGTGACTGCAAGAGAATTTGGAAATAGGAGATTTAATAGTTTAAGGGAGGTAGAAAATAAATGAAGAATAGAAATTCTAATTTGTTTAGGATTTGTTATTTGGTAAGTATTTATTTAATTCATCTGTAATTAGAACTTATTTGTCCTAATTTATATTGTAATCTATTCCTAATCAAATTTAATCTGTTAGTATTATTATAAATAGAGATTTTGTGTTACATATTTTCTTATATTGAGCTTTTGAATTATTGAGTAAGCCTACCTCTTCCTCTCTAACTTTATAAATTTCTTCTATATTAACCCCTGTTGAGTTTATATATATATATATATATAGCTTAAACTAGAGGATGGCAAGCTTCTGCAAGCACAGGCTTTATGGAAAATGATTTAGTAATTAATAAAAATAATCATAATTAGATTAATTTAAATAAAATTTGTTGACTTATAATTTAATTAGTTTAAACAATATTCCATAAATTATAATTCAATTGATTCGACTAAGATTTGTTATAGTTCTATAATTTCGAGTTCAGGTCAACGACTTGATGGGTGCTCGGTCTATCATGAAGGGTTCAAAATTCGGCAATTAATAGCAACAAAAGATAGTTTTTTTTTTCATGTTTCATACTTAATAGTAATTACGTATTTCTCAAATTATTTTTCAAGACTTAACAATAAATACCAATTATTAAAGTGTGATAATTAAATAGTCATGTCAGTCGTTATTTTCTTAGTAAATGTGTTAAATTCGAATATGATAAGTAAAAGTAAAAGAAGAAAGTATTAAGAAACTTAAAAAGTAAATTAGTAAAAGTATTATTTTTATTAATGAACTTTAAAGAGTGTAAAAAAATTAAAAAAAATAATATGAAAGAATAGAACCATGTATGTATGCATGTGGAATAAACAAACAAAAAATAATACCTTCTATAATAGTAGAAAAGAAAAAAAAATTATGAACAAAATATTTTCAACTTTAGAAAAAAAGAAAAAGTTTTTTTTTTTTTTAGAGCATTTTGAAAATCCAATTTGGGGGAAGGAGCTGTGGAGAAGAAGGAAGATGGGAGGGGTTGGGGGAGGGGGATAGGTTTTTTTCTTTTTGATGTTTTATTTTGGATGAGTTAAATAGGTTTTAAAATAATTTTTCTTTTTGCTTTTGCTCAAAATTTTTATAAGTAGTAATGGTCCCAACTCCCAAGTGTCACATGTTAATGTTTCATTCGTTCATCGGTTACTATATTTCATATTTTTTAAATATGTACATACTTGTTAAGATTGAAATGTCTGATAGAAAATAACGATCCTTAGATATCAAACTGCAAGTTTAGAGCCCAGCTATGTATTTGGCCATTGTCACAACTAAATGTTACTATTGTTGCACTAACTTTTAACGTGTGACAAAAGCTTATGATTACCTATGAAATTTTACTATATAAAATTGGAGTAAGAATTAAGGAATTAAAATTAGTTAGTGATTGATCTATGGGGGATTGTTGAATTTGATATAGTCAAAAGGCAGGCACATGGCCAAATTTTTTAGTTGCTTGTGGATTGTAAAAAGTGTAATCTTTGTGTGTTTTTATGGTTATATATTTGTTTAGCTGGCAAGAGTTGATTTTTTTATTTTTTTTATGTCTTGTGTTGATGGGAACTTGCTATAACAATTAAAATATGTTTGCTTGTGGATTATAAAGTTACATGAGTGTGGATGCAGTGATGTCTTTTTGATTTTGCACATATGAACATCCTGTTTTGACTAGTATAAAAATCATCTCTTTTTTTGCTTGATGCTGCAACTTTTCCAGGTTCTTTCTGCCATTGTTAAGTTCGCGCTCTAATAAACTTATTTGGGGTTCAGTAAAGCTTCTTTCGTTCTACTTATACATGAAGAACTTTGGACGAAGGTTCGTTGAATTTTTGTGATCATACCAAAAGTTTGTGATGTTGTTAGTTTGTCTAACTTTTTGAACCATGTTCTGCAGTTCCAGTTCTTTAAAGTCAGCTGAAACTATGAGGCTTATCTTCTGCGTAGCTTGTGGAGTAATGTTTGGTGTATTCGTTGGAATTTCGTTTTCTACTAGCTCATTAACAAAGGTATGGATGATATAATGTCTGTTTTTATACAATCATATCGTGGTTTTACTTGTGTAGTTCTGTATTTTTCATATGTACAATAAAATTATATCTTTTGGTTCTAATTTTGCAGCTAAATATAACAGCTAGTATTGTAAGCAACTTTCCTATTGCTAGAGACAGAAATAATATTGTTTCATCTCAAAATCATACTGATTCTTCTATCAAAATTCAGAATGCTACAGAGCAATTGAAGGTATATATATCCTCTATACAAATTGAGTGACACTGTTTGATGTTTGACATTATTCACATTTTTCATCTGATACTCATCCTTGTTCTGATAAGATTTGGGTCCCTTCAAACCCGAAAGGAGCAGAAAGATTACCTCCAGGGCTCGTTGCTTCTGAGTCCGATTACTATCTCCGAAGATTGTGGGGAAACCCCAGTGAGGTAAGTGTTCTGTTTCCATTTGTTAGCCTTAAGAATGAACACATTTTACTGATAAATCAAGAATATGTCTTTTTGGGAAGAGGAGGTAGCTTCTTATCGTATTTCGTCTGCAGGATTTATCTAGTAAGCCAAAATGTCTGGTAACATTTACTGTTGGTGTTAAGCAGAAACATAACATTGATGTTGCAGTAAAGAAGGTATATCAGTCTGTTTTGCATTCATAGGTTCCAATTCCTCCTCATCCTGACCATTTCTTTCGTGTGCAGTTCTCAGACGACTTCACGATTCTTCTTTTTCATTATGATGGTAAGACAACTGAATGGGATGAATTTGAGTGGTCAAAACGAGCCATCCACGTGAGTGCTCGTAAACAAACAAAATGGTAAGTGATATGATAGTTTAGCTTTGGACTGGATATGTGATCAACTTTGTTAGTGACAAGAACTTTTTGTCTTTATTAGGTGGTACGCGAAAAGGTTTCTTCATCCAGACATAGTTGCTCCTTATGACTATATTTTCATCTGGGATGAAGACCTAGGAGTTGAGCATTTTGATGCCAACGAGTAAGTTTTCGTGTAATTTCCTCTGATTTGATCCAATATCTTAGGTTTCCTGAATTGTTCCGTCAAATATCAGGTACATTAAACTTGTCAAGAAGCATGGTTTGGAAATTTCACAGCCAGGTTTGGATCCTATAAAAGGAACAACATGGCCAATGACAATTAGAAGAGGCAATGGTGAAGTTCATACGTAAGAGCCACGAGTAATCTGTTATGTCACTTCTTGATATTTTTTCTCTGGTTATTATTCATATTCTTGTTCTATATGATCAGGTTAGCAGAAGAAAAACCAGGCAAATGTCAAGACCCTCATTTGCCTCCGTGTGCAGCGTATGAATAACTCTCCTGTTTTTTGCTATTTTGTTTCACTTGTTAAGTTGTCCTTATAACCCCAGGTGCATTTTCTCTGTTTTCAGATTTGTAGAGATCATGGCTCCTGTCTTCTCCCGAGATGCATGGCGTTGTGTGTGGCACATGATTCAGGTACCACACCTTGCACATCAAACACAGAAGATCATCGACATTGTGTTTTGTTTAGATAATTGACTCTGTTGTTTTGTCACTTGTAGAATGACTTGATCCATGGTTGGGGACTTGACTTCGCGCTTCATAAATGTGTTGAAGTAAGTTCAACTCATCAAATGAAAATTCAATCTGTTAAATACTTTCTTTCACATGCATTTTGTTTGAGTGTACCTTCTCTTTATGTAGCCTGCTCATGAGAAAATTGGAGTCGTTGATGCTCAATGGATTCTTCATCAAAGTGTCCCTTCCCTTGGAAATGAGGTAATCGATGAATTGAATGTAATACGTCTATTGACATGTAAAATATATGTACACATCGACAAACCTAAAGCAAGTACAACCTTTTAATTGTTCGTTGTATACAGGGGCAAGCAAAAGACGGGAAGGCTGCATGGCGAGGGGTAAGCAATTCTCTGTTACATTTATCACATTACGTGTTCAAACAAAACTTGAATCGAGCTTTGTGTTTTTGTTGTTACAGGTGAGAGAGAGATGTGAAAAGGAATGGTCAATGTTTCAATCTAGGGCAGAAAATGCAGAGAGAGACTATTACATATCAAAGGGAATTGATACTACAAATTTCACTTTCAAGTCAAATGGAATTGATCCATCTAATTTCGTATCTCATTAAAGTCTTGGCAATTTTCCCTATACTAGTCAAACTTGTTAAAATTCATTATATTTTTTAAATTGAAGAATGTAAAAGAGCTTCTTCAATAGAGTATTGACATGATTTACAAATGTACTTATATCTAAATAAGTTAAAGAAATAATTTAAGGTCAAATTTTGATTTTTATGGTTATATTTATTCTAGTATATTCTATCCTGATAGTTCAATAAGTATGCTCGTGTAAAATCAAAAATGGTTCCAATACTCTGCTTAAAATTGAGTGCTTAAAATTTTATTGAGATTAGTTGTGCATGTGTCATTTAATATATATAGAGATAAAATCAAAATTTAACCTATGATAGAATGTAACTTTCTTTAGTATCGGTTGACACCCCTCGAACAAAATAGCTCCGTCCCTCTCTGTCACTTTTCACTAGCATGATAACATCTTGAACCAGGTTAGAAAGATGTGTTCATCTTGGCGGTGTAGTTCTAGCAGTAACCTTTTTGACAGTAATGAAGATTTTGTTGGAGAAATTGTTTAAGAGAGGTTCTCTGTGTTGAGACATAAATTTTGCAAAGGAGATTATGGAGATGAGAAGCAAGTTGTTGAAGATTAAGTAAAGAAGGTGGACAAATTTATTTTGTCAGAAATTCAGGCCAAGGGGGAGATTTGTTAGGTTTTATTTGCCCTAAATTTCTTACCATAAATAGGTTTTCCTTTTAGGAAAAGGTTTTGGATTGACTAATCCTTTTCTTGTAGGAAAAGGTTTAGGACTCTATAAATTGAGGCATGTTCCTTCTAACTTAATTAGCATTCACAATGTAGTCTTAAGGCTTTGAGAGTTTTGGTTAGGGGGAGAATTTATGGGTCACAAGCTTGATACGTTATCACTTGTGTGAACCTCCCATGCATTCCGAGTGAATTGGTTGAGGTTGTTTCTCTCTGTATTTTGTACTCTCATATTTATAGTGGATTGCTCATCTTCTTTGTGGACGTAGGTCGATTGACCGAACCACGTTAAATCTTTGTGTCTTTTGGTATATTTCTCGTTGTCTTCTTACTCGTGGTCTTTCGAGGTTTGCTTTGCTAGCTTCTGCATTTACACCTGCTTATTTCCGATCCTAACAAGTGGTATCAGAACCAGATTCAATGACGGAGTAAGGTTCAGTGGTTCGATAATCGATGATTGAACCAGGTTAGAAAGATGTGTTCATCTTGGCGGTGTAGTTCTAGCAGTAACCTTTTTGACAGTAATGAAGATTTTGTTGGAGAAATTGTTTCAGAGAGATTCTTTGTGTTGAGACATAAATTTTGCAAAGGAGATTATGGAGAGGAGAAGCAAGTTGTTGAAGATTAAGTCAAGAAGGTGGACAAATTTATTTTGTCAGAAATTCAGGCCAAGGGGGAGATTTGTTGGGTTTTATTTGCCCTAAATTTCTTACCATAAATAGGTTTTCCTTGTACGAAAAGGTTTTGGATTGACTAATCCTTTTCTTGTAGGAAAAGCTTTAGGACTCTATAAATAGAGCCATGTTCCTTCTAACTTAATCAGCATACACAATGTAGTCTTAAGAGCTTTGAGAGTTTTGGTTAGGTTAGGGAGAGAATTTATCGGTCACAAGCTTGATATGTTATCACTTGTGTGAACCTCCCATGTATTCAGAGTGAATTGGTTGAGGTTGTTTCTCTCTGTATTTTGTACTCTCATATTTATAGTGTATTGCTCATCTCTTTTGTGGACGTAGGTCGATTGACTGAATCACGTTAAATCTTTGTGTCTTTTGGTATATTTCTCGTTATCTTCTTACTCGTGGTCTTTCGAGGTTTGCTTTGCTAGCTTCCGTATTTACACCTGCTTATTTTCGGTCCTAACATTATCCTCTCAATTCTCTCTAGATTTCTTTAAGCTCCATCAATGCAGATTCAGTAGTATCCACCATTTTAGGTGTGTTCTGTTCTTCTACTTTACAATCTCAACATGGTACCAGAGCTAGTGTAGATCGTTGTTCTTCTTGTGTCAATTTCCAGTACTTTCTTAACATTGCTTCCCAGTTCTTGTCGATCTTCACTTTCTACTATCGTATTTGTGAATCGAGTTCATCATGGTCGAAATCACAGGCCAGAGTTCCACTGCAACATGAACATGAGGGAACATAATCGACGTAAGTAATCCTCTTTACATACATCCATCTGATAATCCAAGTTTGATTTTGGTTCCAGTCAATTTTGAGGAATTGGTTATCGATCATGGCGACGAGGTGTAATGAAGTCATTGTCTGTGAAAAACAAATTAGGATTTATTACTAGAGAACTTAAACGACCTCCTTTAACCTCATCTCGATATCGCCAATGGGAGAGATGTGACATGGATTCTTAATTCTCTTAGAAAGGTATTGCAGATAGTATAGAATATGTTTCTGATGCAGTAGAATTGTGGAAAAAGTTGGAAGATCGATATGATTAGACGAATGGTGCTAAACTATTTCAAATTCAAAGGATATTAATGATCTGAGTCGGGGAGTGCTTGATATTACTATGTACTATACTAGGATGAAGAAACTCTGGAAAGAATTGAGTAATCTGAGTATTAAGAATCAGTGAAGTTGTGCTTGTAGTTGTAGGGTAAAAAGACTACGCATAAGGCTGAACAAGATCGAATGCTAATTTAATTTTTAATGGGTCTTAATGAGTTTTATATTATTATTAGAGGTAGCATTCTGATGATGAATCCATTGCCATCCATGACCCAGGCATTTGCACTACTTGTTCAGAAAGAGAGACAAAGGAATTTAAGCCAGTCAGATGTTTGTTGAAGGTAGTTCAATGAATTCTTCTATGCAGATTGGTTGATCAAGTTCATCAGGTAGAAGGATGACTTCTACCAATGCTAGCTCATCAAATTCATCAGGAGGAAGGGTGTTCCGGACAAACTATTCATCGAGTAATTACCCTGCAAATAATAGGCCTAAACTTTTTTTGTGAACATTGCAGGAGACCAGGGCATACCATTGACAAGTGCTACAAGATACATGGTTATCTGAACCAAGGAAATACTTCTAATGAGTAGAATCTCATTCAGAATGGACAGGGTTTTAATCAGCAAAGATACAATAATGTTCAGAGGGCACCAGTCAATTACATGCAAATCATAAGTATGCTAAAGGTAAAGGAGTGACAACTAATGCTTTTGCAGATCCAAACATTGGAGAAACTGATAAACCTCATGCAGCTTGTAATGCTAACCTTACCAGTGAACAATATGGTCAACTTATTGATTTGTTACAACACTTTCAATTGGGAGAGTCAGGAGATGCTAATTCTGAGGAGCAGGTAACTTGTGGAGCTGCAAACTTTGCCGGTATTATAGCTTGGAACTCATCTATTGATTTTGATAAACTTTCATGTGGCTGTCTCAAATCAAAGAGTGGTTTATGGATACTGGATTCAGGAGCTACACACCACATGAATTTCAACATCAACCACCTCTCACACATTACTAACCTACCATATCCTCTCTTAGTTAAGTTACCAAAAGGATACAAAGTTAAGTTGACCAAAGTTGGAAATGTTAGAATTAATGACTTGATCACACTGTTTAGAGTTCTTTTCATTCCTTCTTTTAAATACAATTTAATATCTATCAATTCCTTATCTCTACATCTCAATTGCATTGCCATTACTCTCTAACTCATCTTGTATCTTGCAGGGCCCTTTAATGAAGAGGCCTCTGGAGATTGGTAGAGAACAAGATGGGTTATATTCCTTTGCTCAGATTTCTTGAAAAAGAAAAAGAGCAGTCCATTCATTTCACAACAAAGTTCAACTCAGTCACAAAGCTCATCTTCAACTTCATGTCTTTCTCACAACAATAAGATAGGCTTTCTATGTCAATGTTTTCCTCATTCTTGTAGTTTCATTTCTCATTCTTGCAGTCCTTTACTCAATTTTCAGTATGCTAAATCTTCTGTAATGAACACCATTCCTAGTAATTCTAATAATGTACTTTTTGATTCTATGCCTCTTTTACATCATGAATCTTGCAATGACTTGCTGTGGCATTATAGACTTGGGCATGTACGCTTTGTAAAAATGAAATGGATTACATCCATTCTTGTAACTTTTTCAGCCAAACAATCTTTTACTTGCAACATATGTCCTATGGCCAGGCAAACCAAACTCTCTTTTCCACGTAAAATTCATACTACATGAAAGATATTTGAGCTACTCCATGTTTACTTATGGGGACCTTAGCATATACCCACTCATGACAACTTTAAATATTTCATCACCTTAGTTGACGACTTTAGCAGAACTACATGGACACATTTATTGAGTTGCAAGAGCAATGCTTTATATATCATAAAGTGATTTATCACCATGGTAGAAAATCAGTATAAAACCAATGTCCAAACCATAAGGTCAGACAATGGTCTCGAGTTTGTAAACCAAGAGTCTATTCTTTACTTTCAATCCAAAGGAATACTGCACCAAAAATCCTGTCCTTATACACCACAACAAAATGGTGTGATGGAAAGTAAACATAAGTACCTCCTAAAAATAGTCAGGGCTCTTCTTTTCCATTCCAAATTACCAACCAAGTATTGGGGAGAGTGTATACTTACAACCACATGCATAATAGATAGACTTCTTTCTGCCCTCCTTCAAAACAAATGTCCTTTCACCATGTTGAATAGTCAAGAACCCCAATACTCTCACATGAGAAGTTTTGGCTGTATTTGCTTTTCCACTACACCCAAACATCACAGAACCAAGTTTGAACCAAAAGCTACACCCCATGTTTTCATGAGATATCCCTTTGGTATTAAAGTCTATAAGGTGCTAAGTCTAAGCAGCAAGAAAATACACATTTCTAGGGATTTTGTGTTTCATGAATCAGTATTTCCTTTCTCCAATATCTCTAATTTTCCAATCAACAATCTTTCTTCTAGTTCTACGTTTGATATTGTTTTTGATAATGATGATGTTAGTCCTATTTCTTCAGTTACTGGACAGTGTGATCCTGTATATTCTTCCACTTCAACTTTACCTTCTTCACCAAATCTTATACCCTCCAAACCTGCTTCTCCCATCAGCAAAATCCACTAGAGTCCATAAACCTTTAGTTTATCTTAAAGACTACATCTATACTGGACATCTACCCATACAGACCTCTTTACATGCCTCATTTTCTCACCACCATCATATAACTTCTGCATCCTTGTATCCTGATAGTCATTCACTTATATTGAGTATGTCACATGATTGTGAATCATCATCATTTAATGAGGCTGCAATGAATCCTTCTTGGCAAGCTGCAATGACACAAAAATTGACTGCCCTTCATGATAATAACACTTGAGAACTTATTCCCCTTCCTGTTGGTAAGAAGTTCATTGGGTGTAGGTGGGTTTATAAGATAAAACATAAGGCTAATGGGAGCATAGAGAGGTACAAGGAAAGACTAGTTGTGAAAGGTTACGCTCAGCACTATGGGATAGATTATACAGAAACCTTTTCTTCAGTTATCAAAATGACAACTGTGAGAGCTTTGATAGTTACTGCTGTGAAGAAGCACTGGAATATATATCAGTTGGATGTAAACAATGTCTTCCTTCATGGAGAGTTACGTGAAGAAGTATACATGGACATTCCACAGGGATTGGATGTCCCCACCAAAGGCATGGTCTATAAACTTAACAAGTCACTATATGGTTTAAAATAGGCAAACAACAATGGTATGCCAAGTTGTCTGATGCTTTGAAATCCAGAGGCTATAGTCATTCCTTGAATGATTATTCTTTGTTCTATAGAAAACAAGGTCTTTCCACTGTGTTTATAGCTGTTTATGTAGATGATATTCTATTGACTGGAACTGATCTTGAAGAGATTGATCAACTAAAGGTTTATCTTCATAACCAATTCAAAATAAAAGACCTGGAAAAGCTACACTATTTTTTGGGTTTGGAAATACTGTATTTGCTTCTCCTTTTGATTCTACAATAAAGCTCAAAGCTAATGAAGGGAAACCTGTAGCAGATCCCAGTTCATACAAAAAGTTAATTGGAAAGTTAAATTTTCTCACTAATACTAGATTAGATATTGGATATGGAGTACAACATCTCAGTCAGTTTATGCAGGATCCTAGAGAACCTCATTTGCAGGCTGCATAACACTTGCTTAGGTACCTTAAAAACGATCCAACCTTGGTCTTACACATGTCTTCTACTAATGATTACCAGGTCCAAGCCTTTTGTGACTCAGACTGGGCATTTCAAGAAAATCTGTTACTGGCTACATTGTGTTATTGGGATCAAGTCCTATAAGCTGGAAGTGGAAGAAACAATAAACTATTTCTCTTTCTTCAGTTGAGGCTGAGTACAATTCTATTAAAAAAGTAGTCGGAGAGTTGGTATGGTTAAGTCGATTATTTGAAGAACTGATTGTGCCATGTACTAGCCCTTTTCCTATTTACTGTGATAGCCAGTCAGCCTTCCAAATTGCCAAAAATCCTGAATTCCACGAAAGAACAAAACATATTGAAATTGACTGTCATTTTGTGTGAGCCAAGCTTCAAGAAGGGTTGATTTCATTACATCATATTGGAACCGGGGAACAACTTGCTGATATTCTCAGCAAAGCACTCACCGGAGTGAAATATGCTGCAGTCCTAGACAAGTTGGATGTCCTAGTCGTGCCTCCAACTTGAGTATGAATATTGAGATATTTATACACGTTAGCAGCAAGTTAGTTAAGATTTTCAATTAGTTAGTTACAGTTGTATATTGTTAATCTGTTAGAATTATTCAGTTACTTAATTGTATATATAGTTCTTTGTTCATTGTAATCACACACTTTCATTCTATCAATAATATCAGAGAAACTTTATCCTCTCAATTCTCTCTATATTTCTTTAAGCTCCATCAATGGAGATTCAGTAGTATCCACCATTTTAGGTGTGTTCTGTTCTTCTACTTTACAATCTCAATTTTTTTTTAAAAAAAGAGTTAGTTTCCTCTCATCTCTCTTTTTAGTCTAAGTTTCCCATCTGCTTCTATCTAGCTCTACATTTTTTGATCTTCCTTCCCTTCGATTAACTTTTCTCAGTTTCATTGTTAAGGCGTTAGTTGTTTCCATTTCTCTGTTGTATTTTGTGTTCTTCATTAATTATAATATATATATCTTCTTTGGGGTAACTTGAGTTGTTACGGGCACCAATTATATACACTTCAAGTCAATAAATATAAATTTTTTTTATTAAATACTAAAAATTAAGAACATTACTTATTTTTCAAAAGAAATGGAAAATATTTTCCTTCCAACCAAATACACTCTAGAAGCAAATGTTTTCTTGGCTTTCTAGTTAGTAGTTACTCAAACAAATTAGAAAAGTTTAGATTTAATTTTTGATACACTAACATAAAATCACAAGTCAACGACTATCAATCTTGAGTACAATAGTACTAATAAAAGCAAATACAAAAAACACAACCGATTACAATTTATTTAGCTAAAATGCATCAATATTCAAGCTTAGATATTTCTTAATTTTATAAATAAAAAGGAGTCCCATATGCCTCATTTTATTTATAAATATTCAAACTTAGTCGTTATATAGTCATCAATAAAAGGACTCCATGGACATCAATTTAGCACGATTGAATTTATCATGCTCCCATTTGATGAAATTATTTGCTTCAGCATCAACATCTTCTTCTTCATACGCGATTTTTCCATAGCTTTTCTCTTCTCGATCAACATATTCAGTACTATTCCATCGATACTCTTGTCTTTCATTCGTTACATTAGCTTCTTTTTGGGGCCTAAAAGCCTCGAATCCGTTCGATGTGTAAGTAAGACTTGGATATGGAGGAACATCAATTAGTTTATGTACCTTGAGTTCCTCGTAATTTTTTGAAGAATTCTCTTTCTTAACATGGTGATTTTTTTGTTTGTACATAGTTTTTTCTTTTTTTTTTTTTTTTGTTGTTGTAGTAGCTAAAGAAGTTATAAAATTTGTTTGTGAATGATGATATGATATTGTGCATTTTTATCTATAGGATATTTATAGTTTAATTCTAGTAGAATAGATTAGGGAGAATCTAATGCCATTTGTTGTTCAACAAAATGATTGGTCCTAATTTTTTATGCAAAATGCTCTTTGTGCTCCACTCCTTTATTCCATTTGCTTTTAGCTTTGGTACATGTATGTTCGCTCTGGAGAAGAATTTAATCAAGTTATATAGAATGACAACATTATTATAGTTTAACTTGTTATAATCGATAATTTATTTTATTTTTCATGTTAGTAATCTCAATTTTATGGATAAAGTTCATGTTATCTATTGTTATTGACCGATTCCTCTGTTCAATTTGTTTGTTTTTAATTTGATTTAGCATTAAATTTAAAAAATTAATGAACATTTTTAAATTTTGTGATCTTAAACTATAAAGATATATAATGTATTAAGATGTCTTTTGAATTTCGTAATCTTAAATATGACATTAGGATGCTGAGGACAAAGAGTTACTAAATATAGAAAATGATTTTCTTCTAAATCAATTTTTTTAAAAAGTGACACAAATAAATTAAAATAGATGGAATATTTTTTAGGCCTATAATTTCAAAGTTTTTCTTAAAGAATACAAGATATTTGTGTTTAAGGTATTGCTTTATTCGGATCCACGTTTTTAAAAAAAGAAGAATTGTTTAAATTAATTAGGGTTAATGCACAAGTACTCTCTCAATCTATGTCCGAAATCTCAGAGACACATTTATACTATACTAAGGTTCGATTACCCCTGAACTTATTTTATTGATAGTATTCTATCCCTTTTCGGCCTACGTGAAACTATCTTGTAGGCCCAATGCTGGTTGACTTTTTCTTTCAAACTAGTGCCGCGTAAGCCGAAAAGGGATTCATGGATAATAGGATCTTAGTATAATATAAGCGCGTCTCTGAGATTTTGGACATAAATTAAGAGAGTACTTGTGCATTTTCCCAATTAATTATTTGTCAAATGCTTGGTCTAATTAAAGAGCTTTTTGAGGTTAATTCCTTGATCACTTTGAATTCTTTTTTTTCCCCCTTTTTTTAAGAACAAATGGTAATACTTTTCACGTGAAAAAATATTGACAATTAGGTAGTAAGATTCGTTACGAATTCATGAGAAAGAAACAATAATGATTAGGTTCCATTGAAGACCATTTCTAAGTTGGATACAAAGCTTTTATCGAAAAGCGACAAAAAGAGTCCTAGGAAAATGGTTCTTGACCAAAAGTTTTGCAAGCTTGTAGTCCACAAAATACTATCGACAAAAACGGATAATTTACGAGAATGACCTTAGAGATGACTAGACTTTTATTCTTTTTTTGGGGAAAATTCAAAGTGTAACAATTTAAAAGTTTAAGATTGTATTGTGTAATTTTGTGAGTCAGAACAAAGTGTATTTTAATTAAAATGTTTATAGTGTTATATTGTTATGGAGTGTTCAAGATATCTTCACTTTAATTAGAGAATTTGAATTTGAACCAAATATATTGGAAAAAAATAATCTTGAATGATATAATTTGCCCATTTAAGTTGATTTTATCTGACGTAAGTTCGGACTAAGCAGGCCTTAATAGTTAATATTGATAACACCTATCATTTAGGAAACTCAAAAATGAATTAAAACTTAAATAACAGCTCATCCAACTGTTAACTTTAAAAGTAGCCTAGAGATGTTACTTAGGGCCGTTTGGCCATAAATTTTCCAAATAATAGTTGGGAAAAATTTGGCAAATAATGTTTGTCCATACAATTTGTCATTATTTGACAAATATCCCAAATTTTCAAATACTAGTTTTTTCTAGTATTTGGGCCAAATATCATTATTTGGGATATTTTAAAAATTAAAATTTTACCCCAATCTTTTATCTTTTACAAAAACACCCTCTCTAGTATTTGCTTGCGTTGTATTACATCATTTTTTACGTGAACACCAAAATAGTGATGAAATATTTAGTGAATATTAAATAATGATATGATTGTTGATGAAAATTATTAAAAATTGGCTTTAGGTAACAAAGTCATGTACTTTATCTACTTCACGATGTATGGAATAATTCTTGTTGCACTCACTCCAAATTACCACATTGCTTCAGTGTCATGGACATTGTTTGTTATTGTTGTAACCAACATTCAATTGACTTGTAATACAAACTTTTAGTTAGTTTTGGTAGTTTTTAAAACTTGTGTGTATAAATCATATTTTTCTAAAAAGATGAAATATATTTTCCAAATTTTATGGCCAAACATATGGTGAAATTTCACCCAAATTTTCACTCAAATAATATTTGCCAAGAATATTTGGAAATCTATGGCCAAACGCTAGCTTAATACTACCTTTGTTCCTTTTTATGTTCATCATTTTCTATAAATAATTAGACATAATACTTGTCATTTTATAAAAGTAATACAAAAATTGCTATATTTTTTTAATTATATCTTTAATAAAGTAGTTAATTAGTCTTAAAAATATATATTTTGATCAACCTAGCTCGGAAAATTAATAAATAATTAATATTCGTTGGAGTACTTCATAAATCGATTAATTACTCTCTCTCCATTCACTATTCTATAAAATCTTATTTTGAAAATAAACTTAAAAATTTAAAAAGTTGTTCAAATGCATTTTAATTTTTGAAATCTTGCATATTCATTATTTATTGAAAAGTTGACTTGAGAAATCATTAAATAAGGATAGAAGAGTAAAATTACTTAATTTAAAAAAGTGACATATAAAAAGAACGTAAGGAGTATTCATCATTTCAGAAAATCAATACATAAATGTCACTATTTTTTCTAGGTACCATTGTGAGTTATTAGCCTTGAAAAATATGAATTTGACCAATATAGAAAAACTAAATGATTAATTTATGTTCATTAATCAAATCAATTAATTAATCAAAATAAATTAATCCGTATTCATGTATTGAAAACTTGATTTCAAGAAAACACTAAATAGACGTGTAATCTAGAATGGTGACAACTAAATAGGAACGGCAAAAGTATAATATATGTAAAATTCACATATAAATTAGATATATTTACAACCGTGTATAATTAGTATATTATACTATGAATAGTAAATAATAAATCTGACCAACTAAAATAATATAAATTAAAGATCCCAACAAATCGTTAAATATCTCTACACGATTTACTTTAAGACGCCTGAATTAAAACAAAATATCTCAAGAAGCTCTATTTAGCGTCCCTTGTTACAAAAATATTATGACAAAAAAAAGTGTAGCAGTATTTTCTTTTTCACAAGGTAGAAAAATACACTACATTCATGCAAGGGCAATATATAATCCTAATTGTAATCATAGAATAAATGTTTTAAATTTGATGTTTATGTAAGTGTCTTCGAAAAATAATCTCGATGCATATATATATGTATGTAAAGGCATCAACTATATGTATGACCAATTAAGAAACAGATTTACTCTGAATTCAAGAGAGCAATAGAATTGAAAGAGATGAAGAAAAGTCTTCTTATTCAATAATATGTCTCGTACAATCAATTAAGCTATGCATTTATATACTCCCACTGTAACTAACTACTTTTCTAACCGTTTTCTTGAAACAGTCTAACTAACATCTAACATACTCTTACTTCTTGACCATCTCATTTCTCCCCTCAAGCTAGGTGGTGTAAATATATTTAACACTCCTAGCTTGGATAGTAAATAGTCATGTTGAGTCCTTTAGTTAGCTGGCTGATTGTGTGTTGGAACATACGCAACCTTGTTGCAACTTTTCCCTGATGAAATGACAATCTATTTTAATGTGTTTAGTAAGCTCACAATAGACTGGATTCGAAGCCAATAGAATCACAGATTTGCTGTCACTATATATTTGGACTGGTAAATGAACCTCAGCCTTTAGTTCATTCAATTTTCCAATCAACCAAACTAGTTCTGTCACTGTGAAAGCTAAGCTCCTATACTCAGCTTCAGCTGAGCTTCTTGAAATAATGGTTTGTTTCTTAGCTTTCCAAGATACCATAGACTCTCCAAGTTTAATCACATAGACAGTCATTGACTTGCAGTCTACCCACCTTGTTCATATTCTCCCCCTACAGAAAACCCCTGAGGCATAGACATATATATCGCATCTTCTAACTCATCATTCAAAAATACATTATAAACATCCATTTGATATATATGTCAACCTTTGGACACAATTAATGCTAGGATTGCTCTAACATGATCATTTTAACTACAGAAGAAAAGGTCTTCTTTATAGTCTATGCCCTCCTTTTGGCTAGAGCCTTTGGCTATCAACCTTACTTTATACATTTCTACTTCTTCAATTGACTTGTATTTGATCTTATATATCCACCTGCACCCAATAGTAGTCTTCCCTGTAAGCAACTTAACTAACCTCCAAGTGTTAATATCTTGTAATGTTTTAGTTTCAGCTTGCATTGCCTCTATCCATTTAGGATCTTTACTAGCCTCAGCAAAGAAAGCAGGTTCAGTTAGTATAAAAGTTACAACAACAAATTCTTGATAAGATTTAGATAAGTGACTATATGAAACACACCATTCTATAGGATACTTGACCTCTTTGCTCATATTTAGTGACACAAAATCTTTCATCCAAACTGGAGGATGACTCCCTCTTGTAGTCCTTCTATTCTCCATTGTATGAGAACCACTAGGCACACAACATTTTGTTCTTGAACTGTCTCCTCTTCCACTATATCTTATTCAACATTCTCAGTCAAGTTTCTATTTATTTTTGTATCAGACTGAGTTTCTTGTATATTTCTATAACCTTCTTCCTAATTTATAGTCAGAATATCATTATCCAAATGACTTACAAAAGGACCTTTTTCACTTTTATCTAACTCAGTTAAGAAAGGAAATATTTCCTCTCTAAATGAGACATCTATACTCACAAACAAACTATTGAAAGCCAAATCTAGTAAAACATACCCTTTCTGAGTTTCTGAGTACCCCATATGTATTGCAACCTTCGTCCTAGGTGCTAGTTTATCATTCTCAGTTAGCACTTTAGCATATCATAAACAACCTAACAATCTAAGATGAGATATCATTGGCTTAACTCCAAAGACTTTTTCAAATGGAGATTTCCCTCCTAGAATCCTGGTAGGCATTCTATTTATCAAATAAACAGCTGCAAGCACACACTGAACCTAGAACCTTAAAGGAATATGACCCTGAAACCTTAGACCCCTAGTCACCTCCAAGATATATCTATGCTTCCTCTCAGCTACTCCATTTTGCTGAGGAGTATAAGGATATGTCCTCTGATGCACTATACTTCTTTCTTTAAACAAATCATCAAAATACTGAATTCACAAATTCAGTTCCATTATCGGACCTTACCTTCCTTATCATTTTGTCAAACTGAATCTCAACAAACTCAAGAAAATAACCTAAAGCTACATATACATTTGTTTTATTTTGTAATAGAAATATCCAACTCATTCTTGAGAAATCATCAACCACTGTAAAAAAGAATCTATTTCCATCAAATGTAGATTGTTTGTATAGACCTAATACATCTAAATGAATTAAATCAAAAATTTGACTACTCTTTATACTACTAATAGGAAACATATTTCTGGTTTATTTTGCACTAGGACATATAGTACACTTGTTTATCAATTTATCCACTATATCTGACCTAACAGGAAACACTTTACTCAGCATTTGTGAAGATCCATGTCCTAGCCTCTTGTTCCATACATCCAGTTCCTTTTCTGATATTTGTTGTATCTCTAGTTTTTTCCCTGGTACAACAAATCCATGTTGTTTTTGCTGATCATTTGACACATTCCTTAGCAGTAGGTACAAATCATTATCCTCTTTATCAATTTCCCTCACCTTGCCAGTGTAAAGCTCCTGAAATACACAAAAATGAGGGAAAAAAGTGACTGAGCAATTTAACTCCTTTGTCACCTTACTTACTGACAACAAATTGTACTTGAACTCAGGAATATGATAAACTTTAGTAATCACACTTCTTGAAGATATGTTACTCATTCCTGTATGAGTAACATGAAACTTCTCCAATTGGCAAATATACAGGTTTTGACTCTTTAACCTTTAGTACAGACTCACTAGAAAGCATGTCCATGTTTGCCACCATATGATTTGATGCCACAGTATCTACAATCCACACCTGACTATTTTCTGAAACAAACAAGACTTTACCTGCAGTGTTAGCCTG
This sequence comes from Solanum lycopersicum, assembly GCF_036512215.1. Lineage (NCBI taxonomy): Eukaryota > Viridiplantae > Streptophyta > Magnoliopsida > Solanales > Solanaceae > Solanum > Solanum lycopersicum. The sequence goes on along the minus strand of NC_090804.1, from coordinate 7,373,423 downwards.
AGTTTCCTGTGCAAGACTTATATCTTCTGCTTTTTGTCAAACTTCCTGATTCTGCTTTAGTATTTGGAGAATTTTATTATATTGATCCTTGGTGAAATTACACCTTTATAACTGAGTCGAGCAACTCTCTACATTGCTCATATTCTTATTCCCAGGTACATTAGTGTTACCTCCATAGCTGAAAGACAACCTGCCAAACACATCCTCATAATCATCCTTTCTTGTGCTATTAACATCACTTCCAACCATGTAAGCTCCAGATCATGTGTTTGTATTCACTTTTCTTTTGGACTTGAAATTAGTTGGATATCCAATTATCTTGTAAGATTGATCCTTAGTGTGTCCCTTGCACCTACAAAAATCACACACCACTGGAAAATTTCTTTTGAACTTGTTAACTCCTTGAGAGCTAGTTCCTCCACTAGTTCTTGAGTACATTGCCAGAGGATCCATTCCAGTGTTCCCATGGAATTGAGACCTATACTAGACCTACTAGAAGACACCTTTTGACATTCATCATTTACCATCATGGCATATGCCTGATTAATAGTAGGAATAGAAACCATTAATAAGATCTGACTTCTATCCTGACTAAATGATTCATTCAACCCCAGCAAGAACTGATACAATTTTTGATAATTTACAAAACCTTTTGATTGTTCACAATTACACCCAGGGGATGGAACTAAGGTCTCAAATTCATCCCATAAGGTTTTGAGCTTAGTGAAGTATACTGATACAGAATATGTTCCTTGTTGCAGGGTTGTGATTTCTTTATGTAAACTGAAAAATCTTGATCTATCAAGTTGATCAAACCTTTCCTTTAAGTCATTCCGCATAGCTCGAGCTAATGATGCAAATGATACCCCTCTTAACAAGCTCTTTGACACAGAATTTAGAAGCCAAGACAAAACAATAGCATTCACTCTCTCCCATTGACCTTTTCTTCACTTACATCTTCTTGTTTGCAAGAATCATCTACCAGTCCAATTGTATTTCTTCCAACTAATGCCACCTTCACTGACCTACTTCACAATGCATAGTTCTCGATTCCAACAAGCTGAAACGAGATTTATCATGAATTCAAGAGAGCAATAGAATTGAAAGAGACGAAGAAAAGTCTTTGTATTCAATAATATGTCTTGTACAATCAACTAAGCTATGTATTTATATACTCACTGTAACTAACTACTTTTCTAACTGTTTTCTTGAAATAGTCTAACTAACATCTAACCTACTCCTACTTCTTGACTTATCTCATTAGAATCTAGTGTATGTAATTTCAAGTTGTATTTGCAAGTCATATATATGTGAAGAGAATATAAAGGATATGTTGTATGTTAGAATTCACCCTAGTTTTATTCTAATATTTTTTATTCAATGGATTTTCTTTTTTTATTCTACTAATAAAGTCGTCCAATTAATTGATAAATTTACTCTCCCTATTTCTATTCTTGTTAGTAAAGTACAAAATTCTGAAATATTGTATCTCGAAAATATTTATTTAATGATGTAAAATTATTATAGCTAAACCTTAATTCTTAATGAAATTTGATTTACGGCTTAAATTGATTTTATTTTTGGTAAGTAGATACTTGGCTTTGAGCATGATGATTAGTACCTCTCCATTACTATGATCTCATAATTTGGTCAGATCATGTTATTATTAATCACCATTCCCATAATCGACATATAATCTTATTCACATATCAAAGTCTAGTATATGTTTGACTTAATTAAGCTCTAATCAAAAAATAAATAAATATATTTCTGAAATATCATAAATTGTAATTAAATATCCTTTGATATATTTTTAGGACACTAATGTCCATACCATTTAAGTCTTGGGGTGTATATACTCTTTTGGACTAAAGGAGGAACATGTGTCTCAATCTTAAAAGTCCACTCAAAATTTATTTATAACAAGAGTATTTAGTTATTATTTGTAATAGTTTAGAGTATTTAGTTTTTTTAAACCCTAATAAAAACTCTTGATCAACCGATGGCATAACGGTTCTTTCTATGCTTTCTATATCTTTACGAACGTAAATTTGTCAGTAAATTTTATTTATGTTGAAAGGAAATTTAAATTTGGAGTAGAAACCAAATTTGTTTGGTATTTGATATTCATTTAACTCATTAAGTATGATTCTCAGTCTAAATAGCTAAAATAAGTTTTGCACTATTACAAATTAATAGAGGTGTTTGCTAGCAATTTTTAGAGATAATGGAGAACAATATAGAGAGAGCATAGATTTATGAGTTCATGAATACACTAATCCGTTCAATGTAGATACTTTAACTATAGCTTATTTGAATTGAGCATCTGAAGTAATTTCATGCAAATCATTTCAATCAAAAACATACTTTTAATAGTAATTTCATGCAAACCATTGCAACCATAAACATACTTTTAATTATTCATCATTTGTCAATGATAAAGCAGATACATAGATAATTTAAATTAAGATAGCAGTAGATTGTTTACTTATTTAGGTAGCAAACCTTTGTACTACATATAGCCAAAGTAACTACCACAAACACACATAATATTACTTTCACCACACATATATTATATATATGTGTGTGTAAAATTTAGTCATCCAAATTCTTGAGAGCCCAGTTGACCTTCTGGCTCTGACTGTAGCTATTTTGGTGGCTTCCACCAAAACCTAGTCCATGTCCATGACCATGACCATGATTTCCATGATGTCCCATGGCCATGGACGACATATGGGCGTGGGATGATTGGTTCATTCCACTACCATAACCACCATCACTATGAACCATGCTTGTGCTACTTGAGAAGTTGGTTGATTCATGTGGCATATGGCCATGACTTCCATAGTTGCTATGGCCATGGCCATGGCTTCCATAATATCCGCCACTGTGTTGGCTGACCATCATGTGATTATTGTGAGAAGACTGAGAAAATGGCATGGCGAAAGGCCTCATCATTTGTCCATGGTTGCTCTCCGCGGAATAGTGGTTGTGTTCATGAGAGAATGATTGATGATGACCAAGTTGATTTTGGAGAACCATTATTGAATATTGATGATGTTTGTAGTAGCTACACAACAATTAACTAAAGATGTTTGGTTTTTGCTTGGTGAGAATGTAATGTTGAATGATGTAAATTTATAGGGTTTTAGGAATGAAGGATAGAGTAAAAATAAATAAATAGATGATTCTAATAAGATAAGAAATGCATCTCATTCTCATTTTTGCTATAAATGGAGCACATTTTAAGGTCAATTGTACCTCTTTTTTTTTTTATGCATTTAAAATATTAGCACTGAGTTTTATTCGCCAATATCAACTTGTAGATGCATGGAATCCATTATGCTATATATACGAACTTATCATAACATGTATAGGAATATATTTATATATACTTTGAGTGGTGCATTTGTGTTGTTACCAGCCAAAGGAAGCAAATCACTACCCTTAACCTTAAAAAAAAGTAGGGTGAGCACAGAATTTAAAGACTTTGAGTGCACCAATATTAAAAAATTGAAATAATGGCGTCTATAGCTAGATTCTAATCTAGGTCTCGCGGGTGGTTAATCTTGCTTGTACCAACAACACAATGACACTCCTATGTGCTCCTCGGGCTGCAATGTTAATTGATATTATTTTCTATTAGTTTCTTAAGACATACATACATATATACACAAGAGTAATTCCGAAGTTAACGGATGCACCTACACCTCGACATATAGGGGTGGGTCCGCCTCTGCTTAAAAGGATCGTTTTGTAGCTGGCTAACAAATCACGTATTTATTGATTCATATGATGTTTGGTAGATTAGGAAATAAGTTTTTAAAGTATAAAATTAACACAACGTTTGGTTGTTAATTTCGAACTCAGCATAACTATTATATGTATAAGTTATCATAAAATTAAATGTGTAATATTTATGCAGTATAGAAGGTGGAATAACTAATAGTCATATTTTTATTACATTAAAAAATTTAAAAATTCATAAAAATATACACCAAATAAAGTTTGCCAAAAGTCATAAAAAATATATATACACGGACTTGCGATATAACTTACTATACATTAGTTATACACTAATTATACATTATGATACACTTTAAAAGTTGTATATAGCTTAACCATACATGAAATATACTTTAACTATACATAAAATATATATTAACGAATTCAATTTCGATCAACTCAGAATCACTCTAACCAGTCCTAAAATTTAGATATGAAATCGTCTCGATGTTTAAGTCTTTCGGTAAAGTAAATGGCCAAGAGACCACTTTACATAATTTCCCTTCTATTTATGACTATTGAGACGCTTTCTGTGAATTATAATTATTGATCATACGCTTACTTTATGTAGCTAATTAATGGAATTGGAATATTAAAATGAAATTAGTTAGCCTGTCGAGTTAAGTTATAATTTAAGTATCATCGATCATGACTTAGAGAAATTTGGGTAGTTAATTTAAGTTTGTAGACCAGTACAAATATTATAGGGATGGAACAGAGATTAGGTTTTGAGATAAAGCCTTATACTAGTTGTCTTAACCATAACCATATAAGACTTATAAGAAGATTGTTCAGTATTCCCTCCGCTTCTATTTAGTTGTTATTATTTTAGATGTCGCACTTATTAAGAAAATATATATATAAGTTTATTATTGTAGCCTTATTAATTAGTATTCTCTTAAATTCAAGTTTTTGATAAATGGATATGAATTAATTTAATTTGATCAATGAACATAAATTACTTACTTAATTTCTTTATGTTGGTCAGATGTATACTTTCAAGGCTAATAACTCTTAAGGGGTAAAATAAGAAGACTAGTGTCATTTATGCATTGATTTTGTGAAATGACAAATATGCCCTCCGTCCAACAATACTTGTCCACTATATAAAAATATATGTCAAATAATACTTGTCCACTTCATGAAATTCATGGATAATTTTACATAGTTCCTAATTTACCCTTATCATTAATTATAGTCATTTTCTTACTACATTTTTCAAGATATTAGATTTATTATATTCAAAGGGTGATATAGTAAAATTACCATTCTATTTATAGTTTCTTAAGGGGTGTGCCAAATTAATAGTGAACAACTATTATTTGACAAGTAAAATATTAAAGAACCTTTATTTTTAGTAAGGACGACATGTAAATAGAAACGGAGAGAATACACATTGCTTATTTAGGTAGGAGATCCTTTGTGCTTTATACATATAAAGCCAAAAAGCCACTACTGAAACACGCATTCTATAAGATCATTTATCAAAAAAATTTCTTGATTTAATCACAACACATATATATACTCTTGAGAGCCCAATTGAACTTCTGGCACTGACTATAATTACTATGATGGCTGCCCCCATGACCATGACCGTGATCGTGATCGTAGTGGTGGAACCAGGAATTTAATAAAGGGCTTAAGTCATCGATAGCCTTTTAAAGTTGTCCGCATAATTCATTTAGACACCTCAACTGAGACTCTTACCGATTAGACACTTTAATATTAATAAATATTTATCTATTAAACATAAAATAATAATTACCTTTACAAATATTGTGCGTGTAATGCACACTCCTTATTTTGACAAAAATTACGAATAGAACTACGACACGTGACATATGGACCCATAATTTTAATTTTAAAAAATAAAGAATATTTTACTTCCTTTAATAATATATAAAAAATTAAATTGATAAAAAAAAAAAATCTTTCTCCCCACCCTCACCCCCACCTAACCCCCACCCCATCTAACTTACTGCCCTTTTTTCTTCATCTTCTTCTCTTCTTCTTCTCTGTTGTTCCACAATCAGCATTTCTCTGCATAACAAAAAAAATGCCTAACCCCATCTCATTCCGAATTCATCCACCAAATGTTGTCCTCTTTCATTTTCTTCGTTATATGCTATTTCTCCGACGACTATCCCGATTTTGTAAATATAATCGACCTTGATAAATTATTTTGAAATCGACAACAAAGAGAAATTAAAATTATATCAAATATTTTATAGCATTTCTAATAAGTTTATGAATGGTGATAGTTGCTCAATTGGAGTTATTGAAAATAAAAATGTACAGATATTGGTCAATTTTTTAACTCCAAATGTTCCATTTTTTCTTCTTCTTGAAAATTCAACAGGTACTTTATTTACAGAAAATGAAAAAAAATGAATCATAACAAAAGACAGAGAAATTTGAAGTTTTTTAAATGGTGGGTTGATGCTTTCACCGATTTTGAACAATCTTCATCATTTTTCTTCAAATTATCGTCCTTGTGAAGAGAAATTCGAACTTCGGATACAGAAGAGACGGTGGCGGTGGCGGCAGCAGAAACAGAGGCTGCTAAGAGAAGTGATTTCTTCATGTTGTTTTTGGATGGAAAAATAAGGGATTTTTGGGAATTGAATGGATGGTAGTTTAAATGGTGGGTTGAAGGAAGATGAGTGTGGGGGTGGTTTTTTTTTTTATGATTTAAAAGATTTATGTTAATAAAATTAATTTTTTATATATATTTAGTCAATGCATGCCAAGTGTCAACAAAGTAGGTATAAATATTTAAAAAAAAAATTAAAAAAATGTATTCACGCGCTCAGCAGCAGTGAGATACACTTATTTTGCCACATCAGCGTTTTGTGTTTAATAGGCACATTTCTTGATAATTTAGGTGTTCAATAGGTATAAGTCCTAGTTCAGGTGTTTAAGTGAATTATGTGGACAACTTTAAGGGACTGCAGATGACTTAAGCCTTTAATAAAGGGTGTCCATAAATAGCAATTTGTTATGTTAAGGATATCCAAAATATGTTATTTTATCATTTTATATATCATTTTATTTATATATATGGTTCCAATTAGACACCCCACTATGTATGTGGCTATGCCACTGCATAACCATGATGTCCCATGGCCATGGACGACATATGGGCGTGGGATGATTGTTGCATCTCGTTACCATAGCCACCTTCATTATGGACCATGGTGGCACTACTTGAAAAGTTGGTTGATTCATGTGGCATATGCCCATGACTCCCATGATGGCCATGACTACCATAGTTGTCATGTCCATGGCCATGGACATAATGTGCATCATGATGTTGGGTGTGGCTACCATGATCTATCATCATGTGATTGTTGTGAGAAAATGGCATAGTTGAACAATAACCTATAGGCCTCATCATTTGGCCATGACTACTATCATAATAGTTTGCTCATGAGAGTATGATTGATGCTTGTTTAAGCCAAGTTGATTTTGGAGAACCATTTTGAATATTATTGATGTTAGATGCTACACAATTGCACTTAGCCAAATATGTCAAGTTGTTGTTTGGTGATAATGTGATCTTGACTAAGGTATATTTATAGGGTTACATAATTTTGGGCAGATGTTCAAGACTAGAGGATTCTAATTATTAGATAAGAAAGGCATCTCATTCCATTCCATATTTTAGAAAAAAGTAATTAAATGTGGTATAGTAAATTATTTCACGGTTGTCATAACTTAGCTTACGCATCCAAAAATACTCATAAGCTTTAATTTATTCCCCCGATTCAATTTGAATATTGATAAACCTCAGGAGTACTTAGAAAATATAATCACATTGAATTATACCTTTGAAGGAAATCAGTATGCACTAGTCAAAAATGACACAATTAATTAACGGTAATCGTTTCACTATAGTTAAATATATTTTTTTAATTTTTTTTAAATATCGATAAAGTTTATAGCGTTATTAGATTCAATAACAATTAGTTAATATTATTAAAAAATTTAATACTATTTATTAATTAATATGCATATTTATTCTAGTGACACTATGGGGGACCTTCCGACCATTTATTAACCAAAGTAATCTGAAAATTATACAAGACTCTCTTTCAAATGAAGTGATTTTGATTTTATTTTCCTTTGAAAAAAGTTTTAAAAAATGATATTCCTTCAAGTTTAAATAAAGTAAAAATAACAACTTAAAAATTCTTTTGGATATTTAAAAATTACTTAAATAGAATAAAAGTAAAAGTCTTTTGGATATTTAAAATTACGTTAATTTTTCTTAGACATCACGATAATTATCAACTTAAAATATTCAAATTTCAAAAAACATAAAAAATTCGATGAGCTTTTAAAATTTTATCAATGTCACATAAATTTGAACAGAAGAGGTGACATTGATAATTTTAAAATAATATAAAAATATTATAAATCACAATAATTAATAAAACATTTAAAATCACATTAACTATTATCTTCTTAACTTGACTACATTTAACATGCACCTTTTTTAACAGAAAAGTCCCAGTAGTTCATACCTTTATGATGCAACTTCAAAGTCAAATATTATTCCATATCCATCACGATATATACCGATAAATACAAATTTATTGAAAGTAAAAGGAATTAAACGGCACAATATAATAAATAAACCATTGAAGTTTCATTCTCTAATTGTAAAAAGTTAATTCCATGTTAAGAGGAATCGTATTTGGCTTCTAGAAAAGTTTATGCAGCAAAAAAGTAACTAAAAAATTGTTATATTCGGTGGCATAGCCACATATAATCTCATATAGCCAATCAAACACCCTTAATTGAAAAATTATATTACGACACATATAAATAATTAAATATATTAGTAAAAAAAATAATTCATACATATATATTAAATTTTGGGTACTCTTAACAAAAAATTTTTAATTCATCATGGGTTATATTCCTAAGAGGAACACATGTTTTATTACTCATTTAAAAATATATAGTATACATTCGCGATCGCAAATATTTAAAACACAATCATTTTTTTAAGGAGTAAAAAAATGAATAATCCAACTTCTTCTCTTGTATTTTTCTTGTTAATCTTCACTTGTTTATGTGAAATAACAACAAAAGCAAATGTAGAAGATGCCAAGGTATAATTCAATTATTATTGAATTTGTATATAATTTTTTTTTTAAAATGATCTATGAAACTTGTACTCCTTTTTATCCCTTTTACGTGTTGTTTAAACACTATTTAAAAATATTGATTAAATAGAATAATTTATCAAAATTATTCTTATTAATCCTTTAATTTTAGTTTATAACTAATGCTTACTTATCCCAAATTAATCTCTCTCAATATTTATTTAGTGCAAGGATAAAATTGAAAAAAGAACTTATTCTTCTTACTTTTTCTAAAATAATAAGGATTGTGAAATACATTATTAGATTTATATTTGAACTATTCATAGCTTAAAACTAACCATTTATTTGACTAAATTAACTTAAATACACCCATTTTCAACACTTATCTCGATTTTTATTAAGAAGTTCATGTTCCTACAAGAGTTTAAGATCATTTGTTATACCACGTGACATATTGAGGGTGTATTTTAGTTAAGTTACAAGTGGAGAGGTGTTTTTAAAGCTATCACTAATTCAAAGCTAAACCTAATAATTTACGTTAAATTCAAGAATGTTTTCAATATTTCTCTCTAATAATTAATTATTGAATTTTTATTCTTGATTGTATACTCTTTGGATCTACAGCTTTACATCGTCTACTTGGGACACAAGCCGCACGATAATCATGAACTTATCACAGATTCACATCATGACATTTTAGGCCAAATTATTGGAAGGTATGTATATTATGTTGTTCTGAATATCAATTAATAATAAAAAAAATTATTATGACTATAATTTTCTCTCTACAATGCATAAAGTTATTTTCACAAAATCACAAGTCTCAGGCCATTTATTGAAAAAATACTCTATTTTGGATGTGACAATCTTGATATTATCGTAATAATTCTTTAACCCAATATATTTTACCCAATCAATAACATTCATCATAAGTTCCCACCCAAGCTAAGTCAGAGAAAAAGTAACTCATAGTGTAACTCGAAGTCAAACCTCAAGCCGTAACAATAAGAAAAGGTAATTTTTAGTAACAATAAATAGATATATTAATAAAAAGTTAATGTCGCTAAATCTTTAATGACATATATAAAGAATGTTAATTATCGCTAAAAATATATATTTAACGATAATTGTTAATTAATTGCTACTAAAACTCATTTTTAATGTAGTGTTCCCTCTTTGAATGACCATTGAACGCTCATAATCTATCAAAAACATGCTCATATTCACATTGATACCCATAATCTTATCACTCAATAAAAAAAGATCTTCTGAAGGTCACTCAACTATGAGTTCTTTTCTCAAAAATCACTTATCTTTATTTTATATCCTCAAAGTCAATCAACTATGAGTTTTATTCTCAGAAAGTATAAACCCAAAGTCACTCAACTAGTATAAGTTATTCTCTCAGAATGTCACTCAACTATTCATATTTCTTACAGAAATTCACTCAACTTCTATTTATAACTTCAAAGTCACACAAATATGAGTATTTTGCTTAGAAAATCACTCAACCTATTTAGTTTAATTTTTCATTCGAATCTATTAACATGAATTTTTTCTATTTAAAAGGAAAAATAGTAAGAAATAGAATAATAATAATAACAATTTTATTAATTATTAGTCATTAATTAAGTCTAATGTGATTATTTATTTATATTTTTGTTTCAACTGAACATCACAGAAAATGAATCACTCACTACAAGAAAATTGTGAATTATATGGAGATTTTTCTATTTTTTACAACTTTAATTTTAAATAAAAATTTCATGTCAAACACATTTTACTAAAAAATTAATTAAATAGGTTGGGTGGCAATATATTCATAATTAAATATATAATGAAGTAAATATATACTAATTGCATTCTTCTCATGTAGTAAAAAAGAAGCCAAAAGACAAATGGTATATAGCTATAGACATGTCTTTTCTGGATTTGCTGCTAAGTGAGAAGAAAAGCTCTATCAATGAGCTTTAAGAAGATGAAGAAGACACGAGAGAATGATGAAGAAGAAGCTTTGTATATTTCTGTGTTATGTTTACATATGAGTCCTTATCCTTATATATATATACAATTACATTTATGTATTAAAGAAACTACTTTACTTAACTAACTTGTATTTAACTAACTAACTAACTACCTAACTAACTAACTAACAAATTGAAATATTAAAAGAGTATATGTTTTGTTTATAAGCTCTCTTAATACTCCCCCTCAAGCTAAGAATTGAAAAATACATTTTTCATTCCTAGCTTGTTAATCAGTTCTTCATGTTGAGGTTTGCACAGCCCTTTGGTAAGTATATCAGCTTGTTGTTCTCTTGTTCCTAAGTGTTGTGTCTGAATAAGCCCTTCAAGTATCTTCTCTCTTACAAAATGACAATCTATGTCAAAATGTTTAGTTCTTTCACGAAAAATTGGATGTGCTGCTATTTGGATAGCAACTTTGTTATCACAAAATACCTTTACTGGCAACTTTATGTTCATTTCTAACTCTCTGAATAAGCCTTTCAACCACACTATTTCAGCAACTGTAGTGGCCATACTCCTGAATTCTGCTTCTGCAGAGCTCCTAGATACTGTGCTTTATTTATTTGACTTCCAAGATACCAGTGCTCCTCCTAGTTTAATCATATAGCCAGTAACTGATCTTCTTGTTTCTACACAAGCCCCCCAGTCTGAGTCACAATAGGCTACCATTTCATTGTTTTTGTTACTTGGCATAAACAATCCAAGACCTGCAGTTCCTTTTATATATCTAACTACTCTGAGTGCTGCTTCCATATGAGATGATTTTGGTGAGTGCATATATTGGCTGAGTACCTGTACTATAAAGACTATATCAGGCCTAGTCATAGTTAAGTATAATAACTTCCCTATCAGCCTTTGATATTTTCCAAAGTCATCAAGAAGTAAGTCTTCTACATTAGCATTTTTTCCAATGAATTCATCAAACACAGTGGAAGTTAGCTTGTGATTGAACTCCAAGGGTGTAGAAGAAGGCTTACAACCTGCTAATCCCAACTCAGACACAAGTCCTAAAGCATACTTCCTTTGATTCATTAGTATACCTTCTTTAGACCTGCAGAATTCAATTCCAAGAAAATATTTAAGCTCACCAAGATCTTTCATTTTGAACCTTTGTTGTAATTCCTCTCTTATTTGTTGTATATGATGTAAACTGCTCCAGTAACCAGGAGATCATCAACATATACCAAGATGACTAGAAGTTCTTTACCTATGTTCTTAGTAAAGAGTGAATAATCATAATGTGACTGTGAAAATCCCATATCAACTAAAGCCTCTGTTAGCTTTAAGTTTCACTGCCTTGGTGCCTGCTTCAGTCCATACAAGGACTTATGAAGCTTGCAAACCATGCTTTTCTCCCCCTGGTTTGCAAAACCTTCAGGAATCTGCATATACACTTCTTCAGGAAGATCTCCTTGAAGAAAGGCATTGTGTACATCCATTTGAAATATAAACCAGCCATATGAAGCAGCTAAAGCCACTACTGATCTTACTGTAACCATTTTTGCTACTGGTGAGAATGTCTCAGTATAGTCTAAGCCTTCCTTTTGATTGTATCCTTTTGCCACTAACCTGGCTTTATATCTCTCAACTTCTCCAGATGCTTTATACTTAACCTTAAACACCCACTTACAGCCAATAGGAACTTTTGTTGGAGGTAGAGGAACAATAGACCAAGTATTATTGTCTTCTAGAGCATTAATCTCATCTCTCATAGCATTCACCCAATGAGTATCTTGACATGCCTCTTTATATGTATGAGGTTCAGAGATAGTAGAATATGCAACAAGTGATGCTCTATATGTAGGAGCTAGTTTGGAATAAGTAACATATTGTGACATAGGATATAAACATGCATTTTGTGCACTTTGAGTCACATATGAGTCCAACCAAATAGGTGGCTTAGATTGTCTAGAAGATCTTCTTAGAGGAACTAATGGTGCTGTAGTATTAAAGGAAGTCTGAGGTTGTATAGAAGTTGTAGGATTAGAACCTTGAATAGAGGTATTATCAGAAGCTAACTCAGTATATGAACTATCATGAAGATCCAGAACAGGAAACAAATGATCTGGAAAGGATTTAAGATTCTTGAAAGGAAATATGTCTTCTTTAAACACAGTGTCTCTGCTTATAAAGAAGTATTTGCAAGTCAAATTATACAAGATATAACCTTTCTTATTCAATGAGTACCCCATATGCACAACTGGAACAGGTCTAGGTGCAAACTTGTCTAGAATCTTAGGATCTGTAGCATAGCATAGACTCCCAAATACTCTAAGATGCTGAAGACTAGGAGCTTGTCCAAATAATTTTTCAAAAGCACTCTGTCCTTGTAACAACACAGTAGGTAATCTATTTAGTATGTATACAGCAGTAGTAACACAAAATCCCCAAAACTGTAAAGGTACACCAGCCAGAAACCTTAGTGCTCTTGCCATGTTAAGAATAGACCTATGTTTTCTCTCAACTACTCCATTCTGTTGAGGAGTATACACACATGAACTCTGATGTATAATGCCATTAGCCTTGAATAAATCATCCATTTGATTATTAACAAACTCTGTTCCATTGTCTGTTCTTAGACACTTAATGCCTACACCAAACTGATTTCTTACCAGATTTACAAAGTCTTTTAACACTACCACAGCATCAGACTTAGTGTGTAATAAAAAAATCCAAGTATACCTGGACATATCATTCACAAGTGTTAAAAAAATATCTTTTACCATCATGATTAGGCACTCTGTAAGGTCCCCATACATTACCATGTATAATGTCAAAAACTGAAACTGAATGTGAAAGACTAGTAGGAAAAGGCAGTCTTGATTGCTTGGCAATTGGACATATAGAACAATGATGCTCATGTACAGATACAATGTTCAATTTCTTTATTCTACTTAACACTTTTAGAGGAGCATGTCCAAGTCTTTTATGCCATAGACTACTTAAAGAATCAGCAGTAGAATTAAAACTAATAGGCCTAATTCTTTTATATGCAGCTTCCTTTGCACATTCTCCAGAAGATACTTGATCATTTGAAGACTTTGTTGTGATAGCAGTATTGAGGATATACAATCCTTGATTCTCTTTACCAATCCCCAGGACCCTCCCATTGAAGAGATCCTGAAAAATACAAAAATCAGGAAAAAATACTACTGCACACTTCAACTGTTTTGTTAGTTGTGACACTGATAGAAGATTATACTTGAATTCTAGAACAAACAACACATTCTTTACTACTTTGTCTTTAAGAACCACAGATTCACCAATATGACTAATAGACACCTGATCACCAGTAGGTAAATTAACTCTCATACCACCTTGAACATCAAGATTTGTTGACTGACTCATTAAACCAAAGTTGTGAACCATATGATTGGAGGCACCAGTATCTATAATCCAGTTAATATGTGACATATCAGACATTAGAGCTGTAAAATTACGTGATGTTCCAGATACACCTGCAGTAGCTACATTGGCCATTGTATCCACTTCTTTACTCTTCCCTTTTCTCAGCATCTGCAAGATCTCATAATATTGTTCTTGAGTAAACATTGATACACCTTGTCCTAAAGTAGTATCATTAGAAGACTCATTTGTTCTAGCATTAGAACCTGAAGTTGAGTCAATCATTCCAGACTCATTGCCAGTAGAAGCATTATTTGCATAAGAAGATACTTCTCCTTTCTTCTTTGGATAACCATGAAGCTTATAACAGGTTTCTTTTGTATGACCTTTATAATGACAAAATTCACAGTAGAGTTGAGACGTTCCTGCAGTGTAACTTGTTCTAGCATCTCCATACCCCTTATTTCTATATACATTATTTTGGAAGTTAGAAATACCTCTTCCTGTTCCTGAGGAAGTTGTATTGTTGTTATAGTATCCATCATTTCCTGAATTAGAAGAACTAAGAGGCATTCTATTACTCATCAATGCTATTTCAGACACAGCTTCTGCAGATGAAAATGTATTTCCTGTACCTTGAATTCTTTGACTCTCAACACTAACAATCATAGCATAAGCCTGATTTACACTTGGACCTGGAATCTGCATAAGAACTTGGCTTCTTGCATGAGCATAAGATTCATTAAGTCCCATAAGAAATTGCCGCAACTTTTGAAATTGTAAATGCTCTATGTATTGTTTAGACTCAGGACAGGCACATGAAGGACAAGGAATCAAAGTTTCAGCCTTATCCCACAACTCTCTTAGTCTTGAAAAATAGATTGACACAGAAGAAGTTCCTTGTGACATAGTGACTAATTCCTTGTGCAGATAAAAGGCTCTAGATGCATTTACTTTATCAAATCTTTCACGTAGATCTTCCCACACTGAATGAGCATCAGATCCATAGATTATTGTACTAATCAAACTTTTAGACACAGTATTCATAATCCATCCAAGAACAATTGCATTGCATCTATCCCATACATCATGTAAGCATTCAGAATACATTTCCTTTTTACATGTTCCAAGTAGAAATCCTAACTTGTTTTTTCCAAGTAACACAAGTTTTAAAGATTTGCTCCACAAAGAATAGTTTTCAGAACCCACTAATTGAATTGAAATTAGAACAAAACCTTGAGTATCTGAAGGATGTATAAAGAGAGGATGATTGTGATCGATTTTGGTTGTGTTTGTAACTGTTTGTTGTTGAAATTCACTTGAAGCTCCATTTCCAGTTGAAGGCATGATTGATCGAGTTTAACAACTCCCAATTTCTCGATTTAGACAGACAATTGATCTTCAATTCAAGACTCTTTAAACTCTTGTCTTCAGATTATGAAGAGCTTAACAGAGGGATTCAAATTCTCCTGTGCTCTGATACCATGAGAAGAAAAGCTCTATCAATGAGCTTTAAGAAGATGAAGAAGACATGAGAGAATGATGAAGAAGAAGCTTTGTATATTTCTGTGGTATGTTTACATATGAGTCCTCATCCTTATATATACATATACAATTACATTTATGTGTTAAAGAAACTACTTTACTTAACTAACTTGTATTTAACTAACTAACTAACTACCTAACTAACTAACTAACAAACTGAAATATTAAAAGAGTATATTTTTTGTTTATAAGCTCTCTTAACACTAAGTTCAGATTATCAAGTCAAACAAATAAGAGGTATTTTTTTTATTTTGGTTCAAAAAATATTTCATTATCCTGTCTTTGTATTTGTATACCTTATATACAAGCCTAAAGGGTATAAAATGTTAACAAAAATTCCAAAATGGTATATGAATATTTATTTTAACCAAAAGGGCAAAATCACTGGAAGGGCAGCGATTTCGCCCGCCGGGAAAAATAAAATTGCTGCCTTAGCAGTGATTTCTAAAATATTTTTTTGTAATGATTTTTTAATAAATCGTTCCCTAAACAGCGATTTTCTTAATTTTTTATTTGAAATTTAAAAAAAAATAGGAGCAAATCGCTGCTAGTCTCCAAATTGTTTTTTTATTTTTTCCAATCAATTTTTTTAATTTTTTTTTACAATTTTTAAAATTAAATTTAAATTTTTTAAAGATATTTTAATTTTAAATTTTTCTACTACTTATTTAAAAATAATTTTTTAATGATTATTTTAAAATAAGTAGCAATCAAAAATTTTCTAAAAAATTGATTTAAAAAAATATAAAAAAAATTGGAGACAAATCGCTGCACTTGCAGCGATTTGCTCTCCTAATTTTTTATTTTTTTTAATTTCAAATAAAAAATTAAGGAAATTGCTGTTTAGGGAGCGATTTTGTAACGACCTGTTTAGTCGTTTTGAGCAGCAGATTTTATTTCTGGAAAAACAGGCTGAGACGACGGAACGTCATGGGCACGACGGACCGTCGAGGGTGTCTCGTCTCAAAACACTTAGAAATTCTGAAATTTGGGTGCTGAAATCGACTCTCTGAACTCTGTGACGGACCGTCACAGGCACGACGAACCGTCGTGATCCACCGTTTCAAAACACTTCAACTCTTGAGAATTTGATACAGGGAACGATTCTCTGAACGTCGTGACGGAAGTGCAGGACGGACCGTCGTAGGTACGACGGGCCATCACAGACTCCTTAAGGAAATCAAGTCTCTGACGAACCTGCATGACGGACCGTCGCAGGCGCGACGGGCCGTCACAAGTTGCGTAATCCCAGTCGGAGTCGGACTTCTGGTTAAGTTTTAAAGGGGCGTTTTGGACTATTCCTGCTATAATTATATATTTCGTGGGTTTATATTAATAACTCAATTTCTTGGGGGATAAAAGAGGTAACCTTGAGTTAAATTGTGGGTTATTATTGTCACCTTTTACACTTAATTACATGTTAATTAGGGTAAAAGAAAGAGGGTTTGAATAAGAAAAAGAAAAGAACAAAAAGAGAGAGAAGGAGAATCGATAGAGAGAGACGAACGAAGAGGAAAAACACAAGGCTTTGGGAATTTGCTTGCTTGATCACTAGTCTTCGGTGGAGGTAGGTTATGGTTTCTCTTACGATATTCATAGTAAACTCTTAATAGCGAATGATATGTATTGATAATATTGTAAACCCTGCTATGTGCTTAATTGTATGCTTGCATGAACGTAATTATATAAATGTGATTATATAAGCATGATGAAGTTATTGAATCCCAAATCTTGAAAAATCCTAATCTCTTTGTTAATAATGAGGCCTTGGTATAAAAGAAGGCGTGATGAACTAAAATAATGGGATTGATGATGCCTTGGTAAGAAAGAAGGCTTGATGAATTGATAGAAGGAGAATTAGTGGATCGGGTGTCACGAACCGACACGTAGAATTAGGGGATCGGGTGTCACGAATCGACACATAGAATTAGGGGATCGGGTGTCACGAACCGACACGTAGAATTAGGGGATCGGGTGTCACGAACCGACACGTAGTATTAGGGGATCGGGTGTCACGAACCGACACGTAGATTTAAGGGATCGGGTGTCACGAACCGACACGTAGATTTAGGGGATCGGAGTGTCATGTATCGACACAAGAGGATTAATGAATATTGAGGGAGCGGAGTGTCACATACCGACACAAGAGAAATAAAGATAATGAATCTTGAAAAATGTTAATATACTCAATCTAATGAACATGATTCCCAAATGAGTATGGTATTGAGGCTTGAGTCCTCATGTGTGAACTTGACGGTAATTGTTAATGATATAGTACTTGTTGTTGCTACATGTTGAGTATCATAGTTGATTTTATGATATTACTTGGTATATATTGATTTCTATTTTGAGTTGGACGGTGATATCTACTCAGTACCCGTGTTTTGTACTGACCCCTACTTTTATGTTTTCTTTTTGTTTAATTGTGGAGTGCAGCAAACGTGCCGTCATCTTCGACTCAACAGTAACTCTAGCCAGTCTTCACTACATCGGATATTCAGGGTGAGCTAATGCTTCTAGCTTGGACTGGATCTTCTTCCTCATGTCTTGATGCCTTGAAGTTCCGGCATGGACTAGCTTTTACTTGTTTTAGTTTTTAGAATACTCTTAGTTTAGTAATTTGATCATAGATGTTCTTGTGATGATGACTTACAGATTTTAGGGATAATAATAGTTATTGATTTTATTAATGAGTTTAAGTCTTCCGCATTACTTTTGTTGATATTATATTGAAATGTTAAGGTTTAGATTTGGTTGGTTCGCTCACACAGGAGGGTAAGTGTGGGTGCCAGTCGCGGTCCGATTTGGGTCGTGACAAAGTTGGTATCAGAGCATTAGGTTCGTTGGTCTCATCACACAAGAACAAGTCTAGTAGAGTCTTAAGGAACGGTAGGGGGACGCCTTTACTTTTCTTTGAGAGGCTATAAGACATTAGGAAAATTCCATTCTTTCTTTCTTTCTTTCGTGCTATTACTTGGGTCCAATTGGTATCTAGGTGATACAAATTGGTATCTGACTATCTTCACTCTCTTTCACAGATGGTTAGAACTAGAGCAACGACTACGCCAACATCAACATCAGCACCGGTGGGACAGGGTGCGTCTGAGCCAACCACTGGGGCTGTAGCTCGAGGAAGAGCAGCGGCAAGAGGCCGTGGTAAAGGTCGTGGGAGGACGTCCTTTAGGGGAAGAGGACGAGCACCTAGCCCATCTGATGCTAGGGCGGTGACTCCTCCACCGACTGAGGAAGTAATAAGAGAAGGGGAGGATGGGGAAAATGAACAAGTGCAGAATGAGGGATTGCCACCCCAGCCTACCCCAGAGATGATAAATTAGGTGCTCGCTTATCTTAGTAGGTTGTCTGATCAAGGCCAGACACCTCCAGTGTTTTCTGCACCAGCACCTCAGGCTCCGGAGGTACAACATGCGGCTACTGCGGCTCCCCGCATAGATGTTCCATTGGAAATAGGCACGTTTCCACGTCTGACTACTGGGACTATAATGACAAATGATCAACATGAACTTTTCAGTAAGTTCTTGAAATTGAAACCTCCAGTCTTCAAGGGTGCTGAATCCGAGGATGCTTATGATTTTCTGGTTGACTGTCACGAGCTACTACACAAGATGGGTATCGTAGAACGGTTTGTGTTGAGTTCGTGAGTTATCAGTTTCAAGGGAACGCCAAAATGTGGTGGCGGTCACATGTTGAGTGTCAACCAACAGAGGCACCACCTATGACTTGGGCCTCATTCTCTAGCTTGTTTATGGAGAAGTATATCGCCCGGACTTTGAGGGATAGGAAAAGGGATGAGTTCTTGAGCCTAGAGCAAGGTAGGATGTCGGTCAATGCATATGAGGCTAAGTTTCGTGCACTATCCAGATATGCCACCCAACTATGTTTCAGTCCACAAGAGCGGATTCACCGTTTTGTGAAGGGGTTGAGATCAGAGTTGCGGATTTCAGCCTTACAGGTAGCGGCTACAGCGAAATCTTTTCAAGAAGTGGTAGACTTCGTGATAGAGGTAGAGGGAGTGAAGCCAGATGACTTCACCATGGCAACTACATCAAAAAGGTTTCGAAAGGGAGGTGAGTTTAATGGTTCTTACTCGAGAGGACAGGGCTCCGGAGGTTACTCAGTTCGACCCATTCAGTCTTCACTACAGACTGTAGTTGGGGGTCCACCTCAGACCGGTCAACACTTCTCGGAGAGACCTATGCTTGACTCTGGAGAGTGTTATGGATGTTGGGAGACTTGACATATTAGGAGGAATTGTCCCAAACAAAGTTATAGACCCCCAATAGCTAGAGGTAGAGGTGGTTATGGAAGAGGTCGTCATTCTGGAGGACGCGGTGGTCGAGGTAATGGTGGTCACCAAAACGGCCGGGGTGATGGGCAAACTGGAGCCACTACATCACAACATGGTAGGGGCAACGGACAAACAAACAAAAGGGCCCATTGTTATGCTTTCCCTGGGAGATCGGAGGCGGAGACATCTGATGCTGTCATCACAGGTAATCTTCTGGTTTGTGATTGCATGGCTTTTGTATTGTTTGACCCTGGCTCTACATTTTCATATGTATCTTCAGCATTTGCTAATGGTCTTGATTTACATTGTGAATTGCTTGATATGCCTATTCGTGTTTCTACTCCGGTGGGTGAGTCTGTGGTAGTTGAAAAGGTATATAGGTCTTGTTTGGTGAACTTTATGGGGAGCAACACTTATGTAGATTTGGTTATCTTAGAAATGGGTGATTTTGATGTAATTCTGGGTATGACTTGGCTTTCTCTGCAATTTGCGATCTTGGATTGTAATGCTAAAACGGTGACGTTAGCCAAGCCTGGGACAGATCCGTTAGTGTGGGAGGGTGACTACACTTCCAAACCAGTGCGTATCATCTCTTTTCTTCGTGCTAAGAAAATGGTTAGTAAAGGGTGTTTAGCTTTCTTGGCACATCTCAAGGATGACACTACCCAAGTACCTTCGATTGAGTCGGTTTCGGTGGTTCGTGAGTTTCTAGATGTGTTCCCTGCAGATCTTCCTGGTATGCCACCAGATAGGGATATTGACTTCTGTATTGATCTTGAACCGGGTACTCGCCCCATTTCTATACCCCCTTATAGAATGGCTCCCGCGGAGTTAAGAGAGTTAAAAGCCCAACTTCAAGAGTTGTTGAACAAAGGCTTCATTAGACCAAGTGCATCTCCTTGGGGTGCTCCGGTATTATTTGTGAAGAAAAAGGATGGGAGTTTTTGGATGTGCATAGACTACAGACAGTTGAACAAGGTAACTATTAAGAACAAGTATCCTCTTCCTCGCATTGATGACTTGTTCGATCAGTTACAAGGTGCTTGTGTCTTCTCTAAGATTGACTTAAGATCCGGTTATCATCAATTGAAAATACGGGCAACGGATGTGCCAAAGACTGCTTTTAGAACCAGGTATGGGCATTACGAATTTGTAGTGATGTCTTTTGGCCTTACGAATGCCCCTGCTGCGTTCATGAGCTTGATGAATGGGATTTTTAAGCCATATCTGGATCTTTTTGTGATCGTATTCATTGATGACATATTGGTATACTCAAAGAGCAAGAAGGAACATGAAGAGCATTTGAGAATGGTATTGGAAATGTTGAGGGAGAAAAAGTTTTATGCCAAATTCTCCAAGTGTGAGTTTTGACTAGATGCAGTGTCCTTCTTGGGGCATGTGGTTTCTAAGGATGGAGTGATGGTGGATCCTTCTAAGTTTGAGACAGTGAAGAATTGGGTAAGACCTACTAATGTGTCAGAAATAAGGAGCTTTGTTGGGTTAGCTAGCTACTACCGCCGCTTTGTCAAGGGATTCTCTTCTATTGCTTCCCAACTGACGAACTTGACTAAGCAGAATGTTCCATTTGTATGGTAGGATGAGTGTGAGGAAAGCTTCCAGAAGCTCAAGACTCTGTTGACTACTGCACCAATTCTCACCTTGCCAGTGGAAGGTAAGAATTTCATTGTCTATTGTGATGCATCCTATTCGGGTTTGGGTGCAGTGCTAATGCAAGAGAAGAATGTGATTGCTTATGCTTCAAGACAATTAAAGGCGCATGAACGTAACTATCCAACTCATGATTTGGAATTGGCAGCGGTAGTGTTTGCGTTAAAGCAATAGAGACACTATTTGTGTGGGATTAAGTGTGAGGTCTATGCGGATCATCGTAGCCTACAGTATGTCTTTACTCAGAAAGATTTGAACTTGAGACAGAGGAGATGGATGGAACTACTGAAGGACTACGACATCACCATTTTGTATCATCCGGGGAAGGCGAATGTTGTAGCGGATGCTTTAAGCAGAAAGGCGGGAAGCATGGGAAGTCTAGCTCACTTGCAAGCTTCTAGACGTCCATTGGCTAGAGAGGTTCAGACTCTAGCTAACGACTTGATGAGATTAGAATTAATTGATAAGGGAGGATTGTTGGCTTGTGTGGAGGCAAGATCTTCCTTTCTTGACAAGATTAAGGGAAGACAGTTTAATGATGAGAAACTGCGCAGAATCCAAGATAAGGTATTGCGAGGAGAGGCTAAGGAAGCACAAATCGATGAGGAAGGTTTTTTGAGGATCAAGGGAAGGGTATGTGTACCCCGCGTCGATGATTTGATCAACACTATTTTGATAGAGGCTCATAGTTCAAGGTATTCTATACATCCTGGTGCAACCAAGATGTATCACGACCTAAAGCAACACTTTTGGTGGAGTAGAATGAAGCGTGATATTGTGGATTTTATTGCCAAATGTCTAAATTGCCAACAAGTAAAGTATTAACACCAAAGGCCCGGAGGAACACTTCAGAGAATGCCCATTTCGGAATGGAAATGGGAAAGAATCACAATGGACTTCGTGGTTGGTCTTCCAAAGACGATGGGTAAGTACGACTCTATTTGGGTGATTGTTGATAGGTTAACTAAGTCTGCTCATTTTATTCCAGTTAAGGTGACTTATAATGCCGAGAAGTTAGCCAAAATCTATATCTCAGAAATTGTTCGGTTGCATGGGGTTCCACTCTCCATCATATTAGATAGAGGTACGCAGTTTACTTCTAAGTTTTGGAGAACATTGCATGCTGAATTAGGTACTAGGTTGGACCTTAGTACCGCGTTCCATCCTCAGATCGATGGCCAGTCTAAGCGAACGATTCAAGTGTTGGAGGATATGCTTCGTGCGTGTGTAATAGAATTTGGTGGCCATTGGGATAACTTCTTACCCTTAGCGGAGTTCTCGTACAATAATAGCTATCACTCAAGCATTGATATGGCTCTATTTGAAGCATTGTATGGTAGGAGATGTAGGTCCCCCATTGGTTGGTTTGATGTATTCGAGGTTAGACCTTGGGGTACTGATCTTTTGAGGGATTCGATGGAGAAAGTGAAGTCTATTCAAGAAAAGCTTATAGCGGCACAAAGTAGGCAAAAAGAATATGCAGATCGGAAGGTTAGAGACTTAGAGTTCATGGAGGGTGAACAAGTCTTGTTGAAAGTTTCGCCAATGAAAGGGGTGATGCGGTTTGGTAAAAGAGGCAAGCTAAGCCCAAGGTACATTGGTCCCTTTGAAGTACTTAAGCGAGTAGGGGAGGTGGCTTATGAGTTAGCCTTGCCTCTAGGGCTGTCCGGAGTACATCCGGTATTCCATGTGTCGATGTTGAAAAGATACCATGGGGAGGGAAACTACATTATCCGTTGGGATTCAGTTTTGTTTGATGAGAATTTGTCCTATGAGGAGGAGCCTGTTGCTATTCTAGATAGAGAAATTCGCAAGTTGAGATCAAGGGAGATTGCATCCATCAAAGTTCAATGGAAGAATCGACCCGTTGAAGAAGCCACTTGGGAGAAGGAGGTTGATATGCGAGAAAGATATCCACACCTGTTCACAGATTCAGGTACTCCTTTTCGCCCTTATTTTCCTTCTTGTGATCGTTCGGGGACGAACGATGGGTAAATTGGTATCTAATGTAACGACCTGTTTAGTCGTTTTTAGCAGCAGATTTTATTTCTGGAAAAATAGGCTGAGACGATGGAACCCATGACGGAACGTCATGGGCACGACGGACCGTCGAGGGTGTCTCGTCTCAAAACACTTAGAAATTCTGAAATTTGGGTGCTGAAATCGACTCTCTGAACTCTGTGAGGACCTGCAGGACGGACCGTCACAGGCACAACGAACCGTCGTGATCCACCGTTTCAAAACACTTCAACTCTTGAGAATTTGGTACAGGGAACGATTCTCTGAACGTCGTGACGAAAGTGCAGGACGGACCGTCGTAGGTACGACGGGCCGTCACAGACTCCTTAAGGAAATCGAGTCTCTGATGAACCTGCATGACGGACCGTCGCAGGCGCGACGGGCCGTCACAAGTTGCGTAATCCCAGTCGGAGTCGGATTTCTGGTTAAGTTTTAAAGGGGCATTTTGGACTATTCCTGCTATAATTATATATTTCGTGGGTTTATATTAATAACTCAATTTCTTGGGGGATAAAAGAGGTAACCTTGAGTTAAATTGTGGGTTATTATTGTCACCTTTTACACTTAATTACATGTTAATTAGGGTAAAAGAAAGAGGGTTTGAATAAGAAAAAGAAAAGAACAAAAAGAGAGAGAAGGAGAATCGATAGAGAGAGACGAACGAAGAGGAAAAACACAAGGCTTTGGGAATTTGCTTGCTTGATCACTAGTCTTCGGTGGAGGTAGGTTATGGTTTCTCTTACGATATTCATAGTAAACTCTTAATAGCGAATGATATGTATTGATAATATTGTAAACCCTGCTATGTGCTTAATTGTATGCTTGCATGAACGTAATTATATAAATGTGATTATATAAGCATGATGAAGTTATTGAATCCCAAATCTTGAAAAATCCTAATCTCTTTGTTAATAATGAGGCCTTGGTATAAAAGAAGGCGTGATGAACTAAAATAATGGGATTGATGATGCCTTGGTAAGAAAGAAGGCTTGATGAATTGATAGAAGGAGAATTAGTGGATCGGGTGTCACGAACCGACACGTAGAATTAGGGGATCGGGTGTCACGAACCGACACGTAGAATTAGGGGATCGGGTGTCACGAACCGACACATAGTATTAGGGGATCGGGTGTCACGAACCGACACGTAGATTTAGGGGATCGGGTGTCACGAACCGACACGTAGATTTAGGGGATCAGAGTGTCACGTATCGACACAAGAGGATTAATGAATATTGAGGGAGCGGAGTGTCACGTACCGACACAAGAGAAATAAAGATAATGAATCTTGAAAAATGTTAATATACTCAATCTAATGAACATGATTCCCAAATGAGTATGGTATTAAGGCTTGAGTCCTCATGTGTGAACTTGACGGTAATTGTTAATGATATAGTACTTGTTGTTGCTACATGTTGAGTATCATAGTTGATTTTATGATATTACTTGGTATATATTGATTTCTATTTTGAGTTGGCCGATGATATCTACTCAGTACCCGTGTTTTGTACTGACCCCTACTTTTATGTTCTCTTCTTGTTTAATTGTGGAGTGCAGCAAACGTGCCGTCATCTTCGACTCAACAGTAACTCTAGCCAGTCTTCACTACATCGAATATTCAGGGTGAGCTAATGCTTCTAGCTTGGACTGGATCTTCTTCCTCATGTCTTGATGACTTGAAGTTCCGGCATGGACTAACTTTTACTTGTTTTAGTTTTTAGAATACTCTTAGTTTAGTAATTTGATCAAAGATGTTCTTGTGATGATGACTTCCAGATTTTGGGGATAATAATAGTTATTGATTTTATTAATGAGTTTAAGTCTTCCGCATTACTTTTGTTGATATTATATTGAAATGTTAATGTTTAGATTTGGTTGGTTCGCTCACACAGGAGGGTAAGTGTGGGTGCCAGTCGCGGTCCGATTTGGGTCGTGACAGATTTATTAAAAAATCATTAAAAAATATATTTTAGAAATCGTTGCTAAGGCAGCGATTTTGCCCTTTTGGTTAATAAATATTCATATATCGTTTTAGAATTTTTTTAACATTTTATACCCTTTAGGTTTCGGACTCTTATATACGAGCACAAAATAAAATTTATGAGGACGAATAAAAAAAATCTCATAATTGGTAGTATATGTTTTTATTGCGTTACAGAATTACCTGATGTGGTTCAAGTTATACAAAATCCTGTTTATAAAACACGTACATCATAGATCTTTCTAAAAATGATCCTAATAATCTTCTCAACAAAACAAATCAGGGTGATGGATCAATCATTGGCATTTTGGATTCTGGTTTAGTTAATTTTCTCCTTAGTAAGTAATTCAATTTCATATAACGTCTGATTTTGAATACACGTGAGATGATTAATATAGGTATATGGGGAGACTCGGAAGCGTTTAACGATAAAGGACTAGGTCCAATTCCAAGTCGATGGAAAGGTGTTTGCAAATCTGAAGGAATTTTCAATGCCACAAAACATTGTAATAAAAAAATAATTGGTGCTCGTTGGTACATAAAAGGGTTGATGGAAGAAAGAGGATTATAATCAAACAATGGTTGAAAATATATATAATTTATCACCATTAGATGATGTTGTACACATGTTGCTTATCTGCTGGTTCTTATGTTAATAATTTGGAATATTATGGTCTTGATATGGGGACAGTACGTGGAGGAGCACCAAATGCACGTCTAGCTATGTATAAGGTATGTATAATTTTTGACCCTACTTTTTTCAACCCACAAGTTACTTTTCATAACATGTTTGTTAGACCTGTAAATATGAGCTGGTCTATCAATTAGGATTAATTCATACAGGCTTTGACATTTTACGAGATAAGTTGGGTGAGTTTACTTTTAGCTTGCGCTAGAAAATGATCGATCCCACCCAGTCAGTCCATTTTTTAAAAAATAATTATTAAACTAAATTATAATTTAAAATATTATCAAAATTATCGATAAAACAATATTATATGATATTAATGTTACTACTTGTTAATCAAATTCACAAATAAAATTATTTTTATATTAGTTATTAAGTTTTTTTCAAGTAAAAGTATAAATATCTAATAGAAATATTAATCTAATTGTTTTGAGTTTGACTCTCTTTAATTTTAAATTATATTTGCATTACGCAATTTTATTATTATTTTTTTGTTGGATATTTTAGTGTCATTAATCATTTTATATTTTATTTTAATTTCTTGAAAAATAACTTAAATAGTTGCATTTCTGTAGGACTAAAGAAATATTTGAAGTAGAAGTAAATTATCTGTTTGTATGAAAACCCGAAAAAACCCGAAGTTGAAAAACTCGAGTTTTATTGGTTTGTTTTGTTTATAAATACGAAAATTCGACACAAATGGTTTAATTTGATATTTGAAAAACCTGAACCAACCCGGTCATGTACACTCCTAGGGCTAACCCATACAAGCTTTGATATTTTATGGGTCAGGTCGGGCGAGCCCATTTTTTGCGTGGGTCAGAAAATGGTCGGTCTAATCCACAAGTACGTGGACTACAGACTTGTTGGGACAACCCATTTTTTTAAAATTATATTTTTTATAATTATTTAATTACATTATAAATATATAATTTAAAAATATTATCATAAATATCCACAAAACAATATTACATGATGTTAATGTTACTACTTGTTATTCAAATCTACAAATAAAATTATCTTTATAATATTTATTAAGCTTTTTTTCAAATAAAAGTATAAATATCTAATAGAAATATTAACCTAATAGTTTTAAGTTTAGACTCTCTTTAATTTTAAATTTTAATATTACATTATATTTTTTAATTAATTTTTATTGGCCCGCGGGTTCGCCCTACCTTTATTTTTTAAGCCCCATAGATCAACATGTTTATTCAGGCCGGACTAAAAAAAACCCTTTTTTTTAATTGATTTCAAAAATCTTAGCGCAACCCTATTAAATCCTGAGTTAGGCCAAGCTAGCTCATATTGACGGCTGTTATTTAATACTATGAACAGGTAGGTTGGATGGATGATAAAGGTGAATCATATTTTGGTGGTGTTGATATTCTTGCTGGTATTGATGATGCAATAAAAGATGGTGTTGATGTATTATCAGCATCATTTAGTGGTGATCTAATTGATTTTTCTGAAGTTGATACAAGTGCAAGTTTTAGTGTTATGGGGATAGGATCTTTTCATGCAGCATCTCATGGTATACCTTTTGTTGTTGCTGGAGGAAATGATGGACCTGACTCTTATACAGATCATACTTGTTGCTGCTAGTAATGAAGATAGAGAAAAATTGTTACTCCATTAACACTTGCCAACAACAACACAATACTAGTAAGCTTTTTACTACTTTTATCATTCTTAAAAGTCCGCTCTGCCATGAATGGGATAGAGTTGAAATCAAATGAAGAAAAAGTTGTATCAAAATGTCTAATGATAATATAATAAGTTAAGATTAAGTTTTAATCCTACTAGTACATTTACTTTATGTAAAAGGGTTGATAAGTTTAGAGCGTACGTGTTTAATTTGGATTGACTTATTTTAAATGTTTTTTAAAGTCAAATAATAAATTTAAACATTTTTGGAGTGTTTGCATAGATTTTAAAATGTGTTTACAAGAACTTTGTTTTATGTTAAAATGATATGGCTTTTGGTTCATAAGTCAAAAGCTAAAAGCTACTCTAAACAGACTTTCAGGCTTGTTAAAAAATTTTATGATAGTGAACTAGATCGCGTTACATATAATCGATTTAGCTTCTTGTATGATGTCTTTTGAAAGTCTTTGACTATTGTAATTTGTAGGGTAAGGGGATTTTTCAAGGGAAGGAGCAAGGGTTTGCTTCTTTGATCACTTTTAGAAATATAACAAGGTAAGTGAAATATTGTACAAACCAATAAATACATAATACTACCATTTAAGCACTTAATTGAATATTTAACTTTGTTAATACTCCTTTTCATTCAAAAGGAAGATGATGTAAACCCATCTTTGAAGGCTTTAAATACTAGTGGGATATTGGCTTTTATTGCTGCTACTAACCCTCTTATTGGAATATATGACTACAATCAAACTAGTGGTGTCTCTATACCATTTGTTTATGTTGATTTTGAGCAAGGAAATCAAATATTTGATTATTTTCAACAATGTAAATCGAGGTAAACAAATTGTTAGTGAAAAAACTTACAAGATAATAAAATTGCAAGATTACAATTGAAAATAAAATGAAGAAAGTAATCTCTTCAGGCTGAGGCGCGGATATCTCGCTCTCTTTAAGGAGATTCAAGCCCACTGCAGCAAATGTTTTCACTGGTCCAGCAGTAGTCCTCTTTGACTTGTCCCCTCCAGGATACAACAGCCTTCACAAAGTATAACTCAACAACTCTGGACAAGAGTTGAGTCCAAAGCTCCACAAAAAAAGAACACCTCCCTTCAACTAATAAGAACTCTCTTTTAGACTAACTCTTTCACTCTTTGTTTTCTCTTATGAATTGTGTGTATCTAAAACCAAATGAAAACTACCACTATTTATACTACAAGAAGTCTTCCTAGCAATGAATAGGAAGATAATGGAGGTAGTAAATAGTGAAGATAATGGTCTTAGGAGTTACATAGGTTACAATGGGAGTTACATAGGTTACACAAGTTACAATGGGAGTTCCATAGGTTACAAAGGTTACAATGGGAGTTATATAGGTTACATAGGTTACAAAGAGTAATGGAGGAATTAAGAATGAAATACATTGATGGATAACCAATGCTAATGGATGATGTAGAAGTCATCCATTCCAATGTTCATTCTTATAACTCCAAAATAAAGCAATTTAATATGTTAAATATTAATATTAAAATGCTAATAACCTAACAATCCCCCACTCATTTTAATATTTAGGTAAGAGACTATATCGGTTAAAGGAAGACTACTATGCATAATGAAGGTGTGCTCTGCATTGAACCTCCACTTAGTGAAACAATAATTTTTACTCCAGAGTCGTAGTGGTCTCAGACTTGAACTATGACTGCTTAAGGGAAATAAAATATCACTGCTCACACATAATAATCAAGGTGTTGACATGAGCTTTAACAGCCAACACGTTATGGTCATGTGCTATCCCGGTTTCATGAGTGCATTTGAGAATAAGCCCCATTCTCATAGGAAGCGACATACTTCCACACATCACATAGGTGAAATCTGTCGAGAGTGCTCCTGTAAGATTAACACTCCACCCATACGGGCTACAGATATTCATTAAAAGTTTTATCAACTCAACCTTCACAAACTACAGGAAATAATGCACTCACATCATAGGGAGGGAAAAAAATAGTGCATTTTTCACAACAAGTCATCATATGATTAGTTTTTCCCTTTGAACCTGGTTATAGGATCTCTAGTCCCCAGGTTGGGTTTCCTCATATATGACTCAAGAATTTGTAGGCTTCAATCCCATCCCCCTTGATGTGCTACAGACCTTTTCTCTTGTTAAGGCCTTCGTAAGAGGATCTGCAAGATTATCACAAGATTTGACATAATCAACATTAATGGTACCATTTGTCAAATACGATCTTACATTACTGTGTTTCCTCCTTATAGGTCTGGATTTACCGTTGTAATAACGGTTTTGAACTCTATCAATTGCAGCGGTGTTATCACAATGAATTAAAATAGGAGGAATTGGTTTTTCAAAATAAGGAATTTGAAACAATAAATCTCTTAACCAATTCTCTTTCTCACTAGCTGAAGCTAAAGCAATTAGTTCAGCCTCCATGGTAGAGTTAGCAATTATAGTTTGCTTTTTTGATCTCCAACAAACAGCACCATCACCTAAAGTAAAGACATAACCAGTTGTAGAACAGGAATCACCTGACAAAGTGTTCCAATCCGCATCACAAAAGCCTTCAAGTACAGCAGGATATTTTTTATAGAACAAACCACAATTTTTCGTTCCAATTAAATATCTCATAACTCTTGTTATAGCATGTCAATGTTCATTACCTGGCTTGCTTGTAAACCTGCCAAGTACTCCTAATGCATATGCAATACCAGGCCTAGTGCAATCAGTCACATATCTCAAACTTCTGATTATACTAGCATATTCCTTTTGATTTATTACATCATTTTCACTTTCAACAGGAAATAAGTGAACACTTGAATCAAAAGGGGTAGCAACATGCTTGCAATCATGAAAGTTATATTTTTTCAAAATTTTCTCAACATAATGTGACTGGTCAAGGAAAATCCCCTCACATGTTCTTGTTATTTTTATTCCAAGAATAAAATTTGTCTCACCAAGATCTTTCATATCAAAATGGCTTCTAAAAACATTTTTAGTTTCATCAATAACATTCATGTTAGAGCCAAAGATCAACAAATCATCAACATATAGGCAAATGATCACATGTGAATTATTCCAAGACTTATGATATATGCACTTATCACACTCATTTGTCTTAAAACCATTTTCAATCATGCAGGAATCAAACTTTTCATGCCATTGCTTTGGTGCCTGTTTTAAGCCATATAGGAATTTAGTAAGTTTACATACTTTGCTTTCTTGGTCTGCTTCAACAAAACACTCGGGTTGGTCCATATAAATTTCTTCATTTAGGTCTCCATTTAGAAAAGCAATTTTTACATCCATTTGATGAATTTGCAAATCAAAAATTGCAGCCATAGCAACTAAAAGTCTAATGGATGTAATTCTTGTTACCGGAGAAAAAGTATCAAAAAATTCTAGGCCTTCTAGTTGTTTAAAACCTTTTGCAACTAGCCTAGCCTTGTATTTATCAATAGAACCATCCGGTTTCAACTTTTTCCTTAAAACCCATTTGCAACCAATTGTTTTACAACCCGGTGGTAAATCAACTAACTTCCAAGTTTTATTAGAAATTAGAGATTCCATTTCATCATTTACAGTCTCTTTCCAAAAAATAAAATCATGTGAAGATTATGTTTCTTTCAAAGTTAGAGGGTAATCTTCAACATTAAACACATAAAAATCAGGACCAAAATCTTTTTCTGCTCTAGCTCTTTTACTTCTTCTTAACTCAAAATCAACAACATCTTTATTTTTTAAAGTTGAAGTAGAAGAACTAGGTAGTGACAAAATATTTTGTTCAATCCTTTGACCCCCACTATTTTTAGTATCAAAAGGAAATTTATTTTCATGAAAAATAGCATCACCAGATTCTATTACAATGTTATCTTCAAAATTAAAAAATCTATAGGCTGTACTATTTAAAGCATAACCAAGAAAAGCAACTTTGTTACGCAACTTTGTAATCTTGGGATCCATTAGCCTCACAAAGGCTAGACAACCCCAAACTCTTAGATAACCCAAACTTGGCTTGTAACCTTTCCACAATTCAAAAGGTGTCAATTTAGACTTTTTATGAGGCACACGATTCAACACATAACAAGCAGTTAAGATAGCTTCACCCCAAAAATTTAAAGGTGCATGTGACTCAATTAGCATGGCATTAGTCAATTCAACCAATGTTCTATTTTTCCTTTCTGCTACTCCATTAGACGAAGGAGAGTAAGGAGGAGTAGTTTCATGTGTAGACACGTAATTTTGACCGAATTTAAGTTTATCACCAATTTTAAAGCATAAATAATTTTATCAATCTAAATTAAATATATTTTGATTTTTTTAATTTTTTCATTAAGTTTATTTAAAATATATAAAAATAAACAACATAAATATATTTTTCATTAGAAAAGTTTATTTTGATTGTAAAAAAAAAAGAAAAAAAAGATATATATATATAGATTGCATAACTAATATTTCTTAATTTTATATATATATATATATATATATATATATTATTTATATTTTTTTTATTTATTTTATTTATTTTATTATTATTATCCATTTAGCTTTTATTTATTTATTTATTCAAAAGAATTAATTAATAATTTAATAACTATCATCTATATATATTTAATATTAAAAAAAAAACCCACGATTTCCATTTACCCATTATCCCAACTCCCACTCACACCCCATGTACACCTGCACACACTACACAAAACATATATATAAAAAAGGAAGATCAGAA
Source organism: Solanum lycopersicum (assembly GCF_036512215.1). NCBI lineage: Eukaryota > Viridiplantae > Streptophyta > Magnoliopsida > Solanales > Solanaceae > Solanum > Solanum lycopersicum. Next base: position 7,340,556 of record NC_090804.1, on the reverse strand, counting down.
GGTAAAAAAAAAAAAGGCAAAACACGAGAAGGAGAAAAAAAAAGAAAGAAAGAAAGAAAAAGGGTGAAAAGAAAAAAATACAAACAAAAAAAAAGACTCTTCCACAAACAAAAATCAATAAAAATATTCACATATTTGGCTTTTGACTCACAAAAAAGGTTGAAGTTGAGGTCTACTTTCGCGGTTCCTGATTCGAATTGTTTTCTTTTGGTGGAATTTTCGCAAGAGGTATCACTTTTTATTATTTTTTATACAGTTTAATATCGTGTTTATACAAGCACTGATTACCATATATTAAAGTTGTCAAATTTCACATGTGGTTAAACCGTTATGTTTTATATGAAGTTTGTTCAAATATTTAATATCAATTTTATGTTTAGATCCTTTATATGGTTTTATTTTGTGTGAAATTGCTATAACAAACCGTAGTTTATTTCATATTAAATAATTCATAGTTTATTTCATGCCTTAGTAAAATTATTGTCTAAGTCTATTCTTATTTTTCATGTTTAGTTTTTAATGATAATATGTGTAGTTATTATAATTCTAATGATAATATGTATAGTTATCCAAATTTTTATTTTCATGTCTTACTAATTTGAATGAATTTTTTTTTATTTTGTTTTGTATGGTTGTGTTTAGAAATGTATTAAATTATATTTTATATTATATTATATGTGTTGTCTTACATTATTATTTTTAGATTCTATAAAAAACAAATAATAATAGACTTGTTAAGAGAGGATAATAAACTGAAAGAAAAAAGACAAAATAAATAAAAAATAATAACAATAAAATGGAATAACGAAAAGAGGTAGAATACGTGAATAAGAAAAGAAAAGAAAGGTAGTGAAGAAGGAATGTTTGAATTAGAAAAAGAATAATAAAAAATAAAAAATAAATATATAATAAAAAGAATGTAAAAAATGTAAACGAAAAAGTAAAAAAAAATACTTTAAAAATGAAAAGATACAAAAAGTATAGTGTTAAAAATATGTGAAATATTTTATTATTATCCTGAAAAAAAAGAAGAAGAAAAATCAATGTAAAAATAAAATAAAGATACAATAAAAAAAAGGAGAAATTAAGAAATAAGCAAAATGTTGAAAGAATAATAATGTATAAAAACTTGACATGCTTCTAAAATTGGATGGTTTTAAATATGTTAATAAATCACAGAATGAGGGTAAATACATTTGTCTTAATAATACAATATTCATAAATTAGTTTAAGTCATAAATGTCCATAAAGCGACCGTGCTAGAACCACGGGACACGAGGGATGCCTAATACCTTCCCCTCGGTCAACAGAATTCCTTACCCGAACTCGTTCGCAGACCAAACAAAGAGTCATTTCCTTTTGATTAGGGATTAAACAAAAAAGGTGACTTGGAACACCATAACTCAATTCCAAGTGGCGACTCTGAAAAAATCAAAATAATCCCTTAATTAATAACGTCACTTAAATTGGAAAAACCCTTACGCCGCCGCGCGAAAAAGGGGTGTGACATCTCTGGCGACTCCGCTGGGGACTTAGAATTCGAGCTTGTAAACATGGACTTCTATATGACTTTATTATGTATTTACGTACTTATCGATTTGTGAATATTGTGTTTAATTGCACAATATGTTATTTGTTTGCTTATTTACCCTTCTTGATAGTATGTTAATTATCATGTAATTGTCTTTCCTCGCGCATCTATTTGAGTTTTCTGAGATACTTTATTCGGAGATGCGATTACTCTCCCGAGCCATGAGATACCAGAGATGCGGCAACGCTCCTGGGAAGGATTCTATAGTAACACATGTCTTAGGATGGGAAGGACTAACAGTGAGGCCAGAAAGCCCTGCTACTGGTAAGCTGTCCCTTCTCGACTCGAGTAGTCCACTCGTTTTATGGCCAGTCTAGACACCTTCCCTATTAGGTTGTTTCCTAGTAAAACAAGCCTCAACAATGACTATCCCTAATAGGATTCAATTTATCTGTATCATGCATAATGTTGAATTAATGGGGAGCTCGACACAAGGGTCGAGCCTGTCTAGGAGAAATATCCCTACTTGAGACTATCATGTACATTATTTTGTGTTATTTGTTGCATTATGGGGAAGACTATACAAATGTTGATCGGCTTTAGATGAATGAATCATAATGAAAAATTAATTATAACAAAAAATATCAAATTAAAGTTTTGATGTAATCCTCTTATTAAACATGATTTTTTTTTTTATCAAAATTCATATTTCTTTTACAAATAGAAAAATCTATCATTACCATCAAAGTTTTTTTTTATATAAAAGAAAAAAGATTGAAAATTTAATCAACAAAAATAAAATACAATTGAATACACTAATATTTTAATTTTGGAAAAAATTTAAGGGTTATTATATATATATATATATATATATATATATATAATTTTATTTTTCTCCTTCTTCCTTTAATAACCATTTTAATAAAAATAAAAAAAATAAAAAAATAAAAAATTTGCTTTTGTGTGTGTATGATTTTTACTTATTCTTATTTTAAATATATATATATATATATATATATATATATATATATATATATATATATATATATATTATTACATATATAAAAAAAATACTTTTTTTTGTGTGTATGATTTTTCCATTATTGTTGTTAAAAAATATATATTTTATTAAGCCTAGTTTGTCACTATCCTAATATAGGGAAATATGAATCCATATGGAAAGGGAGATAAGAGACAAAGAGAGGACCAATCACCTCGATTCATGATAGTGGATAAGGCCCCAACACTCTTGAAGACATGGTATGAAAACATGACAAACCATGGACGAGGAATGGTGTTCAAACGCTTGGGATTTCTACGAAGCCTTTTGTATGTTGAGCCACGACGGGATTTGATAGAAGCACTAGTGCATTTTTGGGACCCGTTAAGGAATGTATTCCGTTTTTCTGATTGTGAACTCACCCCCACCCTTGAGGAGATAGGGGCATTCATTGGAAAGGGTAAACATCTTCACATAGAAGAGCCTATGATACCAAAACATATTAATGGGAGGAGGTTTCTAGAATTACTGCATATAAATGAGAATGATATAGGTGGTTGTCTCGATAATGGATGGGTTCCTTTAGAATTTTTGTACAAAAGATATGGCAAAAGTGATGGATTCGAAGTGTATGGAAAGAAACTCCGTAATAATGGGTGTCGTCTGACCTGGGAAGCACACAGTTATGATGCCTTCGTGGTGGCTTTTTTGGGGATCATGGTATTTCCAAAAAAGGGAGGAAAGATTAGCATGAACTTAGCTGCAGTCATTACAGCTTTTGAGAAAAAGCCTAATATCACCCTCGTACCAATGATTCTGGCAGACATCTATCGTGCTTTAACTATGTGCAAGGATGGAAAAGACTACTTTGAGGGATGTAATATGTTATTACAACTATGGATGATTGAACACATTCGTCATCACCCTTATGCAGTGGACTTTAAAGTAGAATGGAATGATTATATTGGAGGCCACAAAGAAAGAATCAAAGATCATAGTTTTCCGAAGGGTATTGAAGCTTGGAAGCAACACCTCAACAATCTGACTGCTGACAATATTGTGTGGAATTATCATTGGTTTCCATCGGCCGAGGTGATATACATGTCTACTTTTCGATCGTTCATTGTTCTAATGGGTCTTCGAGGTGTCCAACCTTACATGCCACTTAGAGTCATGCGACAACTTCGGCGATGCCAGTTTATACCACCCAATGAAGATATGCGTGAATTCATGTATGAGTTTCATCCCAAGATACCTTTAAGGCAATCAGAGATATTTAAGATTTGGGGGATGCATACTCTCAAGTCCCCACGATATGGTGAAGGATCGCACAAGAGGCGAGGTGGACCAAGCATACTTAGACTGGGTTCATGATCAGCCCCTTCCTAAGGTTATGCCAGAGGGGTCAATAAAAGGACCTATAGATCGAGAAGCAGAAATTGAGGTTAAGATTAAGCAAGTTCGCCTCAAAGTCGAAAGAAGCTACAAATCTACTCTGGATATCCTAAGTAATGACCTAAAAAATGCTAAAGAGGAGTTGGCCCAACGTGATGCGATATTTGAAGTTAGAGTTAGAAAACACCGCTCGACCATTCTAACCTTACAAGAAGACTTGGGCATTGCCACAGGCGCTATGGAGCAATAGGAAGAGGAGTATAAGAAAGAAAAGGCCCAACTTATCTGCGCACAGTCTAGGCTCCAAACTCAAGTTAAAGCCTCTATGGAACGAGAAAGAGAAATAGCAAGGCTTTTCAGTGCTTATCAGGCAGACTGTGAGATTGAGAGAGGTCAAAGGATAGCCGAGCGAGATGCACTTCACCTTCAAATTGAAGAGCTCCAAGAACAAAGGGAAAATTTGACGCATGAAGTCAATACTGCTCACCACTGGTTACAGAATTGTTATGACAATATGGATGAAGCTAGAGACCGAATACTCCAACTCAGGGATGAACTCAACAATGTTTACGCTAGATATTTACACCAGAACGATGAGAGGTTGGGCCAACAGACCCGTGTTTTGGCTCCATATCTACCGAAAGCATTGGCGAAGATTTATAAGGGCCTTGGAGATGATTGAGATTCGAGGATTCAATTTCTTTTAGAGTCTATTCTCTTAGTAGTGATTGTTTCATTATTATTATTATTTTTAGTTTTTTCTCTTTCTTTTCGTTTTGTTATTTTATTTCATTTAGAGTCTACCTAAGTCCTAGGTACTTCCGTTTTTTTGTTTGTTTTATCCAAATCATTGTTTCAAATATTTGAAAATGAATGAAAAAGATTTACTTTCGGTCACCTTGTGTGCATATGTCATGAAAAAAAAAGTAAATTAATAAGAAAAAAATTATTATTAATATCTTTCTCGAACTACGCGAGATCTGATTCATGGTCCAAACATGATACGTAGGCAACCCAGGGGGGTTCGATCCAAATTATTATCATTATTATTATTATTATTTTCTTTTCTTTTCTTTCTTTCTTCTTTCTCTTAAAAATGATAATCATAATAAAAAATGATAATCATAATGAGAATAAATAAATAAACAAATAAGTAAATAAATAAGTAATAATAATAAAATATTAAAAAACTAATGAAGAGAAGAATGCCTAGGTAAGCCGGGATGAAACATGAGGTCCTCCATATTAGAAGTATGTATGTGGATGTAATGTGCATAATTTCTTAACACTAATCGGTTTATTACTCTATTCAGAGAGAGAGAGAGAGATAGAGAGAGAAAGAGAGAGAGACATATTAGCTTAAAGGTGGTTGGTTTGTGGTTAAACTGGCATCACATCCTTACAACACAAGATCGAAAGGGAAACAGAAAATGGCCCCCAGAGACGGAAATGAATCGGACAATGATGAGGAGATCCAAAACCAGATGACTTCACAAGAAACAGGGACAACAGAAGAGATAAGGGTGTTAAGACAACAAATGGCAGAGATGTACGAGGCTTGGATGAGTGGACAACCTCCACCATCTTCAATCCGAGACTATTTTAATACAAATATGTCTCACCCTATCTAGGTGTCGACAAGCGATCCGATATATCCCCCTGGATTCGACCCCTATGCTAACACATCCAATGTCGCTGGAACTTCTATGGCGCGCCCTTCGAATACGCCTGTAATAAGTAATCCACTCTTTGTGTCAACTGCCCCGACTAACAGCATCCCGCAGCCAACGATGGTGCCCAAATCCAACAGCGATCCTCCGCCCAAAGTTCGGCGTGAGCAGAGTTACACTCTTGAAGAGACCATTAAAATTCCAAGTTCTCATCCCTACATTCATCAATATAGTTCCCCTTTTGAAATTGAGAGGATGGTCAAGAATGAGGAACATGAAGAAATGACTAAGAAAATGAAGAGTTTGGAACAGAGTATAAAAGATATGCAAGGACTAGGAGGCCACAAAGGCATCTCATTCAGTGACTTGTGTATGTTTCCTCACGTCCATCTACCTGCTGGTTTTAAAACTCCAAAGTTTGAAAAATATGATGGTCACGGAGACCCCATAGCTCATCTAAAGAGATATTGCAACCAATTGAGGGGTGCAGGGGGCAAAGAAGAGTTACTTATGGCCTATTTTGGGGAAAGCTTAGTAGGGATTGCATCTGAATGGTTCATAGATCAGGATATCACCAACTGGCACACATAGGATGATTTGGCTCGATGTTTTGTACAGCAATTCCAATATAATATTGACATTGTCCCAGATCGCTCCTCGTTAGCTAACATGAAGAAAAAGACCACGAAAAATTTTCGTGAATATGCTATCAGATGGAGGGAACAAGCTGCTAGGGTTAAACCACCGATGAAGGAGTCAGAGATGATTGACGTTTTTCTCCAGGCGCAAGAACCTGATTACTTTCACTATCTGCTTTCTGCCGTAGGGAAAACATTCGCTGAAGTTATTAAGGTGGGGGAAATGGTGGAAAATGGCATCAAGTCTGGAAAGATTGTAAGTCAGGCTGCCCTAAAAGCCACAACACAAGTGCTTCAAAATGGTTCTGGAAATATTGGAGGGAAGAAGAGAAGGGAGGATGTGGCCACTATTGTATCAACGCCTAGGACTCATGTTCTAGGTAATTCCCCACAACACTATTTTCCTTCCCAAGCTCCACAATATTCTATGCCATACACTCCATATCATGTTTTTAATGCACAACCAATTGCACCCCCTTCTTATCCACAATGGCGTGCACCAACTCCACAAAATCCTCCACCACCCCCTCAAGTTCATCAAAACACTGCTAGAATTCCTTTCCGTCCTAGACCACAATACAAAAAGGGAAATGGCGTTAAAGGTGAGTTCACTCCTATTGGGGAGTCGTATGCTAGCTTGTTCCAAAAATTAAGGACGTTGAATGTTTTGAGTCCTATTGAGAGAAAGATGTCAAATCCTCCCCCGAGAAATTTGGATTATTCTCAACATTGCGCATATTGTTCTAATGCCCCAGGGCACAACATAGAGAGATGTTGGTATTTGAAAAGGGTCATTCAGGATTTGATCGATTCTAATCGAATTATAGTTGAAAGTCCGAGTGGACCCAACATCAATCAAAATCCATTGCCGAGGCATCCTGAAACAAACATGCTGGAAATGATGAAGGGTCATGAAGATTTTGCATCTCCTTATAAGCCAATCCTTAGGGTTGGAAATGGCATTGAGAAGTCAGCAAATGTTGTTGATTTAACAAAAACGATGCCTTTAGGGGCGGAAAGTGTGTTAGAAAAGTTGAGTCCATCAAACACACCCATCTTAACTGTGAAAGGAGACCTTGAAGATGTTTGGGCAAGTCCGAGTAAGGCAAAATCGTTTATTCCAAAAGGGCCAAACAAGCCTATCTTGATCGTGCGAGGGGCCCATATTCCTCCGGTGATTATCAAGCCAGTATCCCAGCTCCCAATGACTAACCCCAAAGCTGTTTCTTGGAATTATGAGCCTACTGTCGTGACATACAAGGGAAAAGAAATTGATGAAGAAATTGATGAAATAGGAGGAATAACCCGTTCAGAAAGATGTTATGTCCCGGTGGAATTAAGGAAAACTAAAAATTACCAAATACAAATGAAGAGTCCGGTCACTGAAGGAGAGGCAGAGGAATTCCTAACGAAGATGAAATTATCAGACTACTCCGTGGTGGAACAATTAAGAAAGACTCCATCTCAAATCTCTTTGTTGTCTTTGCTAATACATTCTGATGAACATCGTAAGGCTGTAATGAAAATTTTGAATGAAGCACATGTTCCTAGTAAAGTTACAGTGAGTCAGTTAGAGAAGATTGCTGGGAGAATATTTGAGGTAAACCGCATCACCTTTTCGGATGATGAACTACCCAAAGAAGGCACAAGACATAACCAAGGCCTACATATCACTGTAAAGTGTGAGCTTTCATATGTCACTCGAGTTCTAATTGATGGAGGATCTGGAGCAAATATTTGTCCTTTATCAACTCTACAGAAATTGAATGTTTGTGCTGAAAGGGTCCGACCCAACAATGTATGTGTTAGAGCTTTTGATGGGTCAAAAACAGATGTTATTGGTGAGATAGAGCTCGTAGTAACCATAGGGCCTGTGGATTTCGCTGTGAATTTTCAAGTGTTGGATATCAACGCGTCCTACAATCTATTGTTGGGGAGGCCATGGGTGCATAAGGCTGGAGCCGTCCCCTCAACGTTGCATCAAATGATTAAGTTTGAACACGACTGACAAGAGGTAATTGTTCATGGTGAGGGGGATTTGTCAATCTACAAAGACTCTTCCTTCCCTTTTATCAATGCGGATAATGAGAATGAGGCACTAGTTTATCAGGCTTCTGAGGTAGTGGTTATTGAGCATGTCCCCGAGGGGAGTGTCATTCCAAAACCAAATATGTCCATCGCATCTGTAATGGTGGTGAATGAATTGCTGAAACATGGGTTTGAGCCGGGTAAAGGCTTAGGAATCTGCTTGCAAGGAAGAGCTTAGGTACTTTTAGCTTAGGCTACCAACCTAGAGTCGAGGACAAAATGAAGGCAAAGAAGCAGAAGAGAGATGTATGGTCACTTACCAAGCCTATACAATCAATCTACAAATCTTTCATCAAAGCCCGCGCAACGGAATCTTATCAATCATCTTTTCCAGAGCCAGTGATGAAAGTTAGCGAAGAAATGATCAACTATTTTCAAGATTTATTTGTCGAGGTTGATATGGTGGAACTCGGAGAAGGCACTAGCGACAAAGATGTGCAATTCATTGGTCCTGATGTCAATCTAAACAATTGGGAGGCCACCCCTCTCCCCGTTAAAGACGAGTCTTGGTAGTCTGTCTTGTTTTTTCTTTTATCATCCGATTCATTCAAGGATTGTAATTCGGATTTTATCTTGTCGTTTTATTTCAAATATTCTATTTCCCTTTTCAATAGGATGTAATTGCATCTTTATTTCAGTCTAATATATTTGTTCGTTTTCTTTTATACAGTTCTTTCTATGCCGATTCTAGTGATATGACATGCATGCAGAATTTTTCGCCAGATCTTAATATCCAATCTAATCTTCGACCTAATATTGAAATAATAAGTCAAGAAATTGAACATGATGAAGACAGAGTATTTGAAGAAGTAAGGAGGGATTTCAATCATTTTGAAAATAAGTCAAATCCAAACATGAGTGAAACTGAGACGATAAATCTGGGGGATCAGGAAATTATTAAAGAGACTAAGATAAGTGTACATGTTCAACATCAAAAGGACGATATAATCCAGGCCTTGTTTGATTACAAAGATGTTTTTGCGTCATCTTATGATGACATGCCTGGATTAAGCACGGACATGGTTGTTCACAAGTTGCCAATTGATCCTAATTTTCCTCCGATAAAGCAGAAGTTGAGAAAACTCAAAACCGACATGAGTGTAATAATTAAAGAGGAGATCACAAAACAACTTGAGGCCAAAGTCATTCAAGTCTCTCAATATCCTTCTTGGTTAGCCAATATCGTACCCGTCCCTAAGAAAGACGGCAAAGTTCGAATGTGTGTTGATTATCGTGATTTGAATAAGGCAAGTCCAAAAGATGATTTTCCTTTGCCTAACATCCATATTTTATTGGATAATTGTGCTAAACATGAGGTTGCATCTTTTGTGGATTGTTATGCGGGCTACCATCAGATTATTATGGATGATGAAGATGCAGAAAAAACATCTTTTATCACTCCATGGGGTACATATTGTTATCGTGTTATGCCTTTTGGATTAAAAAATGCAGGGGCAACTTATATGAGAGCAATGACAACCATGTTTCACGATATGATGCATAGAGAAATCGAAGTTTATGTGGATGATGTTATCATTAAATCTAAAAAATAGTCAGATCATGTGAAAGACTTAAGGAAATTCTTCGAAAGGCTCCACAGGTATAATCTCAAGCTTAATCCTGCAAAATGTGTATTTGGAGTACCATCGGGGAAGCTTTTGGGGTTTATAGTCAGTCGAAGAGGTATCGAGTTGGATCCTTCAAAGATTAAAGCAATCCAAGAATTGCCACCTCCAAAGAACAAAACTGAGGTTATGAGCCTTCTAGGAAGGTTAAACTACATCAGCAGATTCATCACTCAACTCACAACAACTTGTGAGCCTATCTCTAAGTTGTTGAAAAAGAATGCCACAGTCGAGTGGACCGAAGAATGTCGAGAAGCTTTTGAAAAAATTAAGAGTTACCTATCGAATCCCCCTGTGTTGGTTCCTCCCGAGCCAGGAAGACCTTTGATATTGTATATGTCAGTACTGGATAATTCTTTTGGTTGCGTACTGGGTCAGCATGATGACGCTGGGAAGAAAGAGCGGGCCATTTATTACCTCAGCAAGAAGTTTACCGTTTACGAAGCAAAGTACACCCTTCTTGAAAGAACGTGTTGTGCCCTAACTTGGGTAGCACAGAAGTTGAAACAGTATCTTTCATCTTACACTACTAATCTCATCTCTCGTATGGATCCGTTGAAATATATTTTTCAAAAGCCCATGCCCACAGGCAGGCTTGCGAAATGGCAAATATTGCTCACAGAGTTTGACATTATCTATATAACGCGGACCGCAATGAAAGCTCAAGCATTGGCAGATCATTTGGCAGAGAACCCTATTGATGAAGAATATGAACCACACAAAACCTATTTTCCAGATGAAGAGCTATCTTGTATCGACAAAGTTATTCACGATAACGATCAAGGTTGGAAGTTATTCTTTGATGGTGCCTCTAACAGGAAAGGAGTTGGAATAGGAGTTGTTCTTATGTCTGAATCAGGGGAATATTACCCCATATCTGCCCAACTTAGATTCTATTGTACTAATAATATGTCTGAGTACGAAGCGTGCATTTTGGGTCTGAGGTTAGCTGTTGACATGGGCATCCAAGAATTGTTAGTGTTAGGAGACTCAGACTTACTAGTTCATCAAATTCAAGGAGAATGGGAAACTCGAGACCCAAAGCTCATACCATATCAACATTGTTTACAAGGTCTTTGTCAACGATTCGTGTCGATAAAGTTTCGACACATTCCCAGAATGCACAATGAGATTGCAGATGCATTGGCCACTTTATCTTCGATGCTCCAACACCCTGATGACGCCCATATCGACCCTTTATACATACAAATTCGTGATCAACATGCCTATTTCAACATGATTGAGGAGGAATTTAATGGTAAGCCTTGGTTTCATGATATCAAAACTTATCTTCAGTCTGGAGAATGTCCGTCAGATGTAACTAGTAATCAAAAAAGGACTATTCGACGACTAGCAAGGGGTTTTTTCTTAAGCGGAGGCATACTGTACAAGAAGACACCCGATTTAGGTCTTCTAAGGTGTGTAAATGCTCAAGAGGCTTCCACAATCATGATTGAAGTACACTCAGGAGTTTGTGGACCTCATATGAATGGATATGTTCTAGCCAAAAAGATACTTCGAGCAGGGTATTATTGGCTCACCGTGGAGCGGGATTCCATACGATTTGTTCGTTAATGTCATGAATGTCAAATACATGGTGATTTAATACATTCTCCCCCTTCTGAGTTGCATGCAATGTCTGCTCCATGGCCTTTCGTGGCATGGGGAATAGATGTGATTGGACCGATAGAACCAAAAGCATCGAATGGTCACAGGTTCATCTTAGTGGCTATTGATTATTTTACAAAGTGGGTGGAAGCAGTAACTTTCAAGTCAGTGACCAAGAAGGTCGTGGTGGATTTCATCCATTTCAACATCATCTGTTGTTGGTATTCCAAAGGTGATTATAACTGACAACGCCGCAAATCTCAACAGCCACTTGATGTAAGAGGTATGCCACCGATTTAAGATTGAGCATCGAAATTCGACTCCGTATCGCCCAAAGGCAAACAGGGCTGTGGAAGCTGCTAACAAAAATATAAAAAAGATACTTCGTAAGATGGTGCAAAGTTCTCGACAATGGCATGAAAAGTTACCTTTTGCTTTGTTGGGTTATCGCACTACAGTCCGTACGTCAGTGGGCGCTACCCCATATTCACTAGTATATGGGACTGAGGCAGTTATACCTGCAGAGATTGAGATCCCGTCTTTACGAATCGTTGTGGAGGCTGAAATTGACGATGATGAATGGGTCAAAACTCGGTTAGAGCAATTAAGTTTTATTGATGAGAAGCGTCTGACATCAGTATGTCATGGACAATTATATCAGAGAAGAATGGCACGGGCATACAACAAAAAGGTGCGTCCCAGACATTTTGAAGAGGGTCAATTAGTGTTGAGACGCATTTTGCCACATCATGCTGAAACCAAAGGCAAATTTTCTCCAAATTGGAGAGGACCATTCGTTGTTAAAAGGGTATTACCCAATGGTGCTCTTTACTTAGCAGATATAGAAGGCAAAGTGACAGAAACGGTCGTCAATGCTGATGTTGTGAAAAGATATTACATATGATTGAGTTTCGACATTAGAAACCCTTACGTTTGGGCTTGATATTTCAAGGGTTGATTCAATGGGATCTCTTGGTTATGCTGTGTCCTTGACAAAAAAAACAAAACAAAACAAATTGCCTGAACTACGTTTGACCTGATTCTTGTTTCGGCAAGATACGTAGGCAGCCCTAATATTGGGTTCGGTTCAACCAAATACAAATCCAAAAATTCATATTGTAGTATACTGGGGCAAAATTCGTTTGTTTATTTATTCGGTCTCTCATCTCACAGCTCAAAATCAACCCCATCATCTTAAGTCAAAAAAAAAGTCTTTGCATCAGCCCTTGATATGTCGAGAATAAGTAGGTTAAAGGTAGGTAAAAATCCTGAATGGGCACCATAAGACAAATGTGAGTAAAAAGAAATAAAAAATGAGAGAGTCTTATTGGTGAAAACCCTAAGTGGGCACCGTAAGGCGAAAAGGAGTTGAATATAAGAGAGTCTTATTGGTGAAAATCCTGACATGCACCCTAAGGCAGACGTGAGTTGGAGCAATTAACATGATTGAGTTTTAGCAACAAAGACCTTCGTTAATACCACAAATTCTATAAGGGTTCAGATTATTTATGGCTTCATTAAGTGTTGGGATTCCACATCAAGATTGAATAATCAATAATGGTTGATAAATAGATTGGATAGCCAAGTCTGGAAATCAATTCAAAGTGCATGGCATGATCAATAGACTCGACTCCCACACTCAGATAAGTTTTTCTTTCTTCTTCTTACAAAAAAAAAAGAGTCTTCATCGAATCTTTTATTTTATTCTCATATAGTTCGTAACTTAATTATACTTTTTTTGTCACTTTTTTGGTATGTATTTGAGTCGAGTCTTTGTCAAAAAACAAAACAAAAAAAAACTATGAAGGAATTTCAAGACTCGCTACCAAGTCTCTAATCGGTACTAGACAAAGCATCAGGCCACTGAGTTAATCTGTCTTTAAGTGTTGAATTCGAAAATTCTCTGATCCTATGAAGGCTAAACAATGAGTGTTATGAGATGAAGACATTGGATTTAGGTCGCAAAATAAGCAAATGTGGATGAAAGTACAATAAATCAGTAAGAAGTATTGAACGTTGGAAACAACCAATGCGTCATAAGTGTTTGAGCCGCCTTTGTCGAAAGATGGAACTACAAACCAACCACCACATTTTCAAACTCACAAATTTTCTTTGTTGAAGCAGGGACACAAGTTGTTTCAAGATTAAGGATTCGAGGAACCTAGATGTTCAACCTAGTCTGCAGCGAGCGAAATGGAAACCCTACAATAAAGACTTGTGGAATATTATATGAAAGTTGGCTAATATATATCAAAATAGCAATTACTTGAATGTTGGAATATTTATTTTATTTATTATTATTATTATTATTTTTCTCCTTGAAGGAACTTCCAAATAATGAAGATAGCATTCACAATGTTTCGTTGGTATTATTAGTTTGTTGAAAACTTTATTAACAGGACCCTCCTGGATAATGGGATTAGCAGGACCCCCCTGGATAATGGGACTAGCAGGACCCTCCTGGATAATGGGACTAGCAGGACCCCCCTGGATAATGGGACTAGCAGGACCCTCCTGGATAATGGGACTAGCAGGACCCTCCTGGATAATGGGACCCCCCCTGAATAATGGGACTAGCAGGACCCTCCTGGATAATGGGACTAGCAGATGGGACTAGCAGATGGGACTAGCAGGACCCTCCTGGATAATGGGACTAGCAGGACCCTCCGAGATAATGGGATTAGCAGGACCCTCCTGGATAATGGAACTAGCAGGACCCTCCTGGATAATGGGACTAGCAGGACCCTCCTGGATAATGGGATTAGCAGGACCCCCCTGGATAATGGGATTAGCAGGACCCTCCTGGATAATGGGACTAGCAGGCCCCTCCTGAATAATGGGATTAGATTACTTTCTCATAGGATTAACACTTCCTAGTCTAGATTTTTAGTTTTATTTTCTCCTGAAATAAACACTTCCTAGCCGAAGTTTATGTTTTATATTTATATTTGCTAATAACTCATAAAATTTTCCCAGTGAAAACTGGGGCAAAAATTTTATTTATTTTTTGTTTGTGGTGGTTCTCAGGTTTTCTCAAGCGAGACCTGGATTTGAAATTCAAGAATAAAGTTTCAAATTTTTTAGAATAATCAATTCCATGATGGTTAGAATTCTTCAATGCATATAGCAGCCTGATTTCCACACATCTTTTGCTAGTCAACTTTTGATCAAGAAAACACGTATTCATTCAAGAGCATTTTTCGAGTTGTCATTTTGAAGAATGTCAAAAGTTCTGTCTAAGTGGCAAGTTCAGCCTCCATTCCAATTCTAAGTTAAGATATTCACTCAAAAATCAAGGTGATATCTTAAAGTCAAAATTCAAGTGAAGATTCAAGAAAAGCTGCGTGGATGGAAGTTTGTACATTTGTTTTTCTTTGGCTAATAGTTTTCAATTTTTATGTAAGGATAAGAGCCGCGATCTGGAGCCTCGTTGGAACCTCACTTAACTTCCAACTCATCACTTTATCTCCTCGAACTACATGTGGCCTGATTCCCTTATCACCCGGGATATGTAGGATGTCCAAAACAAGGACTCGATCGCACAAATTTTGGTCTTTCAAATTAAAGTTCGGTCAAAACTTGTCACTTTGTCTACTTCTTTGTCTGAAAAACTCTTCGTATTTCCAGTCAAAGAGGGGCAAACTGTAGACACGTAATTTTGACCGAATTTAAGTTTATCACCAATTTTAAAGCATAAATAATTTTATCAATCTAAATTAAATATATTTTGATTTTTTTTAATTTTTTCATTAAGTTTATTTAAAATATATAAAAATAAACAACATAAATATATTTTTCATTAGAAAAGTTTATTTTGATTGTAAAAAAAAAAAAGAAAAAAAAAGATATATATATATATAGAGATTGCATAACTAATATTTCTTAATTTTATATATATATATATATATATATATATATATATATATATATATATATATATATATATATATATTATTTATTTTTTATTTATTTTATTTATTTTATTATTATTATCCATTTAGCTTTTATTTATTTATTTATTCAAAAGAATTAATTAATAATTTAATAATTATCATCTATATATATTTAATATTAAAAAAAACGCACGATTTCCATTTACCCATTATCCCAACTCCCACTCACACCCCATGTACACCTGCACACACTACACAAAACATATATATAAAAAAGGAAGATCAGAAGGTAAAAAAAAAGGCAGATACGAGAAGGAGAAAAAAAAAAGAAAGAAAGAAAGAAAAAGGGTGAAAAGAAAAAAATACAAACAAAAAAAAAGACTCTTCCACAAACAAAAATCAATAAATATATTCACATATTTGGCTTTTGACTCACAAAAAGGGTTGAAGTTGAGGTCTACTTTCGCGGTTCCTGATTCGAATTGTTTTCTTTTGGTGGAATTTTCGCAAGAGGTATCACCTTTTATTATTTTTTATACAGTTTAATATCGTGTTTATACAAGCACTGATTACCATATATTAAAGTTGTCAAATTTCACATGTGGTTAAACCGTTATGTTTTATATGAAGTTTGTTCAAATATTTAATATCAATTTTATGTTTAGATCCTTTATATGGTTTTATTTTGTGTGAAATTGCTATAACAAACCGTAGTTTATTTCATATTAAATAATTCATAGTTTATTTCATGCCTAAGTAAAATTATTGTCTAAGTCTATTCTTATTTTTCATGTTTAGTTTTTAATGATAATATGTGTAGTTATTATAATTCTAATGATAATACGTATAGTTATCCAAATTTTTATTTTCATGTCTTACTAATTTGAATGAATTTTTTTTTATTTTGTTTTGTTTGGTTGTGTTTAGAAATGCATTAAATTATATTTTATATTATATTATATGTGTTGTCTTACATTATTATTTTTAGATTCTATAAAAAACAAATAATAATAGACTTGTTAAGAGAGGATAATAAACTGAAAGAAAAAAGATAAAATAAATAAAAAATAATAACAATAAAAATGGAATAACGAAAAGAGGTAGAATACGTGAATAAGAAAAGAAAAGAAAGGTAGTGAAGAAGGAATGTTTGAATTAGAAAAAGAATAATAAAAAATAAAAATAAATATATAATAAAAAGAATGTAAAAAATGTAAACGAAAAAGTAAAAAAAAAATACTTTAAAAATGAAAAGATACAAAAAGTATAGTGTTAAAAATATGTGAAATATTTTATTATTATCATGAAAAAAGAAGAAGAAAAATCAATGTAAAAATAAAACAAAGATACAATAAAAAAAAAAAGGAGAAATTAAGAAATAAGCAAAATGTTGAAAGAATAATAATGTATAAAAACTTGACATGCTTCTAAAATTGGATGGTTTTAAATATGTTAATAAATCACAGAATGAGGGTAAATACATTTGTCTTAATAATACAATATTCATAAATTAGTTTAAGTCATAAATGTCCATAAAGCGACCGTGCTAGAACCACGGGACACGAGGGATGCCTAATACCTTCCCCTCGGTCAACAGAATTCCTTACCCGAACTCGTTCGCAGACCAAACAAAGAGTCATTTCCTTTTGATTAGGGATTAAACAAAAAAGGTGACTTGGAACACCATAACTCAATTCCAAGTGGCGATTCTGAAAAAATCAAAATAATCCCTTAATTAATAACGTCACTTAAATTGGAAAAACCCTTACGCCGCCGCGCGAAAAAGGGGTGTGACATCATGAATTATTCTCAATGATCTAACAAAAGAATTAAACTCATTTGATTCATATTCACGGCCTCTATCACTTCTAATTCTTTTTATTTTTCTTCCAAACTGATTTTCAACCTCATTGAGATAAGTTTTGAAATTTTCAAAAGCATCACTTTTATTTTTCATCAAGTAAACATATGTAAACTTAGAAAAATCATCAATAAAAGTGATAAAATATCTATTACCTCCACGAGTTAGAATTCCACCAAGTTCACAAATATCAGTATGAACTAATTCTAACAAATTAGTTTTTCTTTCAACTTGAAAATGAGGCCTTTTAGTGATCTTGGCTTTACTACAAGCCTCACACTTTTCAAAATTCTTTTTAACCATTGGGATTAATCCTAAACTACTCATGATTCCAACATAACGTTCATTAATATGACACAAAGGAGCATGCCAAAAATTAGTAGAAGAAAGCATATAAACAGAAGTAGAAGTTTTATTCATTTCAACATTCAACTTAAACATCCCATCACATGCATACCCCTTCCCCACAAAAATACCTTTCTTCACTATTACATATTGATCAGATTCAATTATTTGTTTAAAGCCTGCTTTATTAAGAAGAAAACTAGACATCAAATTTTTTCTCATAGAAGGAGTATCAAGTACATCTTTCAATGTTAATATCCTTCCAGAAGTAAAACACAATTCAACATCTCCCTTTCCAAGCACTTGAGTAGTGTGAGCATCACCAAGCATGATAGTTTTGGGCTCCTCAAAATGAGTATATTTTTTAAACCAGTCTTTGTCATAACAGACATGACGGTTTGCACCAGAATCAGCCCACCATCCATCAACATTCTCAACCATGTTTATGTCGGTAATCACCGCCACAAAAGGTTCTTCGGTAACGTTTGCCTGAGGGTTAGGACCACGTTTCCGGAATCTGCAAAATCGAGCAATATGCCCACTCTTGCCACAAACAAAGCATGGTCCCTTCTCTTGAACTTGTTGATTTTGTGCTTGGTGATTTCCACTATTATTTTTCTTGGGAAGTCTACCATTATTTTTCTTGAATTTTTTCTTCTTAGGCTTTAAAGAAGTATTTTTGTGAGTTTCGGGAGTAGCATTATTCGAAGTAATTAAATTTACCTTCGATGTGATGTTGTTCTCTTCTGTTTGTAAAAGTGCATCTTGGCCTCTTGCTTCTTCTTCCATGCGGATTTTCATTATCAAGGTTTCAAGAGAGGTGTCCTTTTGTTTGTGGCGCATACTTTTTTGAAATTCCTTCCAAGAAGGTGGAAGTTTATCCACTATGCCACAAACAATAAGGTTATCTCCAATTTTAACCTCTTCGGACCTAAGCTCTCCAACAATCATGATGAAGTCTTGAGCTTGATCTACCACTGATTTGTTGTCCACCATTTGGAAACGAAAAAATCTACTAGCTGCATAT
The DNA here is from genome assembly GCF_036512215.1 of Solanum lycopersicum. NCBI lineage: Eukaryota > Viridiplantae > Streptophyta > Magnoliopsida > Solanales > Solanaceae > Solanum > Solanum lycopersicum. The sequence continues at coordinate 7,321,875 of NC_090804.1, read as the reverse complement.
TTTTTCGCTCCCGCCTCTTCGGTATCATACTTACTCTGCAATGCCTTCCAAATTTTCTTTGCACTAGAGTAAGTTCTATCATAAGAATCATAAAAATTATCATATAGACAATTAAGAAGATAATACCGACACTTATAGGAATCACCATCGTACTTTTCCACTTTCTCTAGATGAGAAATAGTTTCATCATCATTCATAGTGGTGATGTCTTCTTTATTTGGATTCTTCTCGGTTAAAACGTAAGAAACATTGAGAAGACTTAAGTAGAAAAGTACTTTACTTTCCATCTTTTGAAATGGTTACCATTGAACCGAAATGGCTTGTTAAGATCTCCCATCTTGACATCCGCGGTTTTTTCAATTGTAGCCATCTTTGAATCTCCTTAAAATTGTTAGTGAAAAAACTTACAAGATAATAAAATTGCAAGATTACAATTGAAAATAAAATGAAGAAAGTAATCTCTTCAGGCTGAGGCGCGGATATATTAAGAATGAAATAAAGTGATGGACAACCAATTCTAATGGATGATGTAGAAGTCATCCATTCCAATGTTCATTCTTATAACTCCAAAATAAAGCAATTTAATATGTTAAATATTAATATTAAAATGCTAATAACCTAACACAAATATTTCTCTTGTGTTTCACTTTATTATGTTCACAAGTATTTAAAACACTGCTGAATTTTATGTGAGTTAATGTTTTCATTCTTAAACTATTTGCGGTCTCTTTACTAGACTAACTCATCTTAAATACACAGATAATCTTGTCACATGAATGAAATACATCTCTAAATTCTTACCAAATTTAGGAAAGTTTTCAACACTTTTCTTGATTTTTTGTTCAGCGTCTCATGATCGTACTAGAGTACGAGACCACTTGATATATCATGTGAAAGATCAAAGGTGTATTTAAATTTAGCTAGTCAAGTAAAGAACTGTTTTTAAGATTATCAGTAGTTCAGAATTGAAATTAATAATTTGCGTCAAAGCTAAAAGTGTTTTTAATACTTTCCTATAATCTCATGTTTATTGTATTACAACACATTCGGACTTTATTTTTTTGTTATGTTGTTATTATATTAATTTATTTGTTGCAACAATAATACAGATCCTAAGATTAAAATCAGTCGATCTGAGGTTCTTGAGGGCCAGAAAGTAATCCTAAAGGTGCCTAAGTTCTCATCAAGAGGTATATAAATTATTGAAATACACAGACTTATCTTTTTCTTATTTTCAATCTATTCTATTCATAAAAACTTCTAAAATTTCTTATTTCTTTAATGTATCTAAGCTACATATTATATATTCGATTTATATTAAAATATATCTGATCTAGATACTCTTTAATGTATTCGAACTACATATTATATATTCGATTTGTGTTACTTTTTAAGGAATTAATGTAATTACATATTGATGAGGGATAAATTGTAATTTTATTTCAAAACTATGGGATTTATACAAGTGCCCTTATCTTAAACGGAATTTCTATTAATCAATGGCAGATGTGACATAATATAGGTTAAATCAGATTCAATATTTTTGACACGAAATATATTATATGCAAATACATGTGTAGATCACAAAAAATATATATATTTAAAAGTCTGTTGCTTTTTAAAAAAAAAATATATCTAATACAAATATTATTATTATAGTCGGATATTGCAGCTCCTGTTGTAAATATACTTGCAGCATTTCCTCGTGATATAGGTGGTGATAATGGATTTTCTAATGTATTCTGGAACATCAATGGCAGATCCTCATGTTTCTGGAATTATTGCACTCCTTAAAGTTGCACATCCTACTTGGTCACCCGCGGCTATTAAATCCGCACTTGTAATTACAGGTAAATTTAAATTATATATACTGATAATATATATTTATAAAAAAAAATTACAAATATATGTAGTTTAACTTGTTATATAGTTCTAATTTATCACATTGTAATGGATATAAATTTTACCTATGGCATTAAAATACTTCTACATTTGTGTGTATTACAAAAATTACACTCATATATACACCCTTACAAATTTTGTTGGAAAAATGATTTTAACATGTATGTTGTTAGAATTGTTTTAGGTCTAACTCACACCTCAAAGTTAGCTCAAAGGGAGGAAAAGGGTCCACCCATCTCATCAATCATTCTTTAACATCCCAAGAGGGTGGGACTTTTGTCATTATTTAACACCTAACACCCCACCTCATGCCCAGTGCGTGGACAATTTTTTATTTTGGAGTGCTCATCATTCAGGTGAGATGGGCTATGCTCTGATACCATGTTGAATTATGTCTTAGGCTTAACTTACCCCCAAAAGTTAGCTCAAACGGAGGAGGATTATTCAAGCCTTATGAAGAGTCCACTCATCTCATTAACCACCGATTTGTGGGACTTTTTGTCATTCTTTAACATATACGTTTGTAATGACCTGTTTAGTCGTTTTGAGCAGCAGATTTTATTTCTGGAAAAACAAGCTGAGATGACGGAACCCACGACGGACCGTCGAAGGGTCTCGTTTCAAAACACTTAAAAATTCTGAAAAATGGGTACTGAAATCGACTCTCTGAACTTCGTAACGGAATAGCAGGACGGACCGTCACAGACTCTTCAGAGAATTGAGTCTCTGAACTCTGTGACGGAGCAGCAGGACGGACCATTGCAGGCACGACGGCCCGTCACAGGCTGCATAATCCCAGGCGGAGTCGGATTTCTTTAATGTTTTAAGGGACGTTTTTGACTATTCCTGCTTTAATTATAAAGTTAGTGGGTTAATGTTAGTAAGTCTAATTACTTGGGGGCTAAAAGAGGTAACCTTGAGCAAAATAATTGGGTTATTATTGCCATCTTTTATTCTTAATTATATGCTAATTAGGATAGAAGAAAGAGGGTTTGAATAAAGAAAAATAGAAAGAACAAGAAGAGAGAGAGAGGATCGATCGAGACAAGAGGAAAACGAAGAGAAAAACAAAAGCTTTGGGGAATTTGCTTGCTTGATTTCTAATCTTCGGTGGAGGTAGGTTATGGTTTCTATACTATTCGTAGTTAACTCTTAATAGCGAATGATATGTGTTGGGTTGTATTGTAAAGTCTTCTATATGCTTAATTGTATGCTTGCATGAATGTGATTATATAATTGTGATGAAATAAGCATGATGAAGCTATTGAATCCCAAATCTTGAAAACCCTTGTTAATGATGATGTCTGGGTATAAAAGAAGGCTTGACGAACTAAAGTAATGAGATTGATGATGCCTTGGTATAAAAGAAGGCTTGATGAATTAATAGAATGAGATTAGGGGATCGGGTGTCACAAACCGACACGTGGAATTAGGGGATCGGGTGTCACGAACCGACACGTAGAATTAGGGGATCGGGTGTCACGAACCGACACGTAGAATTAGGGGATCGGAGTGTCACGTTCCGACACATAATAGTAGGGGAGCGGAGTGTCACGTACCGACACAAGAATAAAGGTGATGAATCTTGAAAGATGTTAATATACTCAATCTAATGAACCTAATTCCCAAATGAGTATGATATGGAGGCTTGAGTCCTTATGAGTGTACTTGACGTTATTTATCAAAGATTCTTGTACATGTTGTTGCTACAGATTGAGTATTGTAGTTGATTTATGATATTATTTGATGCATATTGTTTTCTATTTTGAGTTGGCCGATGATATCTACTCAGTACCTGTGTTTTGTACTGACCCCTACTTGTATGTTTCTTTCCTTGTTATTTGTGGAGTGCAGCAAACGTGCCGTCGTCTTCAACTCAACCGCAACTCTAGCCAGTCTTCATTACACCGGATTTCAGGGTGAGCTAATGCTTCTAGCTTGGACTGGATCTTCCTCTTCATGTCTTGATGCCTTGAAGTTCCGGCATGGACTAGCTTTTTATGTATTTTAGCTTCTTAGATATTCTTAGATTAGTAATTTGAGGATAGATGTTCTTGTGATGATGACTTCCAGATTTTGGGGATAATAATAAATGTTTGAGTTTTAGAAGTTATTTGATTTATTTTGTTAATGAGTTTTTAAGTCTTCCGCAATGTATTTAGTTCATTATGTTTGAAATGATGGGGTTTAGATTGGTTGGTTCGCTCACATAGGAGGATAAATGTGGGTGCCAGTTACGGCCCGATTTGGATCGTGACAGCGTTTATATTTTAACCTATTATAAGTTTACAAGTTGCGTAAAGTCTTTTTTTTTTCTTAAAACCTCTGTGTCAAGTCAAACTAAGTGACATAATTTTTTTTTTAATTATTGTGTAGCGTGGAATGAAGACACATATGAATCTGAAATATTTTCATCTGGAGTAGGAGATAAAATGGCTGATCCATCTGATTTTGGAGGTGGCATTTGTAATCCAAATGGAGCTATGGATCCTATATGATATGGATAACAATGATTATTTGAATTATCTTTGCAGTTTGGGTTATAGTAATGAAAAGGTACGAAATGCGATTACGTATTTTTTTGGGTACGAATAATTCAACAACAAGAGGAATTATATGTCCAAGTAAAGTACCTTCTAGGTTGGATTTAAATCTCCCTTCAATAGCCATTCCAAATCTTAAGAATTCAATTACTATTCGAAGAACTGTTACTAATGTTGGAGATGTCAACTCCATGTATAAATTAGTGGTTAAATCTCCAAGAAATAGTGTAATTAAACTGAGTCCAGATGTATTGAAGTTTGATTGCAACACAAGGAAGTTATCATTTGAGGTCAAACATTATGTTAGAATTCCTATTGCTGTAAGGAAATAAGTAAATAATGTATGAAGAAAAATGGACATAATATAGTTTTCGAATTGCGATTTAGATATATAAAAAGAAAGAATTGTTCGATAGATATATGAACATATCTTTTTAAGAAGAAAACAACATGGGAACATCAAAGAACTTAAAATTGCTTAGTGAGCTTCTTCTTCTTGTTTTTTTTTTCCATTTTGATTATTTATGTAATTAGATAGTGGAGTGAAGAATTAAATCAAACTTAGTTCAGTATTTATTTAAATACCGAAGTCTTTTCTTTTTTTTTTTTTAACTATATGGTTTTATATTGTTCATATCGCTTCATGTGACTAGAACAGTTTGGACAAAATTTCAAAATCATGTTTTACAAAAAAAACCAATTAAATATTTTGAATATTCTCTAAATTAATAAATAATTCTCTCAAGTCTCAACAAAGTTAATAGATTCATGCCTAAAATCCGACTCTAGTGCAATAGGCATCCAATACTGAAAATATCATATTGAAAGCGCCTTAATAGAATTTGATATATATTACAATGATGCCTCATCATATTACGTGAAGGCTTAATTCACTTACGACCTCTTAAAAGTTATTTGTATAATTCATTTAAACATGTCAATTAGAACTATTATCTATTAAACACTCTAACATTAAAAAATATATATTGATTAAACATAAAAGGAAAAAAGGATAAATATACTCCTGAACAATCGTAAATAGTATGCAAATACTCCCCGTCATTTTTTTGGGATATTAGTGTCCCTGTCGTCCATAAATTAGAGCATACATGCCCTTGACTCTAACAAAGGGGCAGGGGCACCAATTTCTCCAAAGTATGACGGTAGGGGTACCAATGTCTCAAAAGTTTGATGACAGGAGCACCAAAATCCCAAAAATATGATGACATGGGCACTAATATCCCAAAAATATGACGAAGGATATTTGCATATTATTTACAATAGTTTGATGTATATCTATTTTTTTTTTCTCAAACATAAAATGAAAACTTTTTAAAAAATTGTCCTGCATATAATTCACGCGTATTGTTTTTTAAATATTACTCATGGCACTAAGTCTAACGGCCTTTATTTAATAATCACAAAAAAATTAAAAAAGAAAATATCTCCCCCATCCTTTCCTTCTGCCATGTGCCAGCTTAAATTCATTTTTCTATCATTTGGTATTTTCTATTCCTCTTGAGATTTTTGTGAAGATAAATGAAAGTCAAAAAGTCATTTTGAAATCCGCGGCAAAGAGAAATCTTAAGTATGTTTGGATTTTTTAATATCAATTTTAGTAAGTTCAATGAATGGTGATACTTGTTCAATCGAAGTGATTGAAAATAAATATGGATAAATATTAATCAATTCTTTTAACTCCATTATTTAAAGTTTTTCTTCTTCTCACATATCAAATTAGTAGATTTAAAATTTTTTCTTACAAAATATGAAAAAGAAAAAACAAAATAAAACACTAAGAATTTAACATCTTTAGAATGGTGGGTTGAAGAAGAAGAAGACAACTAGTGAGTGGGTACGGATGAAGCGTTGAATTGGGGTTGTTTTTCTTTTAAGAAGAAATTAACGTGAAATTAATATTTTTTTAAAAATTATTTAGTTAATACATGTCAAATGTTAAAAAATATAGGCACTAATTTCTCTAAAAATAAATAGAAGAATAAAATCACAATCTATTCGCAGACACTTTTTTACCATATCAACATCTTATATTTAATAAATACACTTTAAATATCTTATTATATTATGCAAATAACTTTAAATAACGGCGAATAACTCAAATAACGTAAAAATGTTATGCATAATTAATTAAGTTGTCGTGACTCCAAAATTGATGGCTCATGATGGGCCTATTGTGACGTCCCGCCATCCATTCAGGCCGAACGCCACCCAACGAGGCAGCCAGCAGGCGCAGGGGAGCAGGCTGACCACGCAGGTCAGCAGCCAAGGGGGCCTGCAGCAGCTGAAGAGGCAGCAGTTACAGCAGTTTCAGCTGTTACAGCAGTTACAGCCGTTTCAGCTGTAACACTTGTTAGTGGGGCGGCTGTTACAAGAGTTACAAGTCTTTGAGAGGCTTGTGGAGATCATGGGGCAGACTAGGAGCATCTAGGAGTCCTTTTTGGAAGACTTAGAAGCTTGTCTTGTAGGCATAGTCTTAGGAACTTGTATAGTTTATTTACTAACTCTTAGGCAGCATTAGAGTAGTATAAATAGTAGATTATTTTACTTGTAAAGCATCCAATTATTTTCAAGTAATAGAAGTTCCTTCTTCCAAAGTTCTGTCTTACTTCTTATTTTCTTAGCGATTCGAGTTTTAGGCTTACTAGAGTTTGCAAGAACGTGCAAGAGTCGTGAGTAAACCGTCTAGTGCCGCACGGAACATAGTCCGAATCAAAAAGTCCGTGACAGTTGGTATCAGAGCCCTGGTTTATCGTAGGAAAATGACGAACGGAGGAAACGGTGGCGGCACCCCCAACGTTCAGGGAGGAAAGAAGAACAAAAAGGGAAAGAACAAGAAGGGCAACGAACCCAGTCTGCCCAACCCTCCACCAGGCGACCTGCCAACAGGCAGTCTTCCACCAGGCGACCTGCCATCAGGCAGTGTCCCCTCGGGCGACCTGCCATCAGGCAGTGTTCCACCAGGCGGTTTACCATCAAGCGATCTGCCAACAAATGATCCTCCACCAGGCGACGGACAAACATCTTTCCAGGAGAATACAGATGAGGAAAGTGAAGACGACGTCAGCGAAGACGTTATAGACGTCACTGTTGGACATGAATGGATTGCCAGCGTTGAGAGGGCAAGACTTGCTGTTGAGATTTTGGGGCAGCGCTTGAATGGTTTGGACAGCGATGTTAAAAACCTTGAAGAAAATTCCCTTGAGGAAGTTAACATCATCCGGAAGGAGTTGGATCTACGCAAGCGGACTGAATTGGAGTTGAAGGAGTCCATTACTTCCTTGGAGTTCAGGTTGTTGGATGCCACCACAATGATCCAGACCCTGAAGAACAAGGTAGTAGCCCTCGAAGAAGAGAGGGAGGTTGCAGCAACAGCATCACTTGGCCAGGAAAGGGAGACCAGGGTCGAGGTTCCCAAGCCACCAACATTCAAGGGTGTCCGAGACTCCCTAGAGGTAGGCAATTTCTTATGGCACTTGGAAAATTATTTCAGGTGTAATCGGGTCAGGAGCGATGCAAGCAAGATCAACACTGCCGTGTTGTATCTTTCTGACGTAGCCATGTTGTGGTGGAAACGCAAAGATGTCGAGATCAAGAGGGGAACACGCACCATCGACACATGGGAACAATTCCTTGAAGAATTCAAGAAAGCTTTCTTCCCCAACAATGCTGTTTATGAGATGAAGCGCAAACTTCGGGAGTTGAAGCAGACGGGAAGTATTAGGGCCTATGTGAAAGAGTTCACAATCTTGACCCTCCAGATTCCCCAACTCACGGAAGATGACATGCTGTTCACCTTCATGGACGGGCTGCAGAATTGGGCGAGGACCGAGTTAGAGCGGCGTCAAGTAAAAACCATCGATGAGGCCATCACTCAAGCTGAGACCTTGACAGATTTCAAACATGATCGTTTGGACAAGGCGAAGGGCAAGGAGGCAAAGGGCAGTCAAGCTAAAGGTGGGGGAGACCGTGGCCGAGGCAGAGAACCGTCGGCACAACCCAAGCAGCAAGACACACCCAAGTCCGATGGCAGACGGTTCGAACGCCGGAAGTTCTCGGAGAAGCGGACGCAGTCCAGTAGAGGAGACGGGTGCTATATATGTGGCGGACCACACGGTTACGCCAGGTGCCCAGAGATGAAGAGTCTTAGTGCCATCGTCCGTGAGCGGAAGGAAAAGGAGGCACAAGACAAGGTGAAACCGGCAGACACCACTCAATTGGGCATGGTTGGAATCTGTGGTGCCATAGCAAAGCAGGCTAACAACCCGGGGGATTTCAGCACACAATATGTGGATATCTCCATCAATGGGCAAGCAGTTCGGGCCATGGTAGATTCCGGGGCTGAGGCTAACATCATGACCAAGGCGGCGGCAGAGAAATTGGGACTGAAAATTGTTCCAAGTAACAATCGCCTCAAGACAGTCAACGCCCCACCAACTCCCGTGTGTGGAATTGCTCATGGGGTCAGCATCACTTTAGGACGGTGGAAAGGTAAGACAAACTTTACCGTAGCTCCTTTGGATATATCCGATGTCATTCTTGGGCAGGAATTCTTTCAACGTTGCCACACGATGATCGATCCCTACCTTCAACAACTCATGGTGATGGAGGGGGAAGGGTCTTGTATGGTGCCTCTTATTAGGGTGCCGAAGAAAGACGGATATGCCCAACTGTCGGCCATGCAGATTGTGAAGGGCCTGAAGAAAGGAGCGCCAACCTTTTTAGCCACCATCGCAAGTTCGAGTGAAGACCATGGTGCTATGCAGCCACTGCCACCTATTATAGAATCTGTTTTGCAGGAAAACAGTGATGTAATGCCGGAGGAGCTGCCGAAGACACTACCTCCAAGGCGCGAGGTAGATCATATGATTGAGTTGGAGGCGGGGGCCAAGCCACCTGCGCTTGCACCTTATCGCATGGCTCCGCCTGAATTAGAAGAACTGAGGAAGCAATTGAAAGAGCTCCTCGAAGCAGGTCATATTCATCCATCCAAGGCACCCTATGGAGCGCCGGTGCTGTTTCAGAAGAAGAAAGACGGGTCGATGCGTCTATGCATTGACTACAGGGCGCTCAACAAGATCACAATCCGGAACAAGTATCCAATCCCGCTGATCGCAGATTTGTTCGATCGTCTTGGAGAGGCCAAATACTTCACCAAGATGGATCTCCGGAAAGGCTACTATCAAGTGCGCATTGCAGAGGGGGATGAGCCAAAGACAGCATGCGTGACCAGGTATGGAGCATTCGAATGGTTGGTGATGCCCTTCGGCTTAACCAACGCACCTGCCACATTTTGCACGCTGATGAACGAGATTTTGCATCCCTACTTGGACCAGTTCGTAGTGGTGTACTTAGATGACATAGTCGTCTATAGTAGCACTTTGCAGGAACATGTAGAGCACTTGAAGAAGGTCTTCAAAGTTTTGCGAGAAAATCAGCTCTATGTCAAGCGGGAGAAGTGCGAGTTCGCCCAACCAAAGATACATTTCTTGGGCCATGTGATCAGCCAAGGTGAGCTTCGTATGGACGAGGCAAAGGTAAAGGCGATCCAAGATTGGGAAGCGCCTACAAAAATGACCGAGCTACGTTCTTTTCTTGGACTTGCTAATTATTATCGCAGGTTCATCAGCGGGTACTCCGCTATTGCTGCACCACTGACCGAGCTACTGAAGAAGAACAGGCCTTGGTTGTGGAGCGAGGAGTGCGAGGAAGCGTTCGAGGGTCTTAAGGCTGCGGTTACTAAAGAGTCAGTCTTGATGCTGCCTGATTTCACCAAGACCTTCGAAATCCATACGGATGCTTCTGATTTTGCCATTGGGGGAGTCTTGATGCAGGAGAAGCACCCCATAGCATTCGAAAGCCGGAAGCTGAATGAAGCGGAACGACGGTACACTGTACAGGAGAAGGAGATGACGGCCATTGTGCATTGTCTATGCACATGGAGGCATTACCTACTAGGCTCCAAATTTTTAGTAAAAACTGACAATGTTGCCACTAGCTATTTTCAGTCGCAGAAGAAGATCACACCAAAGCAGGCTCGTTGGCAGGATTTCTTAGCTGAATTTGACTACAACTTGGAGTACAAACCAGGAAGGGGCAATGTGGTAGCCGATGCATTGAGCAGAAAGACTGAATTAGCGGCCATCTCCTCAGTCCGTAGTGAATTCCAAGGCGCAATTAAAGACGGTATGCAACGCGATCCGGAAGCCAAGAAGATTATGGAGCTGGCTGCTCAAGGCCAAACCAAACGGTTTTGGGTAGAAGACGGATTCTTGCTTACCACTGGCCAGAGGATCTATGTACCAAAGTTTGGGTTCATCAGGCGGCGTATTATCAAAGAAAGCCACGACACTCCGTGGGCTGGGCATCCGGGACAGAAGAGAACGAGGGCGTTAGTGGAGGCCTTCTATTTCTGGCCACGTATGCGGGAAGAGATTGAGCAGTACGTGCAGACTTGTCTAGTGTGCCAGCAAGACAAGATAGAGCAAAGGCAACCAAGAGGGCTGTTGGAGCCGTTACCCATAGCTGATCGTCCATGGGAGAGCATATATATGGATTTCATTACTTCTTTGCCGAAATCAAACGGGTTTGGCACTATTATGGTCGTAGTGGATAGATTTTCCAAATATGCTACATTCATGCCTGCCACAGCCGGTTGTACTGCTAAGGAAGTTGCACAATTGTTCTTTAAGAATGTTGTGAAGTATGGGGGGCTGCCGAGGTTCATCATTAGTGATCGGGATCCTCGTTTCACAGGGAACTTTTGGAGTGAACTCTTTGAGATTCTTGGTTCAAAACTTCATTTCTCCACCAGTTTCCACCCCCAAACTGATGGCCAAACTGAACATGTCAACGCCTTGTTGGAATGCTATCTTAGGCACTATGTTAGTGCACATCAGAAAGATTGGGCTAAGCTCCTAGACATGGCGCAATTTTCTTATAATTTGCAGAGGAGTGAATCTACAGGGCGCACACCGTTCGAGTTAGCAACGGGCCAGCAACCCCAAACTCCGCACTCATTGCCAACATTGTTCGAAGGGAAGAGTTTGGGCGCTTACAACCTTGCCAAGGGTTGGGAGGAGCAACTCGACCTTGCCAAATCTTATTTGAGTAAGGCGGCAAGGAGGATGAAGAAGTTCGCCGACCGCAAGCGTCGTCCCACCAACTATAAAGAAGGTAATATGGTTTTGGTAAAGTTTAATCCGAGGCAGTTTAAGGCGCTTAGAGGCATGCATCACAACTTGGTGCGGAAATATGAGGGTCCGTTCAAAATTGTTGCCAAGGTGGGTAAGATTTCATACAGGTTGGAGTTACCTCCACACTTCAAGGTCCACCCGGTCTTTCATGCCAGCGTCCTTAAGCCTTATCATGAGGACAAGGACGATCCCAGCCGGAACAAATCACAACGGGCCCCTATCACCGTTACTGCCTCGCATGATCGTGAAATTGAAGCTATCATAGATTACCAAGCCAAGCGGAAACGAGGACAGCAGGCCAGTGCCATGTTTCTCGTACATTGGAAGGGACAAACTCCGGAGGAAGCCACATGGGAGAAGTACGAAGACTTGTGGCAGTTCAAAGACAAAATTCAGGAGCTCTTGCAGCAATGCGTCGCGGTCGTCGCATCATGGGGTGGGGGAGATTGTGACGTCCTGCCATCCATTCGGGCCGAACGCCACCCAACGAGGCAGCCAGCAGGCGCAGGGGAGCAGGCTGACCACGCAGGTCAGCAGCCAAGGGGGCCTGCAGCAGCTGAAGAGGCAGCAGTTACAGCAGTTTCAGCTGTTACAGCAGTTACAGCCGTTTCAGCTGTAACACTTGTTAGTGGGGCGGCTATTACAGGAGTTACAAGTCTTTGAGAGGCTTGTGGAGATCATGGGGCAGACTAGGAGCATCTAGGAGTCCTTTTTGGAAGACTTAGAAGCTTGTCTTGTAGGCATAGTCTTAGGAACTTGTACAGTTTATTTACTAACTCTTAGGCAGCATTAGAGTAGTATAAATAGTAGATTATTTTACTTGTAAAGCATCCAATTATTTTCAAGTAATAGAAGTTCCTTCTTCCAAAGTTCTGTCTTACTTCTTATTTTCTTAGCGATTCGAGTTTTAGGCTTACTAGAGTTTGCAAGAACGTGCAAGAGTCGTGAGTAAACCGTCTAGTGCCGCACGAAACATAGTCCGAATCAAAAAGTCTGTGACACTATGCTAACCCTCCATAGAAACACTTCGGCATCTCCAATCAAAACTCTATCATCAAATTTGGTATAATCAGCTTCAACTCACTGTACTAAATTTATATTTTAAAAAAATCTTTTTTATTTTTTATTATTATTATATTATTTTTTATTTAATTTATATTTTTTTATTTCATAAACTAATTTTTTTAAAAATAATCTTATATAATTTATATTATTTCTTTTTATAATTATCTAATATAAAATTATTTTGTATCATAATTTTTTAAATTATATAAATTGCTAGCAAAGCAAATATTATACGTAATAATAAATAATACAAACAAAAATGAAATCATTAGTGAAATACAAATAAATGAACATTACTTAATTGAAAAAAAAATAGTTTAAATTCTACATAAATATTCAACTTTCAAGATCACTATTGTGCTCCATAAATGTTATATTAATGAATGTGGATGGTATTGTTGATCCAAATGTTTGTGAATTTGTTCGACAAGAACAAAGCCGAATAATAGAAAAAAGAAGTCAACAATTTCAATAACCGCAATCACAACCACAATAATTTTCGACCTCATATAATCCATATTTTAATAGTATCGATAAATTCAGAAAGAATCTATCAGATTATTAAGTTATTCTTGTAACTTTTTAAATTATTATGTTTTGTTATACTTTTTAAAATTACTATGTATTTTATATTTCAATTTTGATGTATGCCAATTCTTACTTTGTTGAATGTTTATTATTTTCGGTTATTTTTAAGTATGTTGTATTATTTGGTTAAAAAGTTATATGTTTGCATTTTTAATTTTTGTGAAGGTTAATTGTAGTTTAGATAATTTATAGTAGAATCAACATAAATTTAATTTTTTTTAAAAAAAGTCACATATAAAAAAACTAATTTATGCTAAATTTTACATCTAAAATTAATATTATAAAAATAACTAAATATACAAGAGAATTTAATTAAAACATACAATTTATATAATATTTAATTAAAAGTTTGTACAATGAAATAATATTATAATCTTCAAAAAAAAAAAATTAATGTGATGAATAATGTTACAGCATTTGATGTAAAACTATTTACACACCAAATTGACGTGAATCGAAGCCCAAAACACCAAATTTAGCGATGGTCTCAAGTCTCAACAAAGTAAATAGTGTCATGTCTAAAATCCCAGTCTGGTGCAATAGGCATCCAATTCTAAAAAATCATATTGAAAGCGCCTTAATAGAATATGATATATATTACAATAATGCCTCATTATTATTAGTAATATAGACAGGTTATGCATAATCAATTAAGTTGTCATGTCTCAAAAATTGATGGTACCTATGCTAACACAAATCATGTGGAAAAGAAGTCATAAATTAGCCTTCATATTGATATTAAAGTGTGGAAATAACCAAAAATACAATCTCAGAACTTGATGTGGTCATGTGTTAAAGAGATGCACAATTGTATCAATGCAAATACACTATCTGAATGCAGATAGTGTATCCAAAATGGAAGGATCTGCTGATACATGAATTCAGATGAAATTGCACATAATCTCCTTGTACTTTTACAATCAAATATCAAAATATAACTAACAAGCAAGGAAAAAAAGACTTATCAAAGTTGAGTGTAGATTGTGAGTCCCAATAATTGTGATGAATACTACAAGGTGATAGAGGAAATGCAACACAAGAATATAAATTAGTCCCTATTCAAAAAATTCTCATCATGAGGAATGTAGAATGTTATCCAACTAGAGAAAATACAGAGTTATGCACAAAGTTTAAACTAATAACAGAGAACTCGCCATGCCTGATCAAGAAAATCTTCTCTAACAAATATATACAAACACAACCCATCAATTCCAAAATCATCTTGAGTATTCATCCAAATAGTTTCTGGAGATGTTAAGGTTAACGATCCTCTATTTGCTTCGCAAGGAGCAACGCAAAACTGCACCCTTGACATTTACAAAAAGAAAACACAACTTAAACACTCACTCCAAGATCAGCCACTTTCTCTCATGCAATTACCGGGCAAGAGAAACTTATATTGATCTGCCTTTTCCAAAAGATAAGCTGGAAGGTGAACGGCAGAGTACGAGTGGGGAATAGGACCCATTTTCCCTATGATTTCCCTGAATGTGTACTCCTCCGGTAGCATATCAAATAAGTCAGCTCCTTCACAAATTACCTTTTGCACTCTCTTTGGATTAAGAAAATGAGAAAATCTTACCCTGTCAAAATGACTGTACGCTTTCATCTTGAATATGAACTCGCTTATGTGGTGGAAACAAAAGCTACAATGCCATCCTGCATCTGCTAAGATCACGTCTGACTGTCGATAATGTGCATACCTTGTCTTACCAGATTGGTACCGATGAACAGAAGCTCTCCAGCTATTGCTGTCCACAAGGAACTCAAAAGAGTAGAGATAGTTCTTCAATCGGAGATGAAGAACTGGAGGAGTGTCATCACACCACCTCAACAGATTGATGGTATGTCTACTAGGTATCTCATCAACATCCGACATTATCAGCAAATCATCATCCTGAATACCAGCTTGTTTGAGGAGATAATCCAATGCAAGTCTCTGATACGCTTCCTCAACAAAAGGGTTCTCTCCTTTCCTAAATCTCCCAGGGATTTGCCCGTAGGTCAATCTTGATTCAACAAACTCAAACTGATCTCTGTGATTAGCAAAGTACGAGGGCTTTGGCAATCCGGTGAATGTTGAATTGGATTCAAGTAAAACAAACTCCGTTACATAAGGGAACAACTCTTTCCACCGTATGGTCAGCATTTCCACCTCATTACTGAATAACACTGCATCAAAGACGCGCCTAGGATACTCCCGAATTCCCCATCCATGAAGTTTACAGAGGTTCTCCATCGACACATTCTCATGATAATAGTGTGGCATCTCATGGAAAGGCTTTGGGGGCTTTTCCCATAATGGTCGTAGAAAATAAGTGATTTTCTGTCCATGTAAATATATACCAAACACACATGTTGGAACAAACAAAAAAAGGAAGATATATGTTTTCAAGTCCAAGCCACGCAGTGCACACTTTAGTCTCGACATGCTCAATGCTCGACCTGCTCCCTGCAGTCGACAAAACCTCAGTTTGAGAAACGCAAAACTGGGATAACACTAACCAAGGATACAAAAAAAGAAAAAGACACACACATAGCTCTAATTCATAAGCAAAAAACCTTATTGAATAGCAAAAACAAACTTGTTGAAAGCAGAAGCAAGATAAGTCCCACAGCTGATCATACCCAAATTGAAATAGTTGACTTAACCATGGTAAAGTAATTTCGGACCCGACTCACGAGTATATTGTTCAAACTCTTCGAAATGTCTTAGCACTCGTGTCAGATGCTTCAAAACTTCACTACGCCCACCTGAATATATATTTTTGAAGAATCCGAACAACAAAATTCTTTAAGTACCTACCCAAATTGTGTTGTGCTGATTGTTACCACCCCAAAAGATGAATAATGCCAGATATATTAAATTAAACTTCAAGCAAAAGTAGAAAAATACTTGGTGGAAGGACACTTTCATTTAAAACACAAGAAAAGGTCTATGTGAAAAGCAACAATCTAGAATCAAAATTCACAAGCATACATGAACCAATACACAACCTTGAATCAAATATTAACCTAAAACTTTGAAATTTTCAATAACAAAATATTTCCCCCTTTTGAAAATTGACCTAAAACTATAAAATTTTCCCCCTTTTGAAAAAATTAACCTAAAACTTTTGAAATTTTTCATATCTACAAACACACACACAAAAAAAACATGAGAGAGAAAAAAAAAATTACCTCATTACAAATATCATCCTTCTTCTTTGAACAATACCCAGATCCCCCTTCTTCAAAAATATAAACTTTCTCCAAAAATCTAGTGACACCCCACATCTTTCTCCTCCTTTAACTATATTTCTATGGTTCTATTGATCGCTTGTAATACAGATCAATAGGTAACCCACAAATTCAGACACAGAAAAAAATGGACAGATCTATAGATAAACCACAAAAAAAAATTGTGACCCAGAAAAAATTGGTTGATGCAGAATAATAGTCACAAAAAAATGAAATTAGAGAGGAATTTGTGTGAAGAAAGAAAATAGGAGACAAAAATATAGGCCAGAAAGGATGAAATATATTTAATTAGGAGAGGGCAGTTGTAAAGAAGATTACAAGGAAGCCGTTTTCTATTGTCTGAGTACCCCACTACTACCGGCTAATACAAAATCATTAATTAATTTTATGCCTTTTCCTAATCATTTGTTTTCCTTTTTTGAAAAATATAATGTTAGGACAATAATACCCTTTTCATTTTTTATTTTTTGAGAACTATCCAAGAAATTTGGTCTAAATCATTAATTATTGACAGTCTAAAAATACCTCTTTATTTGCCTGAATGAATTTAAAACATATTCGATCTTACAATATATTAAATTCTCGTCAAGCTTTTTAATCAAAAGTTTCATGCTATGTCATGTATCAAATTGAAATGTATTTAAATTTAGTTATTTAAATAAATATATTTATTTTTAAGGTTATAAATAATTTGTCAAGTTAAAAAAAATTTAGTACTTTTTTTCTATTACCTTAGATATACTGATATTAACCCCTTTTACACTAGATATCGATATATAGTAAAAAATATTTACTTAGATTTTTATGTTTTATTTTTTGTTTTAGTCTATTTTTTTAAATAATAATTATTGTCATGATATATTTAAGGTTACAAATATGTATGGTATCTTTAGTTTAAGAGCTTATGACTTTTTCTTTTAAAGAAAATTACTTTTTAAAATTTGATACAAAGATTAAATAGGAAAAACAAATTAAAGCAGGAGAAATATATAATAGAAACAGAAAATTTTAACAATTATAATCAGACATTAATTAATATGAAGATAAAGTATCTATAGTTGTTATATTTGGACATACTTTAGAGTTTAGTTAATTCATTTTTATTTTATTATTATTATTATTATTATATATATATATATATATATGAGAATATCTGGTATTAATAAAGTATTATAAACTATCGTGTAATTATTAATATTATTTTATTAAAATTTAAGAGACAACATCACAATCAAGATTTGAAAGAAAAACACTAGTCCTTCCATCTTCACCCGTATATATGTTTCATTTCTCGAGATTTAAATTATAAGTTTTGATTAATATTTAAAATATATTCAAATAATTTCATTTTATCTAATTTAATTCAAAAAAAAATAATCAAATAAACTGTCGATCCTTATATATTGGGACAAAATGAGTCTGATGTTGCCTTGTACTTAAAATATCATTATATTCTTTATTCTTTTTATAATAAAAGACAATTAATTCATATAAATTTAATCGTCCATTTTAAATATTAACTTTATTTTTTGTTAATTGAATGTATGGGCAATTTAGTCATTTACTAGTTTGTATGCCCCTTACCTTAAGGCCAAAGTCTTTTAGCGTGTTGAATTGACTGGCTCGATGCAACTTTATGTGCTTGTCGCTTGTGGCTTAGTACAATGGGAATTAAGAATATGTAACGTTTTAATTAAAACTTTGTAGTAAAATTAAATATTAAATAATATAATAAAGTTTGAAATTTTGAGGACATGTGGCAATTTAACTTTGCCGTTAATATGCTAATGTCACTGTCATGGCCAGAGAGAATCATGTTAGGTGTCCCACCAATTTTCTTTAGAAGAATATTTAAAAGGAAAAATTAGTTAAATTAATATCTTTTACTAATAAATAATTACTAATTTAATGATACTTTTTATTACCATTTTGTGTAATATTATGTTTAATTTAAATATGTATTAAAAGAAAATTATTTATGTAATAAATATATATTATAACTGTTTTAATAATATATCATGTTTATTTTGTAAGAAATTGATACATTGTATTATAAGTATATTTAAATATGTGATAAATATATTTATTATTCATAAATTTATATTATATGTGAATAATATTGTTCTTTGTAACATGTATCATAAATATATTAAAAGAGATTAAGTAAAAAAAATTATTATTGCTATAAATGATAAGTATTCTTCTAATATAATTTATATAAGTTTCCATCTTTAAAATCTCTCTGATTTTTTGTATTGATTTAGCATAGAACTAAAAAGTAAGAAAGATTTTTTAAAAATTTGAAAGCTAATTATAAATATATTTATTTTAGAAGTTTTTTTTTAATGACAAAATAACCATCTTAATATTAAAATACTATTGAATATAAAATTAAAGAATTGTAAACGAGAAACTCTATTTTCAAAGAGAAAAAATTGATATAAATAATTAATATAAGAAAAGTATTTTATATATACTTAAATTTAAGTGATATTCTCCTTAAATTATTATCTCTTATTTAAAATTTCCAAACTTCCAATAGTGTTACAAGAGCTTGTTTGACTTAACTTTAAAAAATATGTAACTTTCGCATATAATAAATATAAAAATTATATTTGTATATAATAGCTATACTTTACATAATTGTGCTTTATAGCAAATATAATTATGTATACTTCGTTATACATATACAAAAAAGAACAGTTGCAAAATTCATTATGCATATACAAAGAAATCAGTTGTATAATTAGCTTCAATTGCAAAATTCGTTATGCATATATAAAGAAACCAATTGTATAATTCGCTATACATAAAAAAGAAAGCCGTTGTATGTAAAAGATCAATTGTATAATTTGTGTATGCATGAAACGAGAAAGAGAGAAAGACAAAAGAAAAATGGGCAGAGAATATTTGTGTTGTATAATTGTAAGTGTATAGGACGAAAATATATGTATTTGCATGCGTATATACAATTTTTTTCTCGCTTTATACAAACAGAAGCACAATTTATACATTTCATTTTTGTTTGTATAAGGAAGAAAGGCGAGGGTGGCGAGCGAGATCTAGGAGAGGGGAGAGAGGAGAGAGGGAAAGAAAAATATATGTATATATACAATTTTCTCTCGCTTTATATAAACACTAACACATTTTATATATTCTGTTTGAATAAAAGCGAAAGGGAGCGAGCGAGCGAGAGTTTAAGGGAGAGAGGTGACTGACAAACAATTTGCTACAGGGCACAATTAAATCGAAGTGTGGTTATAACATTTAATTTGAATTATTAGTTTGTCATTATATACAATTTCCCAAAAATATACCAGAGTACAAGCTTATAACTTTTAATCTTTTTTAAGTCATTTTAAATTTTTTTAAAGAGGGTGTTTAGATTGATTTAAATTTGATCAAATCTACTTTTAATTGAGTTTTTGACTTTCAAAAGTGTTTAGTAAATATAAAAGAATAAATTAAAATAAATTAAAACGCTTAAAAATAAGTTAGAAAGTGTTTGACAAGATAACAAAAAACTTATAATAAGCATAAAATAACTCAATAAGTTAGAGACCAAAAGTAAGTCTCACATGCTTTTTAATTTTGACTTAAAAAGTAATTTCAATTTAACTTTTTATTTTTAACTTAAAAGTTATTTTTTAAAGCTAATCGAAAAAGCCTACAAATTATTTTTTATTTTATCTAACACTCTTAAAAATTAAAAATTAAAAATAAATTAACCAATTTTTAAATCAATTTAAGTTGGCATACATAGTAGGCATTTGGCCATGTGATACCATATCACGATATGGTATCGTGGATTTCAGAGTTTGGACATGCGATTTTAAGTTGATTCCACCTCATGATTCCATATCATAAGATATGATACTCTATTCTACAAAAACCATGATATGGAATCATATGAGAATATCATATCATGATTTGGGTTATTTTAAGGGATAATGCACAAGTACCAACCCCCTCAACATATAACCAAAATCTCAGAGACACAGTTATACTATATTAAGGTCCTATTACCCCCCTGAACTTATTCTATTAATAATTTTCTACCCCTTTTCGGCGTACGTGGCACTATCTTGTGGGTCTAACGCTGGTTGACTTTTTTTTCAAGCTAGTGTCACGTAAGCCAAGAAGGGCTAGAAAATTACTTATAAAATAAGTTCAGGGGTAATAGGATCTTAGTATAATATAAGTGTGTCTGGAATTTCGGGCATATATTGAGGGGTACTTGTGCATTTTCCCTTATTTTAATACAAAAATTGATCCACGAGTTTATATTTTGTTAAACCAACCCCACATTTAAATCTACAAACTATTTATTTCACATGTAAATAAAATTTTTATCACACCATTACTTTTTGAAATTTATTATTCTCACCGACAAAAAATTCATTATTCTCACCAACATATAATCACTTTAACTCACACTTCACGATTGTTGAGTAATAAAATCTTGAAAAGCCCCGTGAAAGGTATTTCATTTTTACTCAAATATATTGATGAAACAATTACTTAAATGGAGAAAAAATAACTCTGTAATAATTTATTATACGATTTTATGATTTTTGTCTATTTAATAATATTGAATAAATAATTAGGCTATTTTAATAATTTTAGGACTTATAGAATTATTATGTTTATCAGAAAATATGCAACACCAAAATTTTATATCATATATTTAAATAAAACTTTAATTTTATTTCATAGTTCCATATCATGATTTCGTATTATAATACCATATCGCATGTCCAAACGGCCATAAAAAGTAACTTCATTTAAAATTTACCCAAAAACTATGACCACGTGATATTTTCTCTATCAGCTCTTACCAACTAGATTATTATTGTTTTCTCATTTTCTTTTAATGTATTTAATAATCTCTTTTTTCAGTAACACTAATAATAATATTAATATTTATATGTTAATCAAATTGACTATCTAAGGATATATGAGCAGAGGAGTGAATGGGACTTATCCATTTAAGATTATAGGCTAATTAAAATTTTGAAGAGAATTATTTAGAATTCACGTTCAATTTTCAATCGGTTGAATTAGTCTTGAAAAAACACATAGATTATGTAAATTATGTCAAAGTTAGTTATCTCTTATCTTCATCCTCAGCTCTAATATCTCTTCCCCGTTTTGATTACCTTCTTACTGTGTATAATCTTCATAGTTATTATTGTTACTACCTTATTGTTCGGATTCTAAGTTGTAATTTAAGTTCAGTAATTATAATTATAATGTAGTTTGTGTTTCTATTGAATTGACACGTTACATTAGTTTTTTCAATTTCATACTCTATCTTCATTCTTCATATCTTGGTGGTAAGCCCTTTAACTGATTTTGTTGAATCACTATAATAAAAAAATTTAACGGTATTAAATAACGATATTAACAAAGAGTGATATTGATATTAATTAAGTGATATTAGAATCAATATTGTTAAAGGTTTTAGGAACATATATAAAAAATATTAAATACTGTTATGTTGAACAATATGTGTAATGAAATGTCAACTAGAATTTTTATCAAAAAAGTAATCGCAGAGGTGCAATTCGAGACTCCAATAAAAAAAGAGGTATATGACTACTACATCTCTAAAACATGGTTCTAGTAAACATAAAAGTAAATTAAAATCAAATTTTGTTAATAATAATAAACTCTCTAGTAAAAAAGATTAACTATAACACCAACAGAATAAAAGAAACAAAACTAGAAATTAGACTATTATAACTCAAAATCTAAATAATTTGACCTTAGAAACTTTTATACTGTTAAATCAAAAGAGAATGAACAAGTCTTATTATTAAACAACCAAGATAATCACACAAAATGTTTTAGATTTTATATAGTAGTACTCCAATTTTCAAAAAAATAATAAAACAAATCTTTTGTTCTCTCTCCATATAGTCCCTCCAATTATCAAAAAGAAAATAAATCTCTCGTTCTCTCTCCATATATTCTCCCAAAAAAAATCTCTAGAGTACTCAATAATAAAGTGATTTTCTATACTATTTTGAATATTTTATTTTATATTCTATGTTGAATGTTTTCATTTTATATTTTTTTTTGGATTTTATTTATTGATTTTAGAGAACAGTTTTAAAAGAAAAAAGGATCAAAAATACTCTTAAACTATTCGAAATAGCTCATATATATCCTTAAATTTTATTTCGGCTCAAAACTATCCTTTCTGTCATATTATTAGGTTAAAAGTACTCTTATTAATAACGAAAATTGTTAAATGCCATGTGGATGCCACATTGCATGCCAATAGAATTTCACTGCCACGTAGACTAAATAGAAAGGGTCAAAAATACCCTTAAACTATCCGAAATAGCTCATATTTACCCTTAAACTATATTTCGGCTCAAAACTACCCTTCCCGTCAAACTATTGAATCAAAAGTACCCTTCTTATCAATAGAAGTTGCTAAATGCCATGTGGATGCCACATTGCATGCCGATAAGGTTCCACTGCCACATAGACTAATCCCTAAATCTTAATTATTTTCCCCTCATTTCATTATTTCAGAAATGATATATTCACCCGTTCTCCCTCATTTCGCGGCTAGGGTTTCATACTTTTTTTTCGTGGCTGAGTTTCAAAGTGGATATTCATGCTTGTAGGTTAGTAAATATTTTTTTTTTATTATATTTTTGATTTCAAAGCATTATAGTTAGTATTTCACAACTTCTCCCTAATTTCGCAGTTAAGGCTTCGTAGGTTTCTTGGGGGCTGAGTTTCAAAGTGGATATTCATGATTGGGTTAGTAAATATTTTTTCTTATTTTATAACGTTTACGATTTCAAAGTATGATAGTTAGAATTTCACAACTTTTCCGTCATTTCGCGGCCAAGATTTCATAACTTTCTTTGGAACTGAGTTTCAAAGTGAATTTTCGTATTGTAAACACAATAAAATAAAATAAAAAGTTTACTAACCTATAACCACGAATATCCACTTTGAAACCCAGCGGTGAAGAAAACTGTGAAATATTAGCCGCAAAATGAGGGAGAAGAGGTGAAATCGTTTCTGGAAAATAATGAAATGAGGAAAAAATGAGTAATTAAGATTTAGGAATTTAGTCAATGTGACACATGTGGAATTTAACAACTTTCGCTAATAAGAATGTCACTTTTGACACAATAGTTTGACGGGAATGGTAGTTTTGGACCGAAATATAATTTAAGGATATATATGAGCTATTTCTCATAGTTTAAGGGTACTTTTGAATGTGACAGTGGAAATCTATTGGGGTGCCATGTGACATTCATGCGGCATCCACATGGCATTTAACAATTTCCGTTAATTAGAAGGACAATTTTGACCCGATAGTTTGACGGAAAAGGTAGTTTTGAGCCAAAATGTAGTTTAAGGATATACATAAGCTATTTCATATAGTTTAAGAGTATTTTTGACCATTTTCTATTTTTTTTTAAAAAAAGACCCCAAAATAGAGGGTTGCAAATTTTTATTATGATTTTGTAAAGAGTGTTTTGAGACTACAAAGAAAAGGCTTGAAGCCTACATATCTTTCTAATTTAAGATAACAAACTTTCAACGAGACAACCCAGTGTACTTGACAATGTTTTTTTAAGCAATGTGATCAATCAAGAAATTTTTTACCAAATACTTTATGATATTTTCATTTGAAAAATGATTTTTTTTTCTCACCAAATATTTCATATCAGAATAACTATTTAACATGTCTTTATAAATTTTGTAATAACACTTATTTTAGAACAAAAATTATTGAATCATAACAATAATGGCATGTGATTTATTTCAAGAATAACATATGCCCTTAGCTTTTAAAATTATTTTTTTTGTTTTAAAGAATTCTCCACTAAAATAAATTCACATTGTTTATGATGGAATTTTTTTAATTTCATTCGTTGAGTTTCACTATTTCAAAAATTTAAATATCAATTTATGTTCATGAAAATTAGTATATCACTTCTTCATGAAAAAAATTAGAAAACTTTTGATTATCTTTCCCGTTGAACAAATAGAAAAGTATTCTACGCTTTTATCTCTTAAATAAATTTGGCGATATTGGAGTTGAATGATATTGAGACCTAATATCTTGTATATATTTATTTATACGGAGAAAGAGCCTGACAACCTATCAACTTTGGGTGTGTGAGTCATTTATGTTACAATGTGTATATGTGCGCCACTTTTATAGCCAAGATATATTAATCCTAAATCGCAAAATTGAAAGTTGTATCAAAGTCTTTTCCCCTATTGTATACAGGTGTATAAATATCTCTTATAATTTTATAGAATGTTACATATTGAGTGTATAATATCGTTTAACAAAATTTTATATATTGTTGTATGTCAGATATATATTAATGTGTACCAAATTTCTCAAACATTTTTAAAAGAAAAAAATGGTTATGCAACTTAAAACTTAAAAAATTGACTACCTTAAAGAGAACAAAAATCGTTTTTTATATAAAAAAAATGGACTCATTTTTTGAGGGGGTTAAAGATTTGAAATGCAAGTTTTGAGCTAACCTTCATAAATCACACTAACATTGGTGCTAATTACCTAATACATATATAATCTAAAATTATTACATTTTTAGTCTGAATTGCCTCTAAATACATGCCCCTTCCAGTTTTTATATTTGCATATTCAAATTTCAATCTATTGTGTATATCAATTTCATCTAGTGGATATAGTATCAAATATATAATTTATTCAGTATAAAAATTACATTAACATATACCACCTCAATTTGACTAATATTCAAATTTAAATTAAATCATATTAATTCAATATTTTAAACAAAAAAAATTAAATATTCTAAAACTATATGAAAATAACCATAAATTGCAATTTTTTACATATTAATATGATGAAAAATACATTTTAAAGTAATATATATATACACTTAGAATAGAAGAAGGTATATTTTTTCAAATACACGTATTTGTTGGTAATAATGTATCTAGTTGAATTACATCTTAATTAACGTTCAT
Source organism: Solanum lycopersicum (assembly GCF_036512215.1). Classification (NCBI taxonomy): domain Eukaryota; kingdom Viridiplantae; phylum Streptophyta; class Magnoliopsida; order Solanales; family Solanaceae; genus Solanum; species Solanum lycopersicum. The sequence continues at coordinate 7,296,317 of NC_090804.1, read as the reverse complement.
TCAATGACTATGTAGCCATTACTTGTAATGCATGCATAGATATCTTTTTATATTATTTTTGATGTTGTGCCAGTTCATAGTGTAACATTCATTGTCAATTGTTTGGCCCAAATAACAAAAAACATTCAACATAAATAGGTCAATGAAGCACAACTGCACATGGATCGGTTTCACGTCTGAAACTTGATTCCCTTAATTAATGCCACACAATAATTTCTCTAATCCCAAATGATTGTTAAATAAAAGATTAGCAGTATAGAATAATAAATAAATATACAATTTTTAGTTTTCTAGTTATATATCAGAAATACTATGCCAACAAATTCAACTCAAAAGATATTGGCGGATCAATAACACTATAGTAAATTTGACTCAAAATATATTGAGAACCATAGTGCTGTTGAATTTCTTAATATACAGTTTTTTTCCATACTTTAAAGTAAAACAGATGTGAAATATAAGGTTCTGATGTAGCTCGAGTAGTCATAGAATTGTACTATCGGGCAACGAAGAACACACTTGGCTTTTCCAGACATTCAACGGTTTTCCACAACCATAAAATGTGGTAACACCTGCCTAACGTCTGGTTCAACATAAATCACAAATTTACTATTTATCGCAAATCTGAAATCTTAATACAAATTAATTTCAATAATACATTTGGAGGTGTGCGTAACCCCAATTTCTGGAATTAAAATTTAGGGCTTTAAACACCACCTTTTCACAATTTAGGAGACACTTAAAACTACAAGGCAAAACAAATTGCCATGTATATAATCAAGCTAACTCCTTTAAAGGTTTTTGGATCTACTTTTTATATACAATACACAAATTGATCCATTAGAAAAAATGATTGTTGCTCATATTCTATGGGTGTAAAAGAGTCTGTCATGCCGTAGCAATAGCATTCAGTACGAGGAATTTTTTATAATCATCGCAACAAAAACACAATTTTATAAAAATAATTTTTGATGGAGAAAACTATTAAAGCAAGGTAAAAATCAAAATAAAATAATACACAAAAACTTCAAAGAATCACCTGGGGTGTGAGAAATATAATATTCACAAAAAAATTGGAAGAAGATTGTGGCGACGTAATAGCATTTATAGGAGAAGAAGAAACCCTAATTTAAAACAAGGCCTGAGGTTTATAATGGTTCGGGCTGCAGCTATATCTCATTGGGCCTGTTTGGTCAAATTTTTGGGAGCCCAAAATTGTTTATTTTTTAAGAAAAACAAAATGGTGTTTGTCGAACTTTAAAACTATCGCAAACATTTCTATCATATATACTAATACTCCCTATTGTTTGAAATAATTAAATATTGTCGGATTGATGAATAACTTCATAGTAAATTGTAAGTCAGATGCACTTAGTTACATGTATTTTTACTATAAGATATACTTAAAATGGGGAGAGAGGCAAGCAAAATCTCTAAATGCATGCTAATCATACCTTGATACATATATTGGGGATACTAAAAATATGTATATCGATGCCAGATACAAAGAGCGAGACAAGCGAGAGAGTTTGGTACATAAGAATTAACTTGAATATAGTGTATCTATAATAAATTGCACCTAATTTTAACCCCATGTATATGAAATACTTTATCCGAGAGTCCAAATTCAGTAAGATTTGTAATACAACAAACTAGCATAAATATAAGTTATTAACTCCTAAACTAATGGGATTTCTCTAGGTTACCCTTTTTAAGGAGCAATAGAAACTTATTTTTTAGAAGTTAAAGGATAGTTTTTTCTCCGAATGTAATTGTTGAGAAAATACACTTAATATTCAAATCACATGTCCAACAAAACTTCAATTTCATATAGTCTCGTAAGTCTTAACGAGAAGCAATTGCTCATCGGCGACGATGATTGTCTGTTTATATGGTTGGTGAATTTTGGGCCTCAACCTTGGGCTCTTGTATATTGCTTTCTAGCCCAATAGAACTTTATAAGAACCCAAATGCTGTGTACATGATAAAACTGGGCTTACTTTGGTACCACTGTTAACATGATTTGGGCCCCCATGCTAAGAACCCAATAGTTCGTCGGTGAAATTTGCATTAAGTGGGCGTTTTCCCTAATGTCACATTTGAGTACTTTCTATCCAAGTATTTCTCTCGTCATAAAGATCTTTCGATAATAAAATATGACAACAGAATAGGATGATAGGAATTTTTTTGGTGAATATTATAGAGGATTTATCTAGAATAAGCCTAAGAAAGGCTATATATGTATATATTCCAAAAAGGGAGAGAAAAAGCAAGAAAGTTGTGTATATACACCAACAGTATATGGATCCCCAATATAATTTTTTGACCCATTCTTTAAATAAACTAGGTTAATATATGCTTTTTTAGTTTTTCTCCTCTTAAAAATACGACCATGTTTTTTTCTTTCTTTTTTGACATATGGTGTCATGTAACGCTCCTCTTTTTTTCTACTAAGTTTTATCTTACTAATACTTTTCTAATTGTTTGTGTGTGTGAATATTACAAGTTTGATTCAGTAAGTTGTTCATGGAAAGAAAAAAGTTTATTGTATTACAATTAAACGTTTACTATCACATCAAAAACTATATATACAAGTCATAATAGCAAAGACATGATTTTTTTGTTGTAACAAACGTCCATCAAACAAGTGTCATATTCTGGTACAAAAACAAATGAAATAATATGTGGTGACTATTTATCTATGGTCGATAGAGTTACTTTTTTTTTTTTATGAGAGTAAGAAATAAATTAAATGATCTCACGTGTGCAACATAACATTTTTCTGGTAAATGATTCAATCAATGTTCCCTTACCAACTAGCCATTTGGACATTTTCGTGTTTGTGATTGCACACTGCAACCAGTTATATATGTTGTTATTATTTGATTTCAAGAGTACAAACTGGGCAGACTTCACATGGCTATGTTTACATCTTTGTGATTTTTCATTGAAAGAAATAAGTCATACAACTTTAATTGGACGTTTAACTCTTTGTTCATAAAAAGGACATATCTAATTGGTCATGATTCATCAATGAGATTGACATTTTGTCATTCACTCTTAACATATGGATCCCAATAGCTCTCATCAATCTCATTTGCCCTATGTTATATGCTGACTTGGTTATTATCATGTCAAGATTACTTAGTTCTTTGGACATAAGCTGTTTTCGTTTAGCGGAACTTAATTATCGACTATGGTACGTAAGGTCATGACTCAGTGATCAATGAAATGGTTGAGAGTCATGAAGTCTCAGATTCACATCACAATGAAACTTAATTATCGGCTATAGTACATAAGGTCATGACTCAGTGGTCAATTAAATGGTTGAAAGTCATGAGGTCTCAGATTCACATCACAATAAAACTTAATTATTGACTATAGTACATAAGGTCAGGACTCGGTAGTCAATCAAATGGTTGAGAGTCATGAGGTCTCAGATTTACATCACAGTAAAACTTAATTATCGACTTAAGATGAATTTTGATTACATTAGAAAACGTGGAACAAGATTCATGATACAAAATGACTTAGGTTAAATCATAAAGCCAAATCTTTTTTATTTTATATATATGTGAGCAGCTTGAGTTTTGGTAATAGTCAATTTTGGTCCCCTTTAAGAATGAAGAGCAAATAATAAAAATGTACCATCGGACATAAGTGTGTTAATTAGTTTTGTTGCCTCATTTCAAGGTTTATAAAAGTACATTTTATCAACCATATTAAAAGTCATGCATGTAGTTAACATTTTCCATTCCTTTTTTTGGTTTGAGAATAAATGTTTATTCCATCATATTGCATGGCTTGTATTATTTTGTTAATGGTCCAGTCATATTTCACAATCACGTATAATGATATCAAAAATCATAATACTACTTATGTTATTTTTTAGTATGTTATATTTCAAAATTGCATAGTACTAGAAATATAATATATATTAGTTATAGATTATGTAAAATGTAATATATATAATAATAACGAACAATTTAAAATCACATAAAATTTGGCCAATTATTAAAATTTATATTATATAAATTGAAATAAATAAAATAATGTAAATTAAACGCATACTTATCCTGATTTATTATATTTCAGATAAAAAAAAGAAAGGGTTGATATATATATAAGAACTCTTCCAGAAAATGTTAGTAATAATTCATGTGGATGTCCCACATGGAAATTAAGATAGAAAAATTAAAGGTAATTATGAGTGTCCCACTAGATATATGCAATAATTTCTAATCTTGATCTTGTTAATTAATATGTTTTTTTTTCCTGATTTGGCCCAATTTTAACTTGCTAACCATACTATAAATACTATATAATAAAATTTGAAATAAATCGACTGTCAAAAAAGTTTTCTCTAGCGTTGCACTAAACCAAATGCTAGTAAATTACATTTATAAAAATCAACTCTCATTTCGAGATATAGCTGTTGATTAGTCATTTTCTTGTTTATCTTTTCCTCTTTTAATTTGTTAGGTGAAATGCAATTGAGTTATATCATGTGGTAGGGAAAAATTTCAACATTTATTAAACACCTCCACGTACTACGTTGTCCATTAAACAAACATTTACTAAATCTTGTTTTTGGGTGGGGTTTGAGTGGGGGGTGGGGTGGGGGTTAAATTTTTAATTAGTAATATGTTCAATAAATTTATGTTACCTTACGTATACAAGATTAAGTGCATTCTTCGTTTACTTGTAGTCTGGGCGGATTTAGAGCAGTGGTGGAGTCAGAATTTTTAATAAGGAGTTCAAAAATCGTAGAAATAGATACACAGAATAGTTGAAGGAGGTTCGACATCTCTATATATATAAAGTGCTATTTTAATCATGTATAAATAATATAATTTTTCGTCAAAAAAAGTTCGGTTGAGCCCCTTGTACCAAGGTGGCTCCGTCCCTGATTTAGAGAATATCGAAGAATATTTTTAAATTTTCTCAACAAAAAGTTATATGAAAATTGAATTTTCTTTATGTATATTTATATAAAGAGATTTTGATGTTTTTAAAATAAAAATTAGGGGTTCAAAATTCATTTTAGATTTCAGTTTAAATCCAAGTAATACATTTATAACTTGTGATATAAATGTTTAGCACTACATTTTATAGACTATGAGTGCCCTTGCACGACAAGTTGCATTCCTCGTTCTTAAATAAATTATGGTATCATCACTTACCAAAAACAATTTTATGGTCATTTTTTTTAGATTTCTTTCTCTTACAAATATACTTTTTTTTAAATCTGTTTTAAATTACTTTTTTTAGTCTATTTGGAACTTTTTTTTCTTATTAGACAATGGTTATACATTACGCATATATTTAGTTAATTAAGATCACAATATTTAAAAAATTTATATATTTTTTCAAATTGTGTTGAATGTGCCCAATTAAAGCTAACACAATACAATTAAAACAAAGAAATTAATAATTCACAAAAATGCATGCAACTTTTGAAAGCTTGATAAACCTATGGGGAATTTGTTTCCTAGCTAATAATATTAGGTAAAGGCTTAATAGGGTGATTATTATCGATCCGCAAAAGCACGAATAATTTACCTAGTCGAATATGAAAAGAACACAATATAAAAGCCGCCCATTCTCAACTTTAAAGCCATATATTCTCTTACTAATTGTCAAAAACTATTATAGGACAGTTGAAAGCCTATGCTATAAACCTATGTATAGCTTTTAACTTCCAAAATTCTCTTTCTTTTATGTATATAAAATATATATTTATTAAATAAAGTTAAAAAGATCTCTGAATTTGAAGACAATTATAATATGGTTTTCTTTGTAGATTGAATTATCTATGTTATGACTAATAATGATTGAGAACTAGCTATCTTTCAATTCTTATTATTATATAGACTATAATATAAAAAGCAAATGCACTCTTTTAATTTGACACGTAAAATTATAAGATTTTGAGTCATATTGACGATTGAGTTTATTCTTTTATCTTTTAACATAAGGTATATCTATTTGCTTGCCTAAAAAAGTTGGATCTTTCACTACTTTTGAATGATAGCATGATCTTGTTCCACTATTAAAAGAACTTATAAGGTCAAAGATGATTTCGTTTTCATCTTTTTATTTCGTATTTGATATCTACTTTGAATTTTTAATTAATTGAGATTTACGTTAAATAAGATAGACACATAATTAGTTATATAAATATTCGATTTTCAATCGAATTCAACTACTTCTTATTAAAATATTATTTTTTAATTTATTTGATCTACTTTTCTGATAGTGATCTGTTTGAAAAAGAAAAATTCTTTTTTTATTTCGCAACTTTTTAATTTCAATTATTCATATGACATATTTATGATCATAAGATTAAAGAACAATTTGATATATTTGAGATCTTTATTTTTAGATTATAAAATTTAAAAATATTTCTTACTCTATAAACACCACACCAAATCAAAATAAAGTCAGAGAGTAGATTTTTATTAAGAATTTTTAAAAATATGTATAAATTCTCTGGTGACGTAAAATTCATTTGAAGCAAAAAAAAAAACATTTTTAATAAAAAAGAAATTACAATTCAGCGCACTAGAACTATATTTTCCTCAAATATAGAGTAGTAATACAAATACATCAATAATAGAATGATTTATTACCAAATAATTCATTAAATTTGTGGAAATTCTCGCTATAAAAGAGATTAAAAGTGTAGGCATCAATTAATGGAAGATAAAATACACTTAATCAGATATATCACATATAAACCAACTTTATACTAATTTATAGAATTATTCAGTTTAAAATATAAAGTATAAAAGACAAAAATAATAATAAAATGATATAAAATTACAAGGAGCATGAAAGAATGTGCAATCGACAAGTATGTAAACAGTTTACAACTCCTTTCAAGCTAATTATCTTAATTAAGGTATTAATGAATGATTTATTACAAAAAATTTGACAACAAGATATATAATTACACTTATTAGGGGACCAAATAAGATTCTTAGATGTACGAATTCTCCTCTTTACACCAACAATAACAGTGGAAAGTGTTGATTTTTAAACCAAAAATAAAATAAAATTATAGTATTATCTCAATTAGTATTAGCCTGATAAGCATCCATATAAATCACGTCAAACCAACCTAATCATGATTAATTGGATTACTACGTACTAATCATATTCATTAACATGTTTCTAGGTCTTAGCCGAGGCTAAGTCAGACTTTTAACCTTATGAGTTCTGAAAGTGTTAACGACTGAGTTCTAAACTTAATATTTAGACATATTTAATAAATTTCTTAATAGAAGTATGCTGTTTGAACAAAAAGTTACTGAATTCGATTAAATCTGTATCTGAACTTCTAGCTCCGCCTCGGAGTGTGAGCCCAGCTCATCATCATAATAACATTTGAGAACCTTTTTTTTTGGGAGTCAACAAGATGGAAGATGAAAAAGTTGAAGGCAAATTGGTGAAGTCACACTCATTCGTGCCTCTCCCATGCGTTGCACGCGAATCTTTGACAAAACACAAGAGGTTAAGTGGGTGGAGTTGGGTGAAATGTGTCCAATAAAATAATAATTTTGTATCTCATCATTTGCTAAACAACGTGTCATAAATCAAAATAAAATTAAATTACGCCAAAATGTTTTTACATAAAATCATATATAGTAGTAGATTATGATAATTCGAATCAAAGGAGTCAGACAGTTCAAAATATGAAAAAGTAAATTTATGAAACAATTGAAAATTCATGTATGAACAATGTAGTATTTTATCAAAAAGAGTTCGGATGAACGTGCTGAACGCTTACTATAGAGGTGTAAATACCATTTGGGAGATAATTTTCGATTTAGAAGTGTTTTTTTTTCTTTTTCCATCGAGCATTTCGTTTAACTTATTTGGTGATGTGTAATTGCGTTGGCCTTTTAATTTCCTGTCTTCTCTTGTCTCCTATGTATACAAGAAAAATGAAAGAACTAACCAAAAAAGTCAAATAAGAATTTATTATGAAAAAGAAAATCTTGAAAAGGGGTTTCAAATAATCACCAAATAACAAGAATGTGCTTGAAATTTAAGGTTAGAAAATTAAAGGAGGGATAAAGCAAATAATGAGGTAAAAGAAGGCAAAGACAAAAGAAAAAAGACAGTGAGAAAGCTGCAATATTATTGTTATTATTATAGTATTACATTCCACATAGGTCACACTATAAATTGATAATTAGGATTTTGGATATTCTTATCGGAAATTTTTGTCTTTTTTAGGAATGCGAAAGGTCATAATTACAAATTTAATTCAATTAAAACGAGATTGCTTCATGCTTTAATATGTTTGCAATATATACACTTGTGTATGGAAAAATGTCACATTTAATGTGTATAAACTAAGAAATAAATAAAACGTCTAATATAATTAACAAAAGTAGGAGGTTGAGGAGGCAATGCCAGAGGAAAGCCAGTAGTGTTTGGTCTGTTGCCTTAGTGGCAAGATTCATACTTGTATTCATTCATCTTAGAGAATAACAAGACATCTAATTAACAAAAAGGGAGGCCCACAATGAAGTGGCCCCAAATCTATGGTTGGTTTACACATTATTTATATGAAAAAAATGTATCGAAAATATCCCTAAATTCTGGGCAAGTTATTAGTTTTATTTTCAAACTATTGAACACCTTCTTATCTGTCACATGACGTAACAAGTGGTCTCAAACTCTTGTAGAACATGAGACTCCTAATAAAAAAACCACGAGAAGTGTTAAAAACACTCCTAAAACTTGTTTAGAACTAATTAGAGGTGTATTTTACTCATGTTGCAAGATCGGGATTGTATCTAAGTTCAGATTAGTTAAGTAAAAAAGTATTTTTTTAAGGCTGTCAACAATTCAAGAATTAAACTATAGTTTAGGTTAAGTTTATTAATGTTTTCAATACTTCTTTCTATTTATATATATGTTTTATCTCTATTTTTTAAAATTATACAAATATAACTTTAAAATATACACTGTATACATATTTATAAACTACTAGATGAAATCATCATATTTGAGTGTTATTTTCCCAATAAGGGTTTATGCTCAAAATGAAAGAAAAAGAATGGCATGATAGAGACTTTTGCATGACCATTTTGCCAGTTCATAGAGGTGTGTGTAATGAATGAATATTACAAGTCGAAGCCCAACAGTATCACATTTGGCTTGTCTTATGAGTTGTGTGCATGCCCCTAATATATATACAACGTTTTAAGACGTAAAAGTAACATAATTTACATCCATAAAAGTTTTATATTCATTCCACCTAGGGTGTATAAGCAAAATCAACAAATCACATCAAAACGTAATTCAAATCAAATTGGAAAAAAAAAATTGACTAATAATTTGATTTGATGTTGGAAAAAAAAAAACAAGTCTATAATTGTGATTTAATTTAATAATAGTGAAATCGAATTAAGTTAACCTGAAATAATTTTTAAAATATTTAATTTAATTTGTAGATACCTTTGCAACTTTCTCATAGTTTTTATAGATATTCGTAGGACTTTGGCTATTAATTGTAGAAAGTTCATGATGTTATACGTTATTAGTATAATTTTTTGAAGAAATGGAATATTATAATTGATGGAAAATATAGAAAAAGCTAAGAGTTAGGAACATAAATCTTAAATCAGTATTTATTTGTCTTAGAAGAAGCATACAAAATTAGTTATGAGAAAAATGAAGGGAATTAAGCAAACTACAATTAACATGCCCTACATATAAGTCTTTGTTTGTAAGGGAGAGCTACTTATAATTCCAAAAACTTGGTTGAAGAAATGAAAATCATGATGTTGTAATAAGTTGTTTGCTAGATAAAAAATATTAAACGGTTCGTTCTTTTCATTTATTCTAACTAATTGATGAATATAGTTATCTAATATTCGTTGTTGATGAAAAGTGATAAATACTTTTTAAAATGCGTAAAAGCTGACTAATACATATTATCGAAAATAATAATGGAGTGATTAATAAGTTGTTTGTGAGTATGGTGAAATGCAAAAAATGAATGAAAAGGGCCATTCTTTTGACTACTTTGGTTTTATCTTCTGCATGCGGCCAGTCATTTCAATTATTTAAGACTAGTCTTCTTGATAACTCTACAAAATTTATTAAGTTATGAGTATTTAGGGTTTCAATAATAGTTTTTTTTCTTTTTTCCGATATTCCACCTGATATATTTGTTGGGTTTTATTTGCCCTGATTTCTTACCATAAATAGGTTTTTTTTTTGGGAAAAGGTTTTGAATTGACTAATTCTTTTTTTGGTAGGAAAAGATTTAGGACTTTATAAATAGAGGCATGTTCCTTCTAACTTAATTAGCAATCACAATGTAGTTTTAAGGGCTTTGAGAGTTTTGGTTAGAGGGAGAATTTGTGAACCTCTCATGTATTCCGAGTGAATTGGTCGAGGTTGTTTCTCTCTGTATTTTGTACTCTCATATTTATAGTGGATTGCTCATCTCCTTTGTGGACGTAGGTCAATTGACCGAACCACGTTAAATCTCTGTGTCTTTTGGTATATTTCTCGTTGTCTTCTTACTCGTGGTCTTTCGAGGTTTGTATTGCTAGCTTCCGCGTTTACACCTGCTTATTTCCGGTCCTAACAAGTGGTATCAGAGCCAGATTCAATAATGGAGTCACGTTCAGTGGTTCGATAAATCGATGATTGAACTAAGTCAGAAAGAGGTGTTCATCTTGACGGGTGTAATTCTAGCCGCAACCTTTTTGACAGTAATGAAGATTTTGTTGGAGAAATTGTTTCAGAGAGGTTTTCTGTGTTGAGACATAAATTTTGCAAAGGAGATTATGGAGAGGAGAAGCAAGTTGTTGAAGATTAAGTAAAGAAGGTGGACAAATTTATTTTGTCCGAAATTCAGGCCAAGGGGGAGATTTGTTGGGTTTTATTTGCCCTGATTTCTTACCATAAATAGGTTTTCCTTTTGGGAAAAGGTTTTGAATTGACTAATTCTTTTTTTGGTAGGAAAAGATTTAGGACTCTATAAATAGAGGCATGTTTCTTCTAACTTAATTAGCATTCACAATGTAGTCTTAAGGGATTTGAGAGTTTCGGTTAGGGGGAGAATTTATCGGTCACAAGCTTGATACGTTATCACTTGTGTGAACCTCCCATGTATTCCGAGTGAATTGGTCGAGGTTGTTTCTCTCTGTATTTTGTACTCTCATATTTATAGTGGATTGCTCATCTCCTTTGTGGACGTATGTCAATTGACCGAACCACGTTAAATCTCTGTGTCTTTTGGTATATTTCTCGTTGTCTTCTTACTCGTGGTCTTTCGAGGTTTGTATTGTTAGATTCCGCGTTTACACCTGCTTATTTTAGGTCCTAACAATATTTGTGTTGAAGCTTCGATTAAATTTAAAATGTACATTACAGGTACTATTCGTAGATGACAATCTTAACAGAATTTTTTTTATATTCTAAATTCAAACTTAATATCTATGATTAAGTATTATCTTTTTTAACCGGCCACTAGAATTTTTGTTCTTGTAATTCCTTTTCCTTTCCAACTGTGAAATTAAGGATTCTTTAATCCCTCCTTTTATATTAGTTGTATATTATTTTTAAAAGAAATTATTCACGACTATAATTTTATAATTCGGACGGTTATAGGTAAAAAAAAAAGATATGATACATTGCGTGTATACAATATGCTTTCAATAATGTATATATAATTCAAATGAAAAAAACAATAAAGTTCAATTGAATTTACGTAGACACATAAAATGAATTAAGATCTCCTAACTACTAACCAAATAAATAAGTAAAAATGATCTTTTCACATCTGTTATAAAAAAAAAAATCATTATACATAACCTACAAAATACCCTAGATCTTATAAGACTTGAAAATCAGAAACGTATATAGAATTTTGAGATGATGGATACTATTATGAAAAGGTGAATCGAAGATGTAAATTTGGATCAGTTGACATTTACGTTCTAAATCATTAAAATTTTAAAATATTTTCCATCTATCCAAACGGTGTTATCCAATTTTAGAAAGGAAAATAAAACAAGATAGATAAAAGATTTATATTTCTAACCTCACATAGGTGCACCCAATCATCATTGAACGACATTATATGATATTTCGGGTGTGAATTCACATATCTAAATTTAAACATTTTTTAAAAAATATAACATTACTACATGAGTTCACGTAAACCTAGTAAACCCCTGCTTGAAATCTCCCTCTAGAATTCTTCTATAAATAAATCTAGTTATATTATTATAAGAGCTTAATTAATTAATTAGCTCTCCACTATATATATTTTTTTCTAACGGTGAAGTGATATTTTCAACTATTTTTGGGTCCATTGATCACTAGTGTCTACATTGAGGCCCACAAAAAGGAGAATGACCCTACATGTTTAATACTGGTAACCCCGTTGGCTAACAAAGATAGCGACCCAGACGGACGCCGTTGCCACTTGCTTCATCATTTTAACCCGAAAACGTTAAAATTTGTGTAACATTGAACAAGTATATAGACATATATATCATGTGTGACACTTTATATAACAATTCATGACCATCTGAATATATCATGTTATATATAGATATGTATATCTACTTATTTAATTTTATATAAACTTAAAAGATCATTGAACTATTAACTAATTACTGAATCATCAATTGAATAGTAATTTACTTAATTTTCATAACGAATTAATTGATAATTCGATAATAATGGTTGAATTATAGTTTACTCCTTAAACATACTATAAAGTATAAAGTAATTTGACCCTAGGTAGTTATGCTAGCTAGTTTCATTTTTTATTTTTTTTGGTTGTTGTTTTAATCTTTTGATAAATGAATTTCTTTGAATTTACCTCTTCAATTATTTCTTCCCTTTGTTCTCTGATCTGTCGTTTTTTACTTTTTTTTTTTCCTTGCTTTATTCATTAGCCCTTCATTCCCTTTTCTGGCATTTTATAGCACATATATTCCAAAGGATATTCAAAGTGATTACACAAAACAAAAGGCTTTGCTATAAAAGCTGAAATGGTTCCATGGAATAAACCTATACTACTATAGAATAGTTTTTGGTTACTAGATTCATTCTATATTTCTTCATTTATTTTTACTTGTCAGGTTTTGTTATTCGAAAATCAAATTAAATGAACTTTGACCAACATTTTAAACTATTATAAAGTGGTATCATCAAACTCTATATTGAGACATTGATCCTATCAAGTAATAATTACTTCCTTAGTGTAAGTTGTCACCTTCCAATTTATCAGACACGTTGACCCCAAAAAATTTCGTCTTCTAATAAACCAAAACAATAAACAACATACGCAACTAATAATTTTATATCGAGATTAAGAATATTTTGGATTATAAGTACATTAAATGGACTAGAAAATTATTTTACAAGGTCGAAATAAAATAATTATTCAATACATACAAAATGTACTAGCATAAGAAGTTTGAAACTATACTCACATAATTCTGATAATTTATATATAAACCAATTCTATAATCATATTGGTAGCTTTGTTCAATTTTCATCTCAGAGCGTGAACATAAATTAAACTTAATATTTACAAGAACAAACGATTTAATCTTATGTGTTTTAGCTAAATTCTATATACTAAATTATCTACTATATATACAAATAATAGACATACAAATGAACTTATTTAAAAGTAAACTTTGATATTAATCGAATATATATATAAATGAATGAAGTGAGTGGTGGTGCATATGTTGATATAGACCTATTTGGCAAATGCCAATGATAATGGTCCTGGCCGGACCTTGATAGAGGTAACTCATCATATACTTTCCTCCAGCTACGCATCACCAAACATTGATAGAGCCATTACACATTCAATTCTTGTAGAATAGCTAGAGGTAATTGACATATATATCTAGCTTGGACCTTCGTGTTCGGTGATGAATTCAGAAATCTTAATTCAAAATATCGATATACATATACGATATATACTAATATAATTTTTAAGAAGAGTGTTCAACTGTTACTTCGCTTGTGCCAACTCCAACTATGGGTCAATATCTCTTTATTTGTTACCATGCAACATATTAGGTTGATGCACAAAACACCATAGTTTATTATATTTGAATTACCAAAAAAGACAATGGTATGTATATATCATATATCATTACAATTGAAACCAACCATTATTCCTACTTAATTAGACACTTTTGTTTTGTTATAAAAGTGTGGTATACGCAACACTAACTACTTCAATTATTATATACATACTATATAATTCAACAACTAATTCAGTCACTGTCTTTGGCAATTCTTAAGAAGTCTTCTATGAAATGATGACGATTCTACATATTTTGCATGCTAGAAAGTAACTAATAAAACAAATGAAACTAAATTTAACAAGAAAATAAATGACAGAAAGTACTTAGTATAAAATTTGCACCTAAGTTTTAGGATGTCAACTTAGCAATAAGTGATTGCTAAACCAACAACATATATAAAGTTTTGTGGCTTACCAAAACCTTCGTTATTAATCAAAGATTTTATATTCGAGTGCTAAGTGTAGAGTTATTCTAGTTTATTTTTGTGATGATCGTCATGGGATACGTATCATTTCCGATCAACATGTACCTCATAATTACTCTGTCCATCAATGCTAAGTTTTGCCCCTGAGACCTCAGGGTTACTTTAATTTTTAGGACGTGCTTTATTCTTTATTGTAAAACTTTCTTACGTAAATTCAATTTTAATCGAATCTCAATATGAATATCAGTAGACGTAATAGCAACAAACTTTACTTTGTTTTTGTATGGATAAGTGGATAGAACATATAGATGCCACGGCCACATACTAATATTCTCTTCAATTTTAATTTTTCCTAAGTTTATTTAACGGGACCCAAAACTTTTCATTCAGAGTTATTATCACTGTGATTGATTTTGTTATCAAATATAATTTTTACGATAAAGTATTATTTCAGTAGAATCCAAGGCAGAAAACAAAATTGACCAACATATCTTTCAACTTCCAAATTAATGCATTTTATCCCCACCTCAATATTTTAATCTCTACAAAAAAAAAAGAGTCTAATTGAGGTAAACTAAATTCTACAATTCACACACAAATTTGAACAAATTATATTTAATGGCTATGGCCCTCTTTTAATAAATGTTTGATGGTCTAGTTATTATTATTATTTAGATATATTGAAAAACAAGGGCAAACTTTTTTTTGTCCCCATTTAATTATTATTTATATATATCATGAACTTGAGGCCCTTGTGTGAGAATACTTAAAAGCCCAACTTTGAAAGTGATACACAATATATATCCTTTTACTTTCTGCTCTCTTCTTTATATCATTACTTTTTCTTTACATGTAGTATTCTTTTTCTTTTTCTTTTTATTCCCAAAAGGAAAAGAATATTATTTCTTGTATTATAAACCTAAAAAGGTAAATGTTTAATACAAAGAGAGCGGCGTAGGATGACTTGTATCATTGTTTTTGACTAAAATAATCAAAAACTTTGCTAACAAAGAAGACCCGTGCAAATTCAGAATTTTCACTATAATAAATATTTCGAAAAATTAAGAAAAAGTTTTTATTTTTGAATTTTAAAATTTACGATATAATCGAATCATCTTATATTTTTATTTTCAAAAATTTTGAAATCTATAAAAAAAAATTATCAAAGTAGTGAATAAACGTCCTCGCCTTTTTCTAGATCCGCTTCCGCCCCTAACATAGGATAAGCACGTGGGCGTCGGCTCTCTCTTATTGCTGGCTGGCAGTTGGCACTGAACAGAGTCTATCAAAACAGGTAAAATGATAAACAGTTTTGTCAAATTTTGTCTCTCTTTATTTTATTTATTTTTATTTGCTTTTGCCATTAATGGAAATACAACATGAAATGAGTAGAAATACAAAAGAGTCTATAATTTTTTCAAGAAAAAAAAAATATTCAAATTTACTCCTCAATTTATGATTATGTGTTAAAATTATCGTCAAATTGAAGCTTCTTTTAAGAATCAAGGACATAATGAGACTTTTTATAACAATTAGGTAAAATTTTAACTACCTAAACTTTAATTTTATTCGTAAGGATTCGATTTTTCACATTTGAATAATTTCAACAGCTCAATTGATTAGTTACTTTATTTTACTATTCATGTCAAAGTCCGTCTTAGTGTAATTTGACATATTTTGTATTTAAGAATTCATCATAAATTGACTAATTTTAATATCGAGTTAACATATTTTTGCTATTGTTTATTTATAGAATTCACGAAGAAAGGGGATTTTTTATTTTTTTTTGTATTTTCCATTTTCCATTATTAATATTGAATAAATTTTGTGGCTCTTGATTTCCTTTTTCTTTTTCTCTTTTCAAAATTAATTGATTTATATTGTCACAGTCCTTTGAATTAAATGAGAGTTGGGGTACGTTTGATTCTTTCTGTTTTCATGTCACTAACTAAAATTTTCTTGATTCTTATCATTTTGGTCAGCATCATCATTAATATAAATTGCATTAGTGCAAGCCAGATACTAACAAATCCACAACCTTTAGTTTCATGTCCCTCCTCTTCTCTCTATTATTATTTATTTTTCTCCTTAGCAACTATTTGTTGAGTTGAAATAAGTGTCAATCTTGTTATGTTATTTACCAAACTTTTTTTTAGACAGGATATTCTAAACTAACTAGTGCTTCTTTTTGTTTTTAGACAATATCTATTGCTATTTGCTAGTACTAGTAGTGGTGTCTAATAAAAGTGAACCTTTCAACTGTTGTAGAATTTAGCTTTGTCTCTCATGGTTTTGCATATTGCTTGATATATTTTGTGTTTTTTTTTTGTAAAACAAAAAGAGGGCAAGAAAATATGAAGTTTATGAAACTTGGATCTAGGCCTGACACTTTCATTACTACTGAGGCTGTAAGGTAATTTTATTGATTGTTTCTTTGAACTCAAAAAGAAAAACATTCAAAAATTATTTTTTGTGTTGATACAGGTCTGTTAATTCTGAAGTTATTAGTGATCTTATAGTTCAAGTAAAGGGTAGTAGATATTTGCTTCACAAGGTTAGATTCTTTACCTTTTTGCTCAAAGTATTTATTATATGAAATTTTGTATATTCAAACGGTTAGTTGTTTGTGTTAAAACAGTTTCCCCTGCTGTCAAAGTGTTCAAGGCTACAGAGGCTATGTTCTGAAATTCCAGAAACTTCACAGCATCAAATTGTGCAGTTACCAGATTTTCCAGGTGGAATTGAGGCATTTGAGATATGTGCAAAGTTCTGTTATGGAATTACCATCACTCTAAGTGCTTACAACATTGTCGCGGCTCGTTGTGCTGCAGAGTATTTGCAGATGACAGAGGATGTAGAGAAAGGGAACTTGATTTACAAACTTGAAGTGTTTTTCAATTCTTGTATACTTTCAGGTTGGAAAGACTCCATTGTGACATTACAAACTACAAAGTCTTTCCCTTTATGGTCTGAGGATTTGGTAATCACAAGCAGATGCATTGAAGCTATTGCTTCGAAAGTTTTAGCTAATCCAAACCTATCGAGAAGAGGGCCGAGGGATGATATTTCTTGCGTTGAATCCGATAGCAGAAGGCATAATAAAGTTTCGTCTAAAGTTTGGTGGGCTGAAGATTTAGCTGAATTGAGCATAGACCTATACTGGAGAAGTATGATAGCTATCAAATCTGGTGGCAAAGTAGCTGCAGCTGTTATCGGTGATGCATTGAGAGTTTACGCCTCAAGATGGTTACCAAACATTTCAAAATATGCAAATGTTGAGAAACAGATAGTACATGATCCATCCGAATCGGATTCCATTGGTAAACATAGGCTACTTTTGGAGTCAATAATCAGCTTGTTACCAGCTGAGAAAGGGGCTGTTTCGTGTAGTTTCTTGTTGAAACTAGTTAAAGCAACAAACCTATTGAAGGGTTCTTGCTCCTCTAAAATGGAATTAGCAAGAAGAGTTGGACTTCAATTAGAAGATGCTAGTGTTAACGATCTGTTAATACCTTGTGTTTCACACACACGTGACACAATATATGATGTGGATATAGTTATTACCATATTACAACAGTTCATGTTGCAGGTTCAAAGTCCTCCAACAAGTCCAGTAACAAGGAAAGTAGATTTTGAGAGGAGAAGGTCTCGATCCGCGGAGAATATTGACCTTGAGTTTGAAGAAAGTAGAAGATCATCCTCAGCATCACATAGCTCAAAACTCAAGGTAGCTAAGCTTGTCGATGGATACCTTCAAGTAATCGCTAGTGACACAAGTTTACCCTTATCAAAATTCATATCGATAGCTGAAGCAATCCCAGAATTTGCTAGGCTTGACCATGATGATCTTTACAAAGCCATCGACATCTATCTCAAGGTAAAAACTTGCACATGTGTCCTAAAAATGAACTTTTAATACCGTCAGTGTGTATAACTTTTTACAACTTCAAACGCAGGGTCATCCAGGGCTAAACAAGAGCGAAAGAAAGCGTTTGTGCAGGATATTAGACTGCAAGAAACTATCGATGGATATTTGTATGCATGCTGCTCAAAATGAATTACTTCCATTAAGGGTAGTTGTTCAAGTTCTTTTTTTCGAGCAAGCTAGAAGCGCCATGTCTGGTGGTCATGTAACAGAGTTGCCTAGTAACATCAAAGCACTACTAGCAAACCATCATCATCAAACAGCCAACACTTCAGCATCTTTTAACAAGGACAAAATGACACCACTTAATGATGACCAATGGAGTAATGCATCAGCCCTAAAATCGCCAAAGTCATCGAATCTTTCAACTCTGAAAATGAAGCTAGCTGAGGAGGATGATTTACATGAAATTGGAAAATCTTCAAGAATTAAAGCTTTATGTCTTCTTCCAAATAGACCAAAAAAAATGTTGAGTAAGTTATGGTCAAACAAGTGACAATTTCATCATTTGTTTTTACTTTTGTTAGTTTTCTGGAGAA